>NC_141008.1:29598230-29789365 GCF_052327205.1 Somniosus microcephalus | reverse complement strand
GGAGTGTGAGGAGAGAGAGAGACTGGGAGTGTGAGAGAGAGAGAGACTGGGAGTGTGAGAGAGAGAGAGACTGGGAGTGTGAGAGAGAGAGAGACTGTCTCACACTCCCAGTCTCTCTCTCTCTCACACTCCCAATCTCTCTCTCTCACACTCCCAATATCTCTCACTCTCACTCCCAATCTCTCTCTCTCACACTCCCAATCTCTCTCTCTCACACTCCCAATCTCTCTCTCTCTCTCTTTCTCACACTCCCAGTCTCTCTCTCTCTCACACTCACAGTCTCTCTTCTCTCACACTCACAGTCCTCTCTCTCTCACACTCACAGTCTCTCTCTCTCACACTCCAGTCTCTCTCTCTCACACTCCCAGTCTCTCTCTCTCACACTCCAGTCACTCTCTCTCACACTCCCAGTCTCTCTCTCTCACACTCCCAGTCTCTCTCTCTCACACTCCCAGTCTCTCTCTCTCACACTCCCAGTCTCTCTCTCTCACACTCCCAGTCTCTCTCTCTCACACTCCCAGTCTCTCTCTCACTCCCAGTCTCTCTCTCACTCCCAGTCTCTCTCTCTCACTCCCAGTCTCTCTCTCACTCCCAGTCTCTCTCTCACTCCCAGTCTCTCTCTCACTCCCAGTCTCTCTCTCACTCCCAGTCTCTCTCTCACTCCCAGTCTCTCTCTCACTCCCAGTCTCTCTCTCACTCCCAGTCTCTCTCTCACTCCCAGTCTCTCTCTCACTCCCAGTCTCTCTCTCACTCCCAGTCTCTCTCTCACTCCCAGTCTCTCTCTCACTCCCAGTCTCTCTCTCACTCCAGTCTCTCTCTCACTCCCAGTCTCTCTCACACTCCCAGTCTCTCTCTCACGCTCCCAGTCTCTCTCTCTCACTCCAGTCTCTCTCTCTCTCACACTCCCAGCCTCTCTCTCTCACACTCCCAGTCTCTCTCTCTCACACTCCCAGTCTCTCTCTCTCACACTCCCAGTCTCTCTCTCTCACACTCCCAGTCTCTCCTTCTCACACTCCCAGTCTCTCTCTCTCACACTCCCAGTCTCTCTCACACTCCCAGTCTCTCTCTCTCACACTCTCAATCTCTCTCTCTCTCTCACACTCCCAATCTCTCTCTCTCTCTCACTCCCAATCTCTCTCTCTCTCTCTCTCACTCCCAGTCTCTCTCTCTCTCACACTCCCAGTCTCTCTCTCTCACACTCCCAGTCTCTCTCTCTCACACTCCCAGTCTCTCTCTCTCACACTCCCAGTCTCTCTCTCACTCCCAGTCTCTCTCTCACTCCAGTCTCTCTCTCACTCCCAGTCTCTCTCTCACTCCAGTCTCTCTCTCACTCCCAGTCTCTCTCTCACTCCCAGTCTCTCTCTCACTCCCAGTCTCTCTCTCACTCCCAGTCTCTCTCTCACTCCCAGTCTCTCTCTCACTCCCAGTCTCTCTCTCACTCCCAGTCTCTCTCTCACTCCCAGTCTCTCTCTCACTCCAGTCTCTCTCTCACTCCCAGTCTCTCTCTCACTCCCAGTCTCTCTCTCACTCCCAGTCTCTCTCTCACTCCCAGTCTCTCTCTCACTCCCAGTCTCTCTCTCACTCCCAGTCTCTCTCACACTCCCAGTCTCTCTCTCACGCTCCCAGTCTCTCTCTCTCACTCCAGTCTCTCTCTCTCTCACACTCCCAGCCTCTCTCTCTCACACTCCCAGTCTCTCTCTCTCACACTCCCAGTCTCTCTCTCTCACACTCCCAGTCTCTCTCTCTCACACTCCCAGTCTCTCCTTCTCACACTCCCAGTCTCTCTCTCTCACACTCCAGTCTCTCTCACACTCCCAGTCTCTCTCTCTCACACTCTCAATCTCTCTCTCTCTCTCACACTCCCAATCTCTCTCTCTCTCTCACTCCCAATCTCTCTCTCTCTCTCTCTCACTCCAGTCTCTCTCTCTCTCACACTCCCAATTTCTCTCTCTCTCACACTCCCAATCTCTCTCTCTCACACTCCCAATCTCTGTCTCTCTCACTCCCAATCTCTCTCTCTCACACTCCCAGTCTCTATCTCCTCTCTCACTCCCAGTCTCTCTCTCTCTCTCACTCCCAGTCTCTCTCTCACTCCCAATCTCTCTCTCTCTCACTCCCAATCTCTCTCTCTCACACTCCCAATCTCTCTCTCTCACACTCCCAATCTCTCTCTCACATTCCCAGTCCCTCTCTCTCTCACTCCCAGTCTCAGTCTCTCTCTCTCACACTCCCAATCTCTCTCTCTCACACTCCCAATCTCTCTCTCTCTCTCACAATCCCTCTCTCTCTCACACTCCCAATCCCTCTCTCTCTCACTCCGAGTCTCTCCCTCTCTCACTCCCAGTCTCTCTCTCTCTCACTCCCAGTCTCTCTCTCTCTCTCACTGCCAGTCTCTCTCTCTCTCTCACTCCCAGTCTCTCTCTCTCTCTCACGCTCAGTCTCTCTCTCTCTCACACTCCCAGTCTCTCTCTCTCTCTCACACTCCCACTCTCTCTCTCTCTCTCTCTCTCTCTCTCACACTCCCAGTCTCTCTCTCTCTCACTCTCCCACTCTCTCTCTCTCTTACTCCCAGTCTCTCCCTCTCTCTCTCTCACACTCCAGTCTTTCTCTCTCTCACACATTCCCACTCTCTCGCTCTCTCTCTCTCACTCCCAGTCTCTCTCTCACACCCAGTCTCTCTCTCACACCCAGTCTCTCTCTCACTCCCAGTCTCTCTCTCACTCCCAGTCTCTCTCTCACTCCCAGTCTCTCTCTCACTCCCAGTCTCTCTCTCACTCCCAGTCTCTCTCTCACTCCCAGTCTCTCTCTCACTCCCAGTCTCTCTCTCACTCCCAGTCTCTCTCTCACTCCCAGTCTCTCTCTCACTCCCAGTCTCTCTCTCACTCCAGTCTCTCTCTCACTCCCAGTCTCTCTCTCACTCCCAGTCTCTCTCTCACTCCCAGTCTCTCTCTCACTCCCAGTCTCTCTCTCACTCCCAGTCTCTCTCTCACTCCCAGTCTCTCTCTCACTCCCAGTCTCTCTCTCACTCCCAGTCTCTCTCACACTCCCAGTCTCTCTCACACTCCCAGTCTCTCTCACACTCCCAGTCTCTCTCACACTCCCAGTCTCTCTCACACTCCCAGTCTCTCTCACACTCCCAGTCTCTCTCACACTCCCAGTCTCTCTCACACTCCCAGTCTCTCTCACACTCCCAGTCTCTCTCACACTCCCAGTCTCTCTCACACTCCCAGTCTCTCTCACACTCCCAGTCTCTCTCACACTCCCAGTCTCTCTCACACTCCCAGTCTCTCTCACACTCCCAGTCTCTCTCACACTCCCAGTCTCTCTCACACTCCCAGTCTCTCTCACACTCCCAGTCTCTCTCACACTCCCAGTCTCTCTCACACTCCCAGTCTCTCTCACACTCCCAGTCTCTCTCACACTCCCAGTCTCTCTCACACTCCCAGTCTCTCTCACACTCCCAGTCTCTCTCACACTCCCAGTCTCTCTCACACTCCCAGTCTCTCTCACACTCCCAGTCTCTCTCACACTCCCAGTCTCTCTCACACTCCCAGTCTCTCTCACACTCCCAGTCTCTCTCACACTCCCAGTCTCTCTCACACTCCCAGTCTCTCTCACACTCCCAGTCTCTCTCACACTCCCAGTCTCTCTCTCACACTCCCAGTCTCTCTCTCACACTCCCAGTCTCTCTCTCACACTCCCAGTCTCTCTCACACTCCCAGTCTCTCTCACACTCCCAGTCTCTCTCACACTCCCAGTCTCTCTCACACTCCCAGTCTCTCTCACACTCCCAGTCTCTCTCACACTCCCAGTCTCTCTCACACTCCCAGTCTCTCTCACACTCCCAGTCTCTCTCACACTCCCAGTCTCTCTCACACTCCCAGTCTCTCTCACACTCCCAGTCTCTCTCACACTCCCAGTCTCTCTCACACTCCCAGTCTCTCTCACACTCCCAGTCTCTCTCACACTCCCAGTCTCTCTCACACTCCCAGTCTCTCTCACACTCCCAGTCTCTCTCACACTCCCAGTCTCTCTCACACTCCCAGTCTCTCTCACACTCCCAGTCTCTCTCACACTCCCAGTCTCTCTCACACTCCCAGTCTCTCTCACACTCCCAGTCTCTCTCTCACACTCCCAGTCTCTCTCTCTCACACTCCCAGTCTCTCTCTCTCACACTCCCAATCTCTCTCTCTCACACTCCCAATCTCTCTCTCTCACACTCCCAATCTCTCTCTCTCACACTCCCAATCTCTCTCTCTCACACTCCCAATCTCTCTCTCTCACACTCCCAATCTCTCTCTCTCACACTCCCAATCTCTCTCTCTCACACTCCCAATCTCTCTCTCTTTCTCACTCCCAATCTCTCTCTCTCTCTCACTCCCAATCTCTCTCTCTCACACTCCCAATCTCTCTCACGCTCCCAGTCTCTCTCTCTCACACTCCCAATCTCTCTCTCTCTCTCACTCCCAGTCTCCCTCTCACACTCCCAGTCTCTCAATTCAATTCAATTCAAATGCTTTATTGGCATGAAAGTTTACAGAGAACCATATTGCCAAAGCTTACATTGCAAAAAGGTACAGTTTTCCAACATTCTGTAGGTGTCAATCGATTTGACATTTGTTGGGTACATACAATATTACTTTTAAACAATATTAATTTTAAACAGTCTTTGTACTTCATTTGGTACGTTCAATATTAATTTTAAACAGTCTTAATTTTAAACAGTCCTCAGGATGTGACATGTTGTTACATATTTGGCCCCAAGGTATGGTCTGTCTCCTTCTCCTAGGACTAATCTCAATTTTGACAGATCATCCAATTCCTTGAAATCTGGGGTTGTTTGGCTTAGCTTGTTGAATAATATGTTTCTTGATGTGTTGAATTTTTCGCATTTTAGGAGGAAATGCATTTCTGTTTCAACCTCGCCAGCCAGACATTGATCGCATATTCTATTCTCTCTAGGCTGCCAGGATTTCTTGTATCTGCCTTTTTCAATTTCCAGTTGGTGGTCGCTTAGTCTGTACCTGGTGAGGGTCTCTCTGTTTTGTGTCTCTGATGGTCGTGAGGTAGTCTGCCAGTTTATATTCTCTTTTTAGGGCCCGGTAACATTCTAATCTGCTTTGGCTTTCGGTTATTTTGTTCCAATGTTCCAGGTAGGTTTCTTTGCATTTTTTAATGATTTGGTTCACTCGGATTGGTGTTTGGACGGCTGTGTTGGTCTGGGGCTGGTCAGGGTCCGGCTGAGTACTTAGTTTCAGTAGCAGCTGACTCAGGGGTCTCTTTTCTGGGTTTAGCTCTTGGGTCTGAAAGGCTTTGAAATGAAGGGTGTCTGGGGAGCTAGATTTGAGGTGATTTAGGAAGTTTAGTGCTCGTTTTTGGATGTTTATTATCAGTGGGTATCTGCCTAGTTCGGCTCTGCATGCACTTGTTGGCGTTTTTCTTTGGGTGCGAAGGATGCTTCAGCAGAATTCTGCATGTAGGGCTTCTATTGTGTGTTTTTCCCATTTAGTGTAGCTTTGGTGATTTAGCGGGCCCCATACTTCACTACCGTACAGTGCAATGGGCAGGATTATGCTGTCAAATATTTTGAGCCAGATTTTGATTGGGATTTGGATGTTGCAGAATTTTCTTTTTATTGCATATAGGGCTCTTCGGGCTTTTTCTTTTAGTGCATTCACTGCTATGCTGAAGCTCCCTGATGCTGTAATAGTTAGACCAAGGTAGGTGTCGCTCATAGTGTGTCCTATAGTGGTATCACTGAGGGTAAACTGGTATTTGTTTTCCTGACATCTGGGCCTTTTTTGAAAAATCATGATGTTGGTTTTCTTTAGATTTACTGTTAGAGCCCAATTTTGGCAGTATTTGTCGAGTAGGTCTAGTTGTTGCTGTAATCCCTGTTCTGTGGGAGACAGCAGAACCAGGTCGTCCGCATAGAACAGGGATTTCACTTCTCCATCCAGGAGACGGAGACCTGGTGACTCGCTTTGCTCCAGCATGTCTGCTAATTCATTTATGTATATGTTGAACAGGGTCGGGCTCAAATTGCAGCCCTGCCGGACGCCTCTTCTCTGGGTGAAGAAATCGGTGCGTTTGTCTCCAATTTTGACCCCGCATTTGTTTTTCAGATACATTGATTTAATAAGGTCATAGACTTTGCCCCCTATTCCACACTGAAGAAGTTTATAATAGAGCCCTTCGTGCCATATAGAGTCAAAGGCTTTCTTGAAGTCGATGAAACAGGCGAATATTTTCCCATTTTTTGTTTGGTGTATATGTTTTCCAATGAGGGTGTGAAGGGTATAGATATGGTCGGCTGTGCGGTGTTTTGGAAGAAAGCCTATTTGGTTTTTTCTGAGGATATTATGTTTGTTAAGAAAATCAAGTAATCTACTATTTAGAATACTGCAGAATAACTTCCCTAGACAACTGTTGACACAGATGCCGCGGTAGTTATTTGGGTCTGATTTGTTTCCACTTTTATATATGGGGGAGATTAGTCCTTGGCACCAGATATCGGGAAAACAGCCTGAGCGTAATATGATGTTGAATAGTTTGAGTATCGCACCCTGCATCTCCATATTGCTGAACTTGAGCATTTCATTTTTGATGTTGTCTGGGCCACAGGCTTTCTTTAGGTGGAGAGATTTTGTTTTTGTGGCCAGTTCTTTCCATGTGATTGGGGAGTCTAGGGGGTTTTGGTTGTCTTTAATTGTTGCTTCTAATGTGTGGAGTTTTTCTGTGACCTGATGTTGACTTGGGTTTGTTTCGTTTATTGGGATGTCTTTGTAGAGGTTTTCAAAATGTGTTCTCCAGATGTCGCCATCTTGGATTGGTAATGCTTGCAATTGTGTTGTACTCAGGTTATTCCACATTTCCCAGAATTGTTTTGGATTGGTGGAGTTTTCAATTTCTTCGAGTATTTTGTGGGTATAGTTTTGTGTTTTGTTCCTAATGGTGTGTTTATATCTTTTGAGGGTTTCATTGTATCTAGTACGTAGGTCCGGATTGTTTGGTTGGCGATGCTTTTGGTTTGATATTTTTCTCAGGTCTTTTCTGGCATTTTTGCATTCGTGGTCAAACCATTTCTTATTTTTATTTTGTCTTTTGTGACGCTTCCTCTTCTGTTTCACAAGGTCGGCTTTTACAGCTGCCTCATGGAAGATCATACTTATATCCTCTATGGCCATGTTTACACCATCTCTGGTGATCTCGTATGGGTTTTCTTTAAATTTTGATATTTTACTTGTGAGATCAGGTGACTTTACTGCTGTGATGAATTTTTCTCCACTGTCTGGGGCCCATCTGTATGTCTGGTTTATTTTATGGAGCTTACTGGGTTCCTTTTTTGTGTCTGTAGTTTGGGCAGAAAGTTTAAGGTACATATTTATTTGGTTATGGTCTGAGAGGGGGGATTGCTGCCTGACAGTGAATGAGTTGATATCGCAGGGGTCCAGGTCAGTGATTGTATAGTCCACCACACTAGACCCAAGAGTTGAGGAGTATGTGAGTCTCCCTAGGGAGTCCCCTCTGAACCTACCGTTAACTATGTACAGGCCTAAGGCTCAGCAGAGTTGCACTACCTCCCTACCGCTTTTATTTATTTCACGATCAAGGTTGTTCCGATTTGCGATGGCTGGTGTGACATCTAAAGGGGTCTGGCCAAACACATGGTTGTTTCCCTGTGGGTCTATGAAGTCAGGTTCACAACCGGTCCTTGCATTTAGGTCCCCACATATTACCACCTTTCCTTGGGCCTGGAAATGGCTGATTTCCATGTGGAGGGTATCAAATAACTCCTCTTCGAAATATGGCGATTCTATTGGAGGTATGTAGATCGCACATAAGTAAACATCTTTTTTTGCTATTCCTATATTTTTATCTAGTTTTAGCCATACGTGTGATTTTCCCTGTTTTACCGGTGAGATGTGTTTGTCCAGTTCTCCCTTATACCACACCAATATTCCCCCGGAGGTTCTGCCCTTGCGTGTTTTAGTGTTCTTTACTGAGGGCACAATGATTTCATGGTACATTGGAGGACAGTGGGTCGGCACGTCCTTTTGGCACCATGTTTCTGTTAACACAATTATATCAATGTCTTTTATAGCTTTTAGGAATTCAGGGTCTGTACTCTTCATCCCAAAAGTTGAGGAGCGGAGGCCCTGGATATTCCAGCAGCTTATGTGGAAAGAACGCATTTATATAGTTCAATAAAACGAAATAAAATGGACCTATTTTGTGGGATGAGTGTGGAAACACTATTTTCTATAATGCTAAATGATGATTTAGTATAAATTTCATGAGGCATGCACATATATCTATCTAATAATAGTAATAATACTGATAAGATAACAATAATGATAATGATAAATAACAATATTAATAATTTCTCCGGCTTTCTATCAGGCTGTTCAGCATCGTCATGATCTTTCTCAGTTCTTGGTCTACAGTCTGTGGTCTAGAGGGGGGTCTTGGGTCAGGTATAAAAGCACGGTTCTGTTGTTGGTTTTGTAAAGGGGGGTGGGGGACATTGGTGGTCCTGTTTGGGCTCCCAATGGTAGAGGGGGTGGGAGGGCTGCGTCTTTTGGCAGTGTTTATGAGGTTTCTTGCGAAGACCCACATCCGCTGTTTGAGTATATGTATTTCGTCATAGAGGTCCCTTGTGTTGATGTTTGGATGATGGGCCAGGGAGACGTTGGGGAGGACAGAACATCTCGTGTCGATCTCCCTGTTGGTGTTGTGGATTATATAGGCTGGGGTGTCCTTTCTGGGCAGTAGTGTGGAGATCACGATCCGCGCCTCGGGGAATTCCCTGCTGGCCTTTTCCGCCATCCTGCTCACCGCCCTAGCAGTGCCTTCCTGTAGGGTGCGTAGGTCGTTCATGCCTGTGTGGATCACAATCCATTTGGGGCTTCCAAGGGATTCTTTGTTCAGGATCTTCATTGCTTGGTCTGTGTTGCTGCACCATTTTTTCAGGACTTGATGGTCTGGGAACAGCCTCTGGGGGTCCAGAAACTTTCCGTTGGAGTCGGTCAGCAGGACCGCCTGAGGGGCTGGTTTTTCAGACTGGGTAACAGTAGTCTGGTTAGGACTCGCCTGGTGGCTGGTTGTTGGCTGGGTTTCTGGGATATGTTGTGTGGCAGGAGCGGGGTTTGGGGCTTTCGGTGTGTCATCGTTTGGGGGGGTATCTGTCGGTTTTTGTGTTCCTGTGTGTGAGGACTGGGTAGCAGTAGTCTGGGCATGACTCGACTGAGGGCTGGTTGGAGCGGGGTTTGTGGCTTTCGGTGTGTCTTCGTGTGGGGTGGCATCCGGCGGGTTCTGTGTCCTTGTGTGTGTTTTTGTGTCCTCAGGTTTTTGGACCTTAAGAGGTTTGTGTTGCCTGCTGAGCCTTTCTACGGTCTCCTTCGTTTTGTTTTGTTGAGTACGGAGTTCTTTGATCTCATTTCTTTGCTCCTCTATGGTCTTTCTCAGCTTGTGGATGGTGGACTCGTGTTCCGTTTTTAGCTGTTTGAATTCCTCCTTCAAATTCTTGGCCAGTGTTTCTCTGTATTCGTTGAAATCAAGTTCTAGTTTGGCCAGATTCTCTTTCATCATTTTGTTTTCGTTGAGAGGTGTGGGGGGGGTGGAGATGGACAGGGAGGTGTTTTCCTCTGCTGGTCTCTCTTCTTCTTCCTCCACTTGGCTCTCATCATCCTCTGTTCGACTCTCTTTTGCTTCCTGTCCATTGGTCCTCTTTGTGTCTGCCTTAGTTTTCAACTGGGGGAATTCCTTTTCGAAGGAGTCCAGATTTTCCACATTCCCCTGTATCATGATCTTTCTATTTTTGTTGTAGTAGCTTATGGTTAGCAGGGGGTCATCTTTATCTAGGTTTCCATCTTTACATATTTTCAGTCTGCCTCCACTGCCAATACCTTCACTGGAGACGTATGCGTAGTGTTTTTGGAAAGTCTCCTTCCAGGAGGTGACGTATTCGGTGTAGAATATGAGGTTGTTCTTCAGCTTAGTCCCTTTGTGTGTGGTATAGTCAACGTAGAGGATCTCTGGGTTATTTTTTAGTGTTGTGTACTTGTATTTTTCCTTTGCTTTATTTTTTGTGCATTGCTCTCTCTCTCTCACACTCCCAGTCTCTCTCTCTCTCTCTCTCACACTCCCAGTCTCTCTCTCTCTCTCACACTCCCAATCTCTCTCTCTCTCTCTCTCTCTCTCTCTCACACACTCCCAATCTCTCTCTCACTCCCAATCTCTCTCTCTCTCTCACTCCCAATCTCTCTCTCTCACACTCCCAGTCTCTCTCTCTCACTCCCAGTCTCTCTCTCTCTCACACACCCAGTCTCTCGCTCTCTCTCTCACACTCCCAATCTCTCTCTCACACTCCCAGTCTCTCTCTCTCTCACACTCCCAATCTCTCTCTCTCTCTCTCTCTCTCCCAGTCTCTCTCTCTCACACTCCCAATCTCTCTCTCTCATACTCCCAGACTCTCTCTCACTCCCAGTCTCTCTCTCACACTCCCAGTCTCTCTCTCTCACAACCCCAATCTCTCTCTCACACTCCCAGTCTCTCTCTCTCACACTCCCAATCTCTCTCTCGCTCTCACTCCCAGCCTCTCTCTCTCTCACTCCCAGCCTCTCTCTCTCTCACTCCCAGCCTCTCTCTCTCACACTCCCAGTCTCTCTCTCACTCCCAGTCTCTCTCTCACACACTACCAGTCTCTCTCTCACACACTCCCCCTCTCTCTCTCTCGCTCTCTCTCTCTCTCTCTCTCTCACACTCCCAGTCTCTCTCTCTCTCTCTCACACTCCCAGTCTCTCTCTCTCACTCCCAGTCTCTCTCTCACACTCCCAGTCTCTCTCTCACACTCCCAGTCTCTCTCTCACACTCCCAGTCTCTCTCTCACACTCCCAGTCTCTCTCTCACACTCCCAGTCTCTCTCTCACACTCCAGTCTCTCTCTCACACTCCCAGTCTCTCTCTCACACTCCCAGTCTCTCTCTCACACTCCCAGTCTCTCCCTCACACTCCCAGTCTCTCCCCTCACACTCCCAGTCTCTCCTCACACTCCCAGTCTCTCTCTCACACTCCCAGTCTCTCTCTCACACTCCCAGTCTCTCTCTCACACTCCCAGTCTCTCTCTCACACTCCCAGTCTCTCTCTCACACTCCCAGTCTCTCTCTCACACTCCCAGTCTCTCTCTCAGACTCCCAGTCTCTCTCTCACACTCCCAGTCTCTCTCTCACACTCCCAGTCTCTCTCTCACACTCCCAGTCTCTCTCTCACACTCCCAGTCTCTCTCTCACACTCCCAGTCTCTCTCTCACACTCCCAGTCTCTCTCTCACACTCCCAGTCTCTCTCACACTCCCAGTCTCTCTCTCACACTCCCAGTCTCTCTCTCTCTCTTTCACTCCCAGTCTCTCTCTCTCTCTTTCACTCCCAGTCTCTCTCTCTCTCTTTCACTCCCAGTCTCTCTCTCTCTCTTTCACTCCCAGTCTCTCTCTCTCTCTTTCACTCCCAGTCTCTCTCTCTCTCTTTCACTCCCAGTCTCTCTCTCTCTCTCTTTCACTCCCAGTCTCCCTCTCTCTCTCTCTCTCACACTCCCGCTCTCTCTCTCTCTCACTCCCAATCTCTCTCTCTCACATTCCCAGTCCCTCTCTCTCTCACTCCCAGTCTCAGTCTCTCTCTCTCACACTCCCAATCTCTCTCACACTCCCAGTCTCTGTCTCTCTCACACCCCAATCTCTCTCTCTCTCTCTCTCTCTCTCTCACTCCCAGTCTCTCTCTCTCTCACACTCCCAATCTCTCTCTCTTTCTCACTCCCAGTCTCTCTCTCACACTCCCAATCTCTCTCTCTCTCTCTCTCTCACTCCGAATCTCTCTCTCTCTCTCTCTCACAATCCCTCTCTCTCTCACACTCCCAATCCCTCTCTCTCTCACTCCCAGTCTCTCTCTCTCACTGCCAGTCTCTCTCTCTCTCACTGCCAGTCTCTCTCTCTCTCACTGCCAGTCTCTCTCTCTCTCACTCCCAGTCTCTCTCTCTCACTGCCAGTCTCTCTCTCTCTCACTCCCAGTCTCTCTCTCTCTCTCACACTCCCAGTCTCTCTCTCTCTCACACTCCCAGTCTCTCTCTCTCTCACACTCCCACTCTCTCTCTCTCTCTCTCTCTCTCTCTCTCACACTCCCAGTCTCTCTCTCATACTCCCAGTCTCTCTCTCTCTCACACTCCCACTCTCTCTCTCTCTCTCTCTCTCTCTCTCTCTCTCACACTCCCAGTCTCTCTCTCTCTCTCTCTCTCTCACACTCCCAGTCTTTCTCTCTCTCACACATTCCCACTCTCTCGCGCTCTCTCTCTCACACTCCCAGTCTCTCTCTCTCTCACATTCCCAGTCTCTCTCTCACTCCCAGTCTCTCTCTCACTCCCAGTCTCTCTCTCACTCCCAGTCTCTCTCTCACTCCCAGTCTCTCTCTCACTCCCAGTCTCTCTCTCACTCCCAGTCTCTCTCTCACTCCCAGTCTCTCTCTCACTCCCAGTCTCTCTCTCACTCCCAGTCTCTCTCTCACTCCCAGTCTCTCTCTCACTCCCAGTCTCTCTCTCACTCCCAGTCTCTCTCTCACTCCCAGTCTCTCTCTCACTCCCAGTCTATCTCACACTCCCAGTCTATCTCACACTCCCAGTCTCTCTCACACTCCCAGTCTCTCTCTCACTCACAGTCTCTCTCACACTCCCAGTCTCTCACACTCCCAGTCTCTCACACTCCCAGTCTCTCACACTCCCAGTCTCTCACACTCCCAGTCTCTCACACTCCCAGTCTCTCTCTCACTCCCAGTCTCTCTCTCACTCCCAGTCTCTCTCTCACTCCCAGTCTCTCTCTCACTCCCAGTCTCTCTCTCACTCCCAGTCTCTCTCTCACTCCCAGTCTCTCTCTCACTCCCAGTCTCTCTCTCACTCCCAGTCTCTCTCTCACTCCCAGTCTCTCTCTCACTCCCAGTCTATCTCTCACTCCCAGTCTATCTCTCACTCCCAGTCTATCTCACACTCCCAGTCTCTCTCACACTCCCAGTCTCTCTCTCACTCACAGTCTCTCTCACACTCCCAGTCTCTCACACTCCCAGTCTCTCTCACACTCCCAGTCTCTCTCACACTCCCAGTCTCTCTCACACTCCCAGTCTCTCTCACACTCCCAGTCTCTCTCACACTCCCAGTCTCTCTCACACTCCCAGTCTCTCTCACACTCCCAGTCTCTCTCACACTCCCAGTCTCTCTCACACTCCCAGTCTCTCTCACACTCCCAGTCTCTCTCACACTCCCAGTCTCTCTCTCACTCCCAGTCTCTCTCACACTCCCAGTCTCTCTCACACTCCCAGTCTCTCTCACACTCCCAGTCTCTCACTCACACTCCCAGTCTCTCTCTCACACTCCCAGTCTCTCTCTCACACTCCCAGTCTCTCTCTCACACTCCCAATCTCTCTCTCTCTCACACACTCCCAGTCTCTCTCTCTCTCTCTCACTCCCAGTCTCTCTCTCTCTCACTCCCAATCTCTCTCTCTTTCTCACACTCCCAATCTCTCTCTCTTTCTCACTCCCAGTCTCTCTCTCACACTCCCAATCTCTCTCTCTCACACTCCCAGTCTCTCTCTCTCTCACTCCCAGTCTCTCTCTCTCACACTCCCAATCTCTCTCTCTCACACTCCCAATCTCTCTCTCTCTCTCTCTCACACTCCCAATCTCTCTCTCACACGCCCAGTCCCTCTCTCTCTCTCTCACTCCCAGTCTCTCTCTCTCACACTCCCAATCTCTCTCTCTCACACTCCCAATCTCTCTCTCTCACACTCCCAATCTCTCTCTCTCTCTCTCACACTCCCATTCTCTCTCTCACACGCCCAGTCCCTCTCTCTCTCTCTCACTCCCAATCTCTCTCTCTCACTCCCAATCTCTCTCTCACACTCCCATTCTCTCTCTCACACTCCCAATCTCTCTCTCACACTCCCAGTTTCTCTCTCTCTCTCACACTCCCACTCTCTCTCTCTCTCTCTCTCACACTCCCAGTCTCTCTATCTCTCTCTCTCACACTCCCAGTCTCTCTCTCACACTCCCAATCTCTCTCTCTCACACTCCCAATCTCTCTCTCTCACTCCCCCAGTCTCTCTCTCTCTCTCTCACACTCCCAGTCTCTCTCTCTCTCTCTCTCACACTCCCAGTCTCTCTCTCACACTCCCAGTCTCTCTCACTCCCAATCTCTCTCTCTCTCACTCCCAATCTCTCTCTCTCACACTCCCAATCTCTCCCTCTCACACTCCCAATCTCTCTCTCACACTCCCAATCTCTCTCTCTCTCTCACTCCCAATCTCTCTCTCTGTCTCTCTCACTCCCAATCTCTCTCTCTCACACTCCCATTCTCTCTCTCTCTCACACTCCCAATCTCTCTCTCTCACACTCGCAATCTCTCTCTCTCTCACACTCCCAGTCACTCTTTCTCTCTCACACTCCCAGTCTCTCTCTCTCTCTCACACTCCCAATCTCTCTCTCTCACACTCCCAGTCTCTCTCTCTCTCACACTCCCAATCTCTCTCTCTCACTCCCAGTCTCTCTGTCTCACACTCCCAGTCTCTCTCTCTCACACTCCCAATCTCTCTCTCTCTCACTCCCAATCTCTCTCTCTCACACTCACAATCTCTCTCTCTCTCACACTCCCAATCTCTCTCTCTCTCTCACTCCCAATCTCTCTCTCTCTCACTCCCAGTCTCTCTCTCTCTCACTCCCAGTCTCTCTCTCTCTCACTCCCAGTCTCTCTCTCTCACACTCCCAGTCTCTCTCTCACACTCCCAGTCTCTCTCTCACACTCCCAATCTCTCTCTCTCTCACACTTCCAGCCTCTCTCTCTCTCACTCCCAGTCTCTCTCTCTCTCACACTCCCAGTCTCTCTCTCACTCTCACACTCCCAATCTCTCTCTCTCTCACTCCCAGTCTCTCTCTCTCACTCCCAACCTCTCTCTCTCACTCCCAGTCTCTCTCTCTCTCACTCCCAGTCTCTCTCTTTCACTCCCAATCTCTCTCTTTCACTCCCAATCTCTCTCTCTCACTCCCAGTCTCTCTCTCTCACTCCCAGTCTCTCTCTCTCACACTCCCAATCTCTCTCTCTCACACTCCCAATCTCTCTCTCTCACACTCCCAATCTCTTTCTCTCACACTCCCAATCTCTCTCTCTCTCACACTCCCAATCTCTCTCTCTCTCTCACTCCCAATCTCTCTCTCTCACACTCCCATTCTCTCTCTCTCTCACACTCCCAATCTCTCTCTCTCACACTCCCAATCTCTCTCTCTCTCACACTCCCAGTCTCTCTCTCACACTCCCAGTCTCTCTCTCTCACTCCCAGTCTCTCTCTCTCACTCCCAATCCCTCTCTCTCTCACTCCCAATCTCTCTCTCTCACACTCCCAATCTCTCTCTCTCACACTCCCAGTCTCTCTCTCTCTCACACTCCCAGTCTCTCTCTCTCTCTCACACTCCCAATCTCTCTCTCTCTCTCTCACTCCCAATCTCTCTCTCTCTCACTCCCAATCTCTCTCTCTCACTCCCAATCTCTTTCTCTCACACTCCCAATCTCTCTCTCTCTCTCTCACACTCCCAATCTCTCTCTCTCTCACACTCCCAATCTCTCTCTCTCTCTCTCTCACTCCCAGTCTCTCTCTCTCTCTCTCACACTCCCAATCTCTCTCTCTCTCACACTCCCAGTCTCTCTCTCTCACACTCCCAATCTCTCTCTCACACTCCCAGTCTCTCTCTCTCACACTCCCAATCTCTCTCTCTCTCACACTATCAATCACACTCTCTCACATTCCCAATCCCCCTCTCTCTCACTCCCAGTCTCAGTCTCCCTCTCTCACACTCCCAATCTCTCTCACACTCCCAGACTCTCTCTCTCTCACACTCCGTCTCTCTCTCTCTCACTTCCAGTCTCTCTCTCTCTCTCTCACACTCCCAGCTTCTCTCTCTTCCCCCCAACCTCTCTCTTTCTCTTCTCCCCCCAATCTCTCTCTCTTTCTCTTCTCCCCCCAGTCTCTCTCTCTCTCTCTCTCTTCTCCCCCCAGTCTCTCTCTCTCCCCCTGTCTCTCTCGCTCTCTCCTTCCCCCTCTCTCTCTCCCTCGCTCTCTCTCCTTCCCTCTCTCCCGCCTTCCCCCTCTCTCTGTCTCTCCTTCCCTCTCTCTCTTCCCCCCAGTCGCTCCCTCTCTCTCTTCCAACAACAACATGCCCTCAAAAAAGCCTCGGCACCGCCGGGCCCCCCCAGCTAGTAAGTAATGTAACGGTATTTAATGTTGCTCTTTGTTTTACTCTGTATGTAGCTTGTCTCTGTTCTGTCATAACTTGTCAATCCTCTGTCATTGTAGGTGGATACGGGGCAGCTAAAGCTGCTAAGTATGGAGGTAAATCTTCCTACTTTTGTAGTTTATAAAAGCATCAAATTATTATTTTTATTAGTAAGCATAGAGTATTAGTAGAAAAAATATTCTTGACAACTATCGAATGAATATAACAATTACATTTATCATTGAGTAAAGATTAAACTTCAAGCCCAGTTACAATAGTTTCCTCAATGCAATATTTGGACAAATTTTCCTGCAATCAGCTCTTCCCACTTTTATGGGTAACATTTAACAGTAAAATCAGGAAGCATTTTTCACACAAAGTGTAGCGGAAATTTGGTACTCTCTTCCCCCAAAATCGCTGTGGATGCTGGGCCAATTGAAATTTTCAAGACTGAGATGGATAGATTATTGTTAGGTAAGGGCATTAAACAATCGGGATCAAAATTAGTAAATGGAGTTTAGGTACAAATCAGCCATGACAAATTGAATGTTGGAGCAGGCTTGTGTGGTGGAGTGGCCATCTCCTATTCCTATATTTGGACCCTGTTGTTACTTACTGGTGCCTTTTGTCATGCCAATTTAGTGCCATGCAGCACTAATTGTGTAAAAGCAGTGATGGCGCTTACTTGAAATACTATTATCAGTGGTCTCAATGCCACCCAATAACAAGCTTTTCTCAGAGGTGCATAGCAGTAGCAGATGCCAGTTGCTTGGCAGTGACTAGTGCCATTGGCGGTCTAGCATTCATACAAGCGCTTTAACAGCTTGGTTAGTTCACTCCCACCAGCCAAATGTCATTTGCGTTTCTGTAGGGGCCAGTTTCTTGTTGAGAGAACATTGGTCTACCTTGCTCCCTAAAGACTCGGAGTCCTGTCTCGTACTGAGGCCCTTTCATTTGCTTCCCTCCCAAGGAGTGGGTTTCAGTGGCTGAGGGAATCTAGGACCTCCACGTCTGCTTGTTTCTATATCACCTCTGCACCGTTGTCTCAGAATCCACCATTCCCTGTGGTTACTGTTATAACTGCACACCCAGGGAAGAGACAGGTGTGTCTCGTGTGCTACTTGCTGAGTGAAAGATCTTTATGACTCATTTAGTTCTCAGATCATTATCTCAGTCCCTTTCTAAGAATCTCCATGATCTTTCCTGTGGTAGGAACCGAACAGGTTAAACCAAGCATCATTCCGGTTCCTTAAAGTGATACGTAGTCCCAGTCTGACCACTGTCACCCTTGACTGAAACCTGATCGTACAATATCTCTCCCAGTACATTCATCACCTTCATGCGAAGATGACCCAGAGCCTCAATGTGGTTGACTCAGGTGTTTTGCTTTGAGTGTCAAGTGTTTCCTCCAAATTTTCCAAAGTTAACGTTTTACAGGTTTCATTTTGCACTCCTCCCTTCTGTTATGCTCCAGAGAATGACAGACATCACACACAGACCAGAGTTTGCAGAATAGTGCAGTTATAATAATAGGTAGGTCAAAAATCAACAAACACTAATCATATAATGAGAAAGTCTGTCTTGGGTCAGCTACCATTTATAAGAATTCTTTGAATGGAATGTGAAACAAATTGTTGATTCACTAAACCCAGTCTAGGTTTCTGGCATGGTAAATTCAATCAGCTTCATTCTTTTGTAAAGCTTTCTGAATTGGCTTAGGATATCTTAATGTATCGTGTCAAGCAGAGATTGGAAGATTTTGGAAGAACTGCTGAACTGTTGCAAATTTCAACTTATAACATATACTAATTCAGTCAAGGAACTGAACGCATTTGAACTTTTGATCACACTCCACAATCTATCCTTGTGGCAAATAAAAGCAGCAATTCAGGCTTTGTGACAGGTAGTCTTAGTAATACTGCAATGTGTTTAGTACCAATAGTATATTCTACTGTTAGGTTTATTTGACATATTGATGATTGTAACCTTCCTTGCTGGATTTCCAGGGGGTGTACCGGGAGGTGTTCCAGGACGTGTACCAGGAGGATTTGCAGGGGGTGTACCAGGAGGCTTTGCAGGGGGTGTACCTGGAGGCTTTGCAGGGGGTGTTCCAGGTAATTTGATCTCTCACTAATAACATTTTAGATTCATTGAGATGAGTTGGATGAAAAGTTTTATTATTGTCACTTTTACAATCCAGTTTGTTAGCGTGCTTTTACACTATAACTGCAGTCTTCCATATTGTACCATTGCTGCAGTTACAGTCCAAATACTGCCTGAATCCACTGTCATGGCCTGGCCTGAAACAAGAACAAATTAGAGCAAGATTCCCTAGTGGAGACTATCCCCTACCTGCCCAGTCTGGAACTGAGAACCTCCTGTAAGTTGGAGCTCCAGGTTTGAGTAAGCACAGTCACTGGCCGAGAAATTTGCTCGGTCTGCACACATTTTCCAGGCATTATACGGCCTCTTTATTCTGAAATATGGTGAGCAGAAAGCATGTGCACATTTTCGGCTAAAGGTGCTTTGCCACCATATAGGATTGGACTGCTCCAGTAATGTGAGCGGCACATGCCAGAACTATTTAAACAAATGAAGATGATTTTAAATTAGGGCCCTGTCCTTCTCGCAAGAACCTTTTGCAGTTTTGGTATGTCACAGTGCACGGTACACCACGTGCTGACCTGCCCAGCAACACTTTTAAAGGCCTGCCTGAAAATTGAATCGAGCAGGCCTTGAGCATCAAAGCTCTGTCCGAGGTTCCCAACTGATTTGTCTCTGCTGGTCACAAGTTTCTCAGATGAGTAATGGGCAAATAGCACCTGTGTATTCAAGCCCGACTTTTGTACTTCAGCACGTGAACTAGACTGACATTTCAGTGCATTGCTGTGTTGTTGGAGGTGGCATTTTTCTGATGAGATTTTAAACTGTCCTGATCTGGATACAAAAGATCCCACAGCACTATTTGATGAAGCGCAGGGAATTGTCCTCCTTCAGCCAGCATCACCAAAAAACCCATTTAATTGGTTATCCATCTTTTTGTTTGTATGCAAATTGACTTCCCCATTTGACTGCATCACACAGTAACACAGTAATTAATTGGTTGTGAAGAGCTTGGGTTCAGCCAGAGGATGTGATAGAATCAAGTTCTTTCTTTAGGTTGTAATATTAGATCAAAGCCTGGGAGTTTTCCTGGGTTACCTCATAGGAATCAAGAAGAAACATTGTTTTTCTTGGAAGCTTTAACCATAGTTGGCCACCTCCTTTGGGAGACTAAGGGCTCAATTTTGCCAGGCCCGAGGAGGCGAGATTGGAGGCGTGTGAGGTGTTAAAATGGCAAAAAAATGGCGGGCGGGCCCGATCCCGCCTCCGAGCAATTTTCCCACATACTTGTTTTCTGACCCCGTTTCCATCCTGCCTCCAAGGCCGTTAACAACCACTTAATTGCCTCTATAATCCCATTTTGAAAGGCCTTTCTGATTTTACCGCTTTTCCCACATCCTGCACGTCTCCTCTGGAACATGCCAGTGAATCCTGGCGGCCTCATAAGTGGACTGCTTACTAACAGCTCCACCATTAAAAAGGAGTTTTCAGCAATCGTCATTTGCAGGTGGCAGAACTTTGTTGTCTCAGGTCTGGGGGAACTTTTAGCAGGCATACCCATTGTTGTGTAAGTTTGGAGCCTGACACCCATCTCCAGTGTGACCTCTTGGGAAACCCCTCTCGCCACCTTGACTGGGCGCTTCCTCAACTGAGGCATATACCAGAAGCAGTACCAGTCCTTTCCTCCTGGACATCAGATTCGGACGAAGACCAGCCGTGGCAGCAGCAGAACCATGAACAACAGCAGCACCAACAGCAGCAGCAACAACAGGAACGCCAAGCTGCTGCTCACCCACCTGAAGCTGCACAGGCCAGAAGGCGCCAGCGCGCGACCACATTGCTGCAAGGGACGCACTCATGTTGGCCAGATTTGCTTAGCCTGCATAATCAAACACTTTTGCCTCGCACCTTCTTATCAGACCATCGACAATGGCCAAGAAGCAGCGGATTCCTATCACTCTGACCACTATGCTAACAATTGCAAGTTGCCCTAAGCCCCCAATGTGGAAGTCCCATTAGCGAAATGACTCACGGCACAACTTCAACAGTTTGACATCAGAATTTTTTATGACAATAAGCAACTGATGGCATTTCAAAAATAAACACATTACACCCAAGTGACTACCCTTGTGACTACTTGTGCATTATTTTCCTCTTATGCGTGCTCCTACGTGGTGCTTTCCCTGTGGCTTCAGCAGATGTGGAGGCCCCTTGCTCACTTTCGTGCTACTCCTGTCTCGACACCTTTGGCGGGCGTCCTCTGGGGTTCCGAGCCTGTGAGGGCTCAGCAACAGTCTGCTGCTCCTGCGGCTGTGCAGGGGTTCAGACGCCGATCTCAATTGGGTGGGGAATCTGGTGTGGCTCTGACCGAGGGCGCTGCAGTGGCATGGTCGTGTGAGCACTTGGAGAGGAGCCCCCACTTCCTTGTTGTATGCCACCAACATTCCTCTTATGGGTCAGCCCCACTTCAGAGCTAGCAAGTGGCTGGACAGCACCTTGCTGCACTGCAGGGGGGCCATGAGGACCCGTTTCTGCACTGGAAGTCCTGCTCCAGAGGACTTGCATGAAGGTCTGGTTTGTTTGCTCAATAGCTGACCATCGCTCCTCAAGAGATGTCAGTCTATTCTGAACAATTACCATGTTTTCATTACCCTGGCGACCAAGTTCCTCCATGGACGTAGCCATCCTCTCCTCTACCTTAGCCATCCTCTCCTCTGTGATAGCCATCCTTTCCATGGAGGTTGCCATCCTCTCTGTGGTGCTGCGTTCATGTGCCAACGCCTCCACAAAGGCTCTGCTCATGTCAGCGATGGACTTCTCCATTCGCGCCACACTCGCAGTGACCCTGGAGACAAAACCTGCAGAGACTCCTGCACGTGTTCCTGGAGTTCCAGCACCACTCTCCTTCTGGATGGACCCGGAGGCACAGGGTGGACATGCAGCGGAGCTGAGCTGGGAGCGTCCTGCGCCCTCCGACGAGGACTCTCCACTGCTGTCCCTGTCTCCACCATCTGCTGATGCTCACTTGTGAGCTGTGATACACCAGGTGACAACTCTACTCTATGTCCCGAAGGTCCCAGCGAGGTGTGAGTGTCTGCGCTGGTGCAGGGTGCGCTTAATTCTGCTGACGCAGCGCCCTCGGAGGTTGCAGCTTCCTCTGAGGAGTCTGGAAGCTCAGGCTCTTCCTCCTGGACAGTGGGGACGGGGGCTCTCGATGGTCCTGTGGGGGAATAAAGGAAAGAGTTAGAGATGTGAGGTAAAGGTTACATGCACATTGAATAGTGCAGATGATCATAAGTCAATCTGTTAGAGCATCAAATTCATTATCAGTGACTCATGCAATGTCAATGAGCGAGATGCCAAACTATTCTGTCACCAATTTGCTGTGATGTGCCCGCGTGTCCGTCCCCCACTTGGGAATCCTCCTCGATCCCGGCAATTTCCAGGGCCACCTCCTCTGAGGTGGTGGGCTGGGCTACTGAGGGTGGCACTCCTCCTGTCCTTGCTCTTTCCCTCTTATTGTGGGCTCTCTTTTCCTGCAATGAGGGACAAAAGTGGAGTTTGAGTGAGAATGAAGGAGTGAGTGTAGAGAATCCATAGCATAGATGCTTAGAAGGGGACAAAGGGCCCTCCCTGTGTGTTGTAAGTTGTTGTCATTGCGTCACGGTGATAGGGAGTGTGAGGGCTGCATGGTAGAATAGTTAAGTGAATGTGACCAGAGAGAGAGAGGGAATGGGTAAGGGTGCAGGGATGTAAGTGGGATGTGGAGGAAGAGGTTGGCAAAGCAGAGTGCTGGTGAGGAGAGGCGATGGGGATCAGATTGAGGGTGATGGGAAAATCATACTCACTTTTCCTGTGTGGAGAAGGTCATGAAACCCCTTCCTGCATTGCAGCCAGGTTCTGTGGCTCATTGATATGGAGTTGACCTCCTGGGCCACTTGCATCCACACAGCTTTAGTCTGCTGGGATGGCTTTTTTCTCCCTGATGAAGGGAAGAGCACCTCCTTATTAGATCTTGCTCACTGCACCAGAGCTTGGAGGGAGGGCTCATCAAAGCGAGGTGCACACTTTTGCTTGCTGGTGGACATGGTCGGTAAATGAAGTCCTTCATACAATGTCCAAAGCGTTTCCAATCTCCAGAAGAAGCAAAGCTGCTTGCAGGCCTTAAATCCAGCAGCATTGATGACGTCATCGGCGGCGACTGTCTGTATGAAAAGACTAATTGGGCCAGGGGTTCCCACACGCTGGAAATCAAGTGCCCAATTAGGGGAAAATCCCACTTTTTTCCCACTTCACATCGGAGTCGGGGTCCTGACAGGAAAACCACCTGACACACCCCAGCCCACCCACACTGGCAAAATCGAGCCCTAAGTGTGAAATATGATATGGCAGCCACTCCCCAACGAGACTGTTAATGGTATCAGTATCATTAGAGTTGCCACAAATACAAGAGCTGTTGCAGCTGCAAACACTACTCCCAAAGAATACCAGTCCATGTACGCTAAGGTTCAGATACAGAATTAATTATTACTAGCTGAGCAAAGATTGATGGAACATCAATTGAGCTGGAGAATTCTGTGGATAGTCCAACACAATAGATACTTGAGAAACATTTATTCAGGAAGTTTCTCTGTGTTCCCAGTAGCCATCAGGAACTATTTTGTGAGACATTTGCCCTTGCTACTTCAATTTCTTTGGGATGCAACATGTTGTAATGCCATCTAATATACAAAAGAATAGTCAGGTTTTCCTTTAAGACCATGATAAGATAAATTGCACATGCTCTATGTAAGAAATGGGAATTATTGGGGGAAAAAGCCTTATTTTATTCCATGATTTATTGTGATCTTAAGATGACTATACTTTTAGATCTGAACAATTTGCATTAATATTGAATATTTCAGAATTGGGGTTTATCTAGAATGAGTTAATGCTGTTGACCTTCATAAAGTTACCTATTGTTCTCCTCTGTACGAAGCTGGTCTCTGCTCTGTCATACATTGTCAATCCTCTGTCATTGCAGGTGGATACGCGGCTGCCAAAGCTGCTAAATATGGAGGTAAATTTTCCTATTTTTGAATTTATTAAAAACCACCAAATTATTATTGTATTAGTAAGCATAGAATATAAATGGGAACAGTCTTCTTGTCAAGTATAGAATGTACATAACAATTAAATTCATCATCAAGCAAAGAATATATTTCAAGCTCAGTTACAATTGTTTCCTCGTGGCAGGTAGATTGGTCCAAATATTACTATCAGCTCTTCTCACTTTACTGTATATTTAACAATATTTTGGCTGCATTGAATTTGGCTTTGAGAAGCTGCTGCCTGATACTGAGGTTGTAGTTCCATAAACTGAACAATATCCATTGTCTGAGTATTTGGAGTACGAGCCAGGTGTTCCACAATTCTGTCTGGACTTTATTACAAGAAAGAAAGAAAAAAAGACTTGCATTTATATAGCGCCTTTCACGACCACCGGACATCTCAAAGCACTTTACAGCCAATGAAGTATTTTTGAAGTGTATTCACTGTTGTAATGTGGGAAACACGGCAGCCAATTTGCGCACAGCAAGCTCCCACAAACAGCAATGTGATAATGACCAGATTATCTGTTTTTGTTATGTTGGTTGAGGGATAAATATTGGCCAGGACACCGGGGATAACTCCCCTGCTCCTCTTCAACATAGTGCCATGGGATCTTTTACGTCCACCTGAGAGAGCAGACGGGACCTCGGTTTAACGTCTCATCCGAAAGATTGCACCTCCGACAGTGCAACGTTCCCTCAGTACTGCACTGGAGTGTCAGCCTAGGTTTTTGTGCTCAAGTCCCTGGAATGAGATTTGAGCCGCAACGTTCTGATTCAGAGGCGAGAGCGCGACCCACTGGCTGATGAGGGCTTTGTCCAGTGGCAAACGTGCAGCTAAAGTCACAATCCTGGACCTAGAACAATATGAAATGCTCAATCACCAGTAGTTGCTGAAACCAATGGCTGCTCAGGCAGTAACTGGGTCACAAACTGCTCGATACTCTCTCTTTCCACAATGCTGTACTTACTATGAACTCTTCCCTTCATAAATTATGCATGTCCATTTGACTATCATTTATTTGTATTTGTAGCTGGTATATTATTTTGATACTTTCTAGATTTTTTGAGTTCTGTACTCGTTTCCCTTTTGCGATATTTCTTCACCATTCTAACAGTGACCACAAATAACAACTGAGATTGTTACTTAAATGTTACTAGATTTAAATATTACATCATATTCCCAGGCATATACAACAGGTTCCTCAGGTACCACTTGTTGTATGATGATATGGCTCTGTAGCATATTTACCTCAGATTCTAGTGCCATATCGGTTAACTCCAGCACTAGTGTGTTTAGGTGATCTGTCAAGGAAGCTGTCGGAAAATGATTGTGCAAGTAAAATGCAACTGTCCCATTCCAACCTGATATACTGTTCGCCATCGGTTAAGATCAATGAGATCATATGCCAACCAATACCAGGTTTTCCTCAAACAGGTGCATAGCAGTATCAACTGACAATTGCTTGACACTGACTGGCACTATTGGGGGTCTAACATTCATGTAAGCACAGCAACAGCTTGGTTATCCTTTTCCTACCAGCTAAAAATCATTCATATCTCAGTATGCACCAATTTCTTGCTGAGAACAGTGGTCTCCCTTGGTCCCTGAAGAATCGGTGTCCTGCTATTACTGTCAAGTACTGAGGCCCTTTCATGTGCTTCCCTCTCAAGAAGTGGGTCACAGTGGCTGAGGGAATCTAGGACCTTCACATCTGATTGTTTCAATATCACCTCTGCACTGTTGTCTCAGAATCCACCTTTCCATTCCCTGTGGTTACTGTTATAAGTCTGACCACTGTCACCCTTGACTGAAACCTGATCATACAACATCTCTCTCAGTACATTCATCACTGTCAATGACACCATGGTTCAGAGCCTCAATGTAATTGACCCCAGCTTTCTCCAAATTTTCCAAAGTTAATCTTACAGGTTTCATTTTGTACTCCTCCCTTCTGTTATGCCCCAGAGAATGGCAGACATCACATTTATTCAAGAGTAAATCGGACAGCAACTTCCAGTGACCACACATGCGCAGGTAAATGCAGAAATCAGCAAGTTGCTGTCCGAGTTCTCCTGCTCCTCCAGAAGCGTTGCTATCTCGTCAAGGGACTCAGTATTCAAATACATGAAACAGTGTGCAGCTACAGTACTTGTGTGATAGATGCACACTAAACTTGCCAGAAAAAGTTAGGGCTTGACCATTCCAGTGTAAGTACATTTTTAACGGCATGGTAGGTGTTAATTACTGCCAAACAATCTCTGTGGCTCTAAAAATTAACTTTTACAAGTGTGGAGTCTCAGTCCTTCAGATTTTAATTATTGTTGCAGATTTAAAAAATAAAAAATAATGGCCTAGAAATTCAGTTGGGCGCGCCAGCCGTTAGCGCCTTAGGAGGAGTAGATCTCGAGCGCTAGGCGCTTAGCGCCCGGGCGCAGCGCGATCTGCGCCTCGCCCCAACTTCAGTAGACATTTAGCGCCGGCGCAAAGTCTTAGCGCGCACCCTGCTGCGCGCGCAGATCATGACGTCATTTCGTCGTGCAACGCCCGTTGTGCGCCCGGAACCGGAACTTCACTCGTGCCGCCCCATTGTGCGCCGGGCAGCCCTAACGACTGTGAAGTGGAACGGTACACAGCCGAGGCGGGCCGCAGGGAGCGCAAATTAAAGGGCACTTACCCTGCACTATAAAGGCCAGCCATTTTGCAGCATTCACTCTTGTGCAACGGTTTTTTGGAGAGAGACCAAGGAGGAGAGCTTACTGCTTTGGCCCAACACTAGGACAGGTAATTTTGGCTCAGGCCAGAGCTTAGCAATTATCTTTGCCTTCATTGAGATCTCAGTGTTTGCCAGCATATAATGGGGGCTGCATTGGGTGCCAACGCTGAGTTTCAGCCTTATGCCGGAAGGGCTTACAGACGCCGTGAGAGAGTGGCAGCCCTGGCTAGACGCAGAGGGGGCAACAGGCGTCGCCAAGTGAGGCCTTACCCACCCAGGGTATACCGCCAGCAGTCCTCCTATCTGACCATGTCTGCCGCGCAGTGTGTTAGGAGGCTGCGATTCAGAAGGGAGGTGGTTGCGGACATCTGCCAGCTGCTGCACAGAGATCTGCGTCCACAGCTGATGCGCAGGACGTTTCTGTCAGTGGCAGTGAAGGTGACGGTGGCTCCTTCCAATCCGCTGCTGGGGACATCGCTAACATCTCCCAGTTCGCCGTGCATTGCTGCATCCGCCAGGTGACCAATGCCCTTTTCAGAAGGAGACGTCAATTCATCTCCTTCCCCATGACCCTGGAGAAGCAGCAGCAGCATGCAGTGGGATTTACAAGAATAGCGGGCTTCCCCATGGTGCAGGGCGCCATTGACTGCACGCATGTGGCTTTGCGGGCACCTCTGGAGCATGCCGAGGATTACCGCAACCGGAAGGGCTACCATTCCCTCAACGTACAGCTGGTGTGTGACCACAGGCAGCGCATCCTAGCTGTCAATGCCCGCTTTCCAGGCAGCAGCCACGATGCCTTTATCCTGCGACAGACAACTGTGGCTGACATGTTCCAGGCACAGCCTCACCCAAGAGGATGGCTTATCGGGGACAAAGGCTATCCTTTGTGTACCTGGCTCATGACCCCGCTCCGCGCGCCCATGACCCCTGCTGAAGAGGCATACAACGAGAGCCATCAAGCGACTAGGAACATCATAGAACAAACAATCGGCGTCCTCAAGCAACGGTTCCACTGTCTGGATCGCTCCGGGGGAGCCCTCCAGTATTCGCAGGAGCGAGTCTCCCAATTCGTCGTCGTTTGCTGCATGCTGCACAACCTGGCTATCCGCAGGACTCCGGCACTGCCACCTCACGTTGGACCACCACCTCAGGAGGAGGAGCAGGAGGAGGAGGAGGATGAGGAGTACCAGCCCAGGAGGGAGGCAGAAGGTCCAAGGGCCGCCCGTCGGCGGCTTATTGACCGTCACTTCTAGGCCCCCTGTCAGGGAATGGCTTGTGCCAATGAAACAACATGATTGCAGCCGCTCCGCAAGCCGTCAGCCGGTTAAGGCAACAAACACTTCAAAGATCAAACATGGACAATGTGAATAAATAAAATGGTTTATTGTACAAACTCAGGGCCCTTCCCACATGAAAACCAAAAACAGACGAAACCCCCAAAAAAACACTCGCACACACATGACTCACTCCCACAACCTGGGGAGCATTAACAAAAGATGTAAACAAAAACGGCCTTCATCCTTGGCCTTCACAAAACACACATTCCAGAAAACACAACATTTGGACACACCCTCTACTTAGTGGCCCGCGAGGGCGATGCCTTCTGCAAACTTTGGCGGCCCCTGCACGCCCTGCTGCTCCTCCTCAAAGTGAGGCCATTGGCTGCTGCAAGGCTGGGGGCAGGCTCCTGAGGGGCACATGTCGTGACGGCAGATGCCCTTGGGGGTCGGCCTAGACGAGGTCTGGCCGTCGAGGGGCCGGCTGGTGAATGCTGCAGCTGTGGCTGGCCAGCATCAGTCACTGCAGCAGCTCCACTGGGGGAGTGGCAGTGGCGGCTGGAGGAATGGGGGCAAGCTGGCGGATGGCAGGCGCTCGCTGGTCGCCTGAGACACTGGCACTCGGCCGGGCCAGCACTGCAGCATGCGCACCAAACTGCCGAGGGACAGACCGCTGTGCTGCTGCAGCGCGCCGGGTGCCCTGGCGATGCCTGGCTGACACAGCGAGTGTGGCAGCAGTGAGTGCCCGTGTTGACCTGTTCAGTGACCGCATCAGAGCACCCAGTGACTGCACGGCACCACTGATCACCTGGCCACTCGCTGCCTGAGCTGCCCCGAATTCCGCCCGACTGGTGGCCTGTGAGGCCCCGAACTCGGTCACACGCAGAGACAGGGACTCGATGGCCTCAGGCAACCGTGCCACTACCCCCATGAGCTCCGTGTGCCGGCGCTCCGAGTCCGCGGACATGTCCTCGAGGCGGCGCATCTCCTCAGCGTTGGCCGTCTCCGGACTGGAGGCCGGACTCTCCCTCTGGGGAGAAGGCCGCCGAGCTGGCCGACCCTTCCTGCGTTGCTGGACGCCGCTGGGCCCAGCAATTGGACTCCCCTCCGACCCTTCCCCCCTCTGGGGAGAAGGCCGCTGAGCTTCCACCCCCCTCCCGCGTTTCTGCAGGCCGCTGGTCCCAGGAGCTACCCTCCCCTCCGACACTTCCCCAACGCTCCCCTCCAGGGAAGACGTGTCCCCTACATTGGCATGGGTTGCCGCGGCTGAGGGTTCCCCTGATGGGCCGCCTTCCTCTTGCTCCTCCTCCTCCTCCTCTTCTGAGGGGCTGTCACTGGCAACTTCAGGGACCTCCTCCTCACCATCTGAAAGGAAGGCACAAGAGTAGCTTTAGAGTGAGGAGAGGGCGTCAGCGAGGGATGCATGAGTGGTGGCATTCAGTGCATTGGTCGGACAGTGGCAAAGGATGTAGATCTGATGCGCAAGTGGGACGAGAGAGGTCCAAAAGGTGATGTCCTTACCATTGGTGCCCAGAACAGGGTCGGCATCTCCAGATGCAACGGGGCCAATCACCCGGGCACCCATGATGCGCTCCACGCGATGTTGCAGCTCGGTGAGCGGCTGGATCTGGGGTCCGCCTCCCCCGGTCGCAGTCCGGCTCCTCTTATTATTGGCCAGCTTGGCCTGCAAGAGAAAGGACGGCCTCTAAGTACAGTGTGTAGCCCTGATCTTGTGTGCACTGCCTCCCATGGTCGAATAGCCTGGCCAGTGTGTAGCCCTGTTGTTGTGTGCACTGCCTCCCATGGTCGAATAGCCTGGCCAGTGTGTTAAGTGCACAATGTGCAATTGATGTTCATGAGTGTCCCATAGCTGCTGCATGAGGGCTGGCCATTAGGGCTTTCAGGTCCCTTTGCCCATAATGTGAGGTGCACATGCAAGGATGAGGAGGACACTGGAAAGGGTACTCACCCTGACAATCCTGGCGAGGTCATTCAGCTTTTTGCGGCATTGGACACCGCTCCTGGGGACCTCGCTGTTGGATGACACCTTGGTGGCGACATGCCTCCAGGCTCTCCGGTAGACGCGGGCCGGCGGCTTCCTGCCATTGTCCGGAAACAAAATATGGCGTCTCTTCTCCACAGCACCAACCAGCACCCTCAGATCAAGCTCTGAGAAGCGCTGCGCTCGTTCACGGGCCTTCTCCATGGTTTCAGGCGCTATTTGGGTCCAGCAGCAGTGTTCAGGCCTAGCTGCAGGGCTCCACTATCCAGGGCGTGGCAGCAGACCAAGTCGACCCTTCCCCCTTAAGAGCTGGCCGGCGCCAGGGTGTCTGCTGTCAATCAAGAAATGGCCGCACCTGCGCTGTGCCCGGCCTCGGCGCTCTCGCTCAGCACCTCCGGCTTAGCGCCTAAAGAGAGGCGTGCATCGCCAGTTTTAGCGCTCGAGCAAACTCTTAGGGCGAAGCTAATGAATATCGGAGAAGTGGCCTCGAATTTGCGCCGGGCGCAAACTTTAGCGGCCGCCCGACTTTACCGCCCCAAAAGTGGCTGTAATGAATTTCTAGGCCAATATCTCTCTCCGGCTCCTCACTGACCCCAGCAGAACATGAAGAGAGGCATCATTGAACCGAGGCGCAGCCTTTGACCATCTGGAATCCATTCTCACACTTCCTCTTCTCTTCTTGCCAACGCCCAACTCCTCCAAATTCCATTTTCGGACTGTGCCTTTGAAAGAATATGGGCTTTTGAGGATATTTTGAGAGATTAGGCATTGCCAAAATGAAATGACCCTAAGCTTTTCTCTAAAGCTTCTGTTCTGCAAGAATACACTGCTTTGGACTGTCTACTGACTTCTGGCAGGTGCAGTATCACAAGTAATCTTGTTATTGCTAGAAGAGAGGGAGAAAGAAGAGTGAGACTTGGAGCTGTCTACAGCCTTATTTATTTCTATATCTGTGGGAATGCACGAACTTTTGTAAGTTGTTGAAATATAATCAAGTATAATTCCCTTTTATTACTTTTCTGTTAGAACTGCGTCATCAACCATGGAAACCGAAAACAAGCACAGAAAAAGCTTGTACTATGGCTAAAAAGCAGATAAGGGAGGCCCATGGCCTGTGCCTGAAAACAGAACTTGCTGTGCCTATGATTGGATGGATTTATCCGCATTTCTGTTTTTTGAGGGTATATCATAGAGGGTTGGGACATTCTCAGGGTAGAGAGGCAGGAAGGACACCAGAAAGGTGTAGACACGCATGTGAGTAGAAGGTATGAGGAATCGGCCATGCCTTCTACCCAAAGGACAAATATAATTCTCAACTGTACTTTGTAAACTGCTGCTTGAATACTGCGTGTATTAAGTCTCACTTATAAAAATCATAACTATTACCAATATGGAGTCAGCTTCAAACTATTGAACAGAGTCCAAAGGGACTTCAAATTTATTACACCCCTCGCACTGCTTGCTGTCGCACATTGGACGCCAAACCCGGAAGTCAAATGCTGATGAGTTGGCTGAGTTAAAAAGCCACTGACGGATGCAATGAACTTTCTTCCGGGTTTCCCACTCGCTATCTGCCCCCCACCTGCCCACTTCCAACACGTCTCCGAGTTAATATTAGAGCCTGCGTGTCTCAGTAAGGCTTCTTCAATCTGATTGGTTAAGGAGCTACACAGTTGCTTGCCCTATTCCTAGTGGGTGCAGTGTTTTAAAGGATTTCTAATTACCACAAGTTCCAATGCAAAAGCCCATAGAAAGTCTAAGTGCAAGTGTAATGAACAAATGGTGCCGACAGCGAAATTAGGGCCCATGTGGCACACCTCACCTCCCCATGCCGCCCCCCACACTACTTTTTTGAAGCACTGTTTTCAGATTTTCATCATACTCCATATATAATGTGTAACCATTCCACATGATCGTGTCACATCCAAAATCTAAACAAAAGAATAAGCTATTTCTTCCTGATCAAAGACCATATCTACTAATTCAGTCAAGGAAATATACGCATTTGAACTTTTAATCACACTCTACAATCTATCCTTGCAGGAAATGAAAGTAGCAATTCAAGCTTTGTGACAGGTAGTCTTAGTAATACTGCAATGTGTTGTACCAATAGTATGTTCTTCTGTTAGTTTTATTTGACACATTGATGATTGTAACTTTCCTGCACCGGCATTCCAGGGGGTGTACCAGGAGGTGTTCCAGGACGTGTACCAGGAGGCTTTGCAGGAGGTGTACCTGGAGGCATTCCAGGAGGCTTTCCCGGTAATTTGATCTCTCATTAACAACATTTTATATTCATTGAGATGAGTTGAATGAAAAGTGTAAGTTTTATTATTGTCAGTTTTACAATCCAGTCTGTTAGCATGCTTTTACATAGAAACATAGAAACATAGATGATAGGAACAGGAGTAGGCCATTCGGCCCCTCGAGCCTGCTCCACCATTCAATGCGATCATGGCTGATCATCCAAATTCAGTACCCTATCCCTGCTTTCTCCCCATATCCCTTGATCCCCTTAGCCTTAAGAAATATATCTAACTCCTTCTTGAATATATTTAATGAATTGGCCTCAACTGTCTTCTGTGGTAGAGAATTCCACAGGTTCACCACTCTCTGGGTGAAGAAATTCCTCCTCATCTCAGTCCTAAATGGCTTACCCCTTATCCTTAGACTGTGACCCCTGGTTCTGGACTCCACTGCTACCGGGAACAGCCTTCCTGCATCTAGTCTGCCTAGTCCTGTTAGAATTTTATAAGTTTCAATGAGATCCCCTCTCATTCTTCTAAACTCTAACGAATATAAGCCTAATGGACCCAATCTCTCTTCATACGTCATTCCTGCCATCCCAGGTATCAGTCTGGTGAATCTTCGCTGCACTCCCTCCATGACAAGAACATCCTTCCTCAGATAAGGCGACCAAAACTGCACACAATACTCAAGGTGTGGTCTCACCAAGGCCCTGTACAACTGCAGCAAGACATCCTTGCTCCTGTACTCGAATCCTCTCGCTATGAAGGCCAGCATACCATTTGCCTTCTTAATCGCCTGCTGCACCTGCGTGCTTACCTTCAGCGACTGGTGCACAAGGCCACCCAGGTCTCGTTGCACTTCCCCTTTTCCCAATCTATTGCCGTTTAGATAATAATCTACCTTCCTGTTTTTGCCACCAAAGTGGATAACCTCGCATTTATCCACATTATACTGCATCTGCCATGCATCTGCCCAATCGCCGAACCTGGCCAAATCGTACTGGAGTTTCTCTGCATCCTCCTCACAGCACACACGCCCACCCAGTATTGTGTTGTCTGCAAACTTGGAGATATTACATCTAGTTCCCTCGTCTAAATCATATATATATGTTGTGAATAACTGGGGCCCTATCACCGATTCCTGCGGTACCCCCCTAGTCACTGCCTTCCACTCGGAAAATGACCCGTTTATTCCAACTCTTTGCTTCCTGTCTGCCAACCAGTTTTCTATACAAGTCAGTACCTTACCCCCAATCCCATGTGCTTTAACTTTGCACGCTAGTCTCTTATGTGGGACCTTATTGAAAGCCTTCTGAAAGTCCAAATACACCACATCCATAGGTTCTCCCTTATCTATTCTACCAGTTACATCCTCAAAAAATTCCAGTAGATTAGTTGAGCATGATTTACCTTTTGTAAATCCATGTTGACTTTGTCTGATCCTGTCACTGTTTTCCAAGTGCTCTGCTATTACATCTTTTATAATGGACTCTAGCATTTTCCCCACTACCGATGTCCGGCTATAATTCCCTGTTTTTTCTCTACCACCTTTTTTTAAATAGTGGGGTTACATTAGCTACCCTCCAATCCATGGGAACTATAGGGGTCGATTTTCTGCCAGCTGTCGGGCGGCTTTCCAGACGGCCGGGGGCCGAAAATCGCCGAAAAAGCGGGTCGCAACCCCCCCCCCCCCCCCGCCCCGCCTGATTCCCCGCCCCGTCCGACTTTCGGACCGCCGTTTCTCCGCGACCCGCTTCAGTCCCGGCCGCCGCTGGCGGGACTGGTCGTCGGAACACTAATGTCCAATTATTACCTTGTTGAAGTAGATTTTCCGGGGCCGTTGCGAATTTGGGGCTTTCCCCACCTGAAACACGCCTGCGGGGAACCCCGCTGATGAGACCTGGCGTGAAGCTTGCCGGCTTGCTTGCTTGCAGCTGCAGGTCAATCGGAGAAGCTGCGATTTAAAGGGACAGCACTTGTATGTTGAAGGACCTTGTTGTTGCAGGTTTGGGGCTACTTCTTCAAGGCTTAGGCACAGCTGTGGAAGGTTGGAGCCTCACACACATCTCCAATGCAATCTCCTGGGAAGCCCCTCTCGCCATCCTCACTCAGCGCTTCCTCAGCGGAGGCATCTATGAGAAGCATGGGCCGCCTTTTTTTCCTTCCCTTCTTGCCATTAGAGGATCTCCAGCAGCAGAGGTGGCAGCCGCAGAACCAGGAACAGCAGGATCAGCAACAGGAGCACCAGGTTGCTGCTCACTCACCTGAAGCTGCACAGGCCAGAAGGGGCCAGCGCTTGGAAGTGGCTTGAGAGCACCTTACTGCGCTTTAGGGGGCCATGGGGACCCGTTTCTGCACTGGCAGTCCTACTCAGAAGGATTTCCATGAAGATCTGGTTTCTCTGTTCAACAGATGGCCAACGCTCCTCAAGAGATGTCATTCTCTTAGGAGCACTCACCATGTTTTCCGTACCCTGGCAAGTTATCTCCTCCATGGAGGTTGCCAACCTTTCCATGGTGATGCGTTCATGTGCCAATGACTCCACAAAGGCTCTGCTCATGGTCGCTATGGACTCCTCCATTCGCTCCACACTCGCAGCGACCCTGGAGACAAAACCTGCCAGAGACTCCTGCATCTGTGCATGGAGATCCATCACCTCTTCTCTTGCAGATGGACCCAGAGGCAGAGGGTCGACATGCAGCTGAGCTGAGCTGGCAGAGTCCTGCGCCCTTCGACGAGGACTCTCCACTGCTGTCCCTGTCTCCAGAATCTGCTGAGGCTCACTTGTGAGCTATGAAACACCAGGTGACAACACTACTCTATATCTCGAAGGTCCCCCCGAGGTGTGAGTGTCTGCACTGGTGCTGGGTGCGCTTACTTCTGCTGACGCTACGCCCTCAGAGGTTGGAGCTTCCTCTGAGGAGTCTGGCTGCACAGCCTCTTCCTCCTCCACAGTGAGGACGGGGGCTCTGGATGGTACTGTGGGGGAGTAAAGGAAGGAGTTGGAGATGTAATGCCAAGGTTCTTCTGGTGACTCCCAGCGAGTTGGCATCTGCTGACACCTGCATCCATGCAGCATTGGTCTCAGTGGGAGGCCTCTTCCTCCCTGACCTAGGGAAGAGGACCTCCCTGTGGGCCCTAGCCCCATCCAATAATGCCTGCAGTGAAGCCTCTTCGAATTTGGAGGCAGCTCGGGGTCTGGCACTGGCCACAGCTGCTGCAGGCTCCTCTGCCATCCTGTATGGTTCGTTTGGAAGCCTTCAGAGGATGCAGTGCTTGCTATGGACCTTGAAAGCACCACGAATGATGACATCATACTGTGGGGATTTCTGACTCGAATTGGACAATTAGCAAGGCTTCCCACATGCAGGGAATTAATTGGCCACTTGAGGGAAAATTGCGTGGAGATGGCTGACACTTTTTTATGGGTGTCAGAAACCCCACATTCGGGGAAACCGACCATTTCCCACACAAGCCGAAAATCGGGGCCATAGAGTCTATGGAATTTTGGAAGATGACCAGCAATGCATCTACTATTTCTAGGCCACTTCCTTAAGTACCCTAGGATATAGATTATCAGGCCCTGGGGATTTATCGGCCTTCAATCCCGTCAATTTCCCTAACACCATTTCCCTACAAATACTGATTTCATTCAGTTCCTCCCTCTCATTAGACCCTATGTTCCCCAACATCTCTGGGAGTTTATTTGTGTCCTCCTTTGTGAAGACAGAACCAAAGTATGTATTCCCCTGATTCTGACTGCAAGGGACCTACGCTTGACTTTACCAATCTTTTTCTCTTCACATATCTATAGAAGCTTTTACAGTCAGTTTTTATGTTCCCTGAAAGCTTACTCTCATATTCTATTTCCCCCCTCTTAATTAATCTCTTTGCCCTCCTTTGCTGAATCCTAAACTGCTCCCAATCCTATTACAATTTTACACTATAATTGTAATCTTTCACTTTGTATCAATGCTGCAGTTACAGTGCAAATACAGCCTGAATCCGCTGTCATGGTCTGGCCTGACACATGAACAAATGGGAGCGAGATTCCCTGGAGAAGACTTTATATTCCTTACCTGCCCAGACTGGAACTGAGAGCCTCCTGTAAATTGGAGTCCTAGGTTTCAGTAAGCACAGTCACTGGCCTAGAAATTTGATTGCTCCACACACATTTTTCAGGCATTATACAGCATCCTAAATATCCAACATGGTGGGCAGGAAGCAAGCGCACAGTTCCAGCCAGGCTCTGCCTGCCATATTGGATCGGACTGTTCCATTGGTGTCAGTTGTGCACGCCAAAGCTATTAAATGAATTAAGAAGTTAATTAAATTAGGCTCCTGCGCTGTTTGCAAGACCCTTTTGCGATTTTGGTATGTCCCAGCACATGACTAGTGCTGACCTCGCCCAGCAACTCATTTAAAGGTCTGCCTGAAAATTGAATTACGCACGCTTTGGGCATCAAAGGTCCAAGGTGCCCAACTGATTTACCTCTGCCGGTCGCTAGTTTTTTAGCAGCACCTATTTATTTATTTATTGAAGCCCAGCTTATGTATTTCAGTACATGATCTGGGCTGACATTTCAGTGCATTGCTGTGTTGTTGGGGGTGCCATTTTTCTGATGAGATTTTAAACTGCCCTGATCTGGTGGTTCACAAGGATATAAAAGATCCCACAGCACTATTTGATGAAGAGCAGGGAATTGTTCTCCCTCAGCCAGCACGATCAAAGAAACAAATTAACTGATTATCCATCTTTTTGTTAGTGCGACATTACTCTGCAAATTGACTTCCCCATTTGACTACATCACACAGTAACTTCACTTCATGAGTTATTAATTGGTTGTGAAATACTTTGGATCATCCGGTGGATGTGATAGATGCAAGGTCTTTCTTTAGGTTGACCTATTAGACCAAAACCCAGGAGTTTTCATGGGTTAGTGCAGAGGAATTGGGAAGTTACATGGTTTCTATTGGAACCTTTAACCATAGTTGGCTAGCTCCATTAGGAGAAAGTGTGAAATGTGATGTGGCAGTCACTCCTCAATGAGACAGTGATGGGATCATAGAAACATAGAAGGTAGGAGCAGGAGTAGGCCATTCGGCCCCTCGAGCCTGCTCTGCCATTCAATGAGATTATCGCTGATCATCCAAATTCAGTACCCTGTCCCTGCCTTCTCTCCATATCCCTTGATCCCTTTAGCCTTAAGAAATATATCTAACTCCTTGAATATATTTAATGAATTGGCCTCAACTGCCTTCTGTGGTAGAGAATTCCACAGGTTCACCACTCTCTGGGTGAAGAAATTCCTCATCTCTGTCCTAAATGGCTTACCCCTTATCCTTAGACTGTGACCCCTGGTTCTGGACTCCCTGGCCTTCGGGAACATCCTTCCTGCATCTAGTCTGTCTAGTCCTGTTAGAATTTTATAAGTTTCAATGAGATCCCCTCTCATTCTTCTAAACTCCAGCGAGGATCAGCACCATTGGAGTTGCTAGAAACACAAGAACTGTTGCAACTGCCTGTCAACGTTCTATATCAGTTCCAAAAATTTCCACAGAATATAAGTGATGAAGCTTCAAACTCTACTCCCAAAGAACACCAGTCCATGTATGCAAATGTTCAGTACAGAATTAAACATCACTTGCTGAGCATAGATTGCCGGAGCATCCATTGAGCTGGGGAATTCTGTTGGTAGCCAAGCTCAATGTATACTCAAGAAACATTTGTTCAGCAAGCTTCTCTGTGCTCCCAGTAGCCATCAGGATGTATTTGTGAGACATTTGCCCTTGTTACTTCAGTTCTTTTTAGATGCAACCTGTTGTAATGCCGTCTAATATACAAAAGAATACTTAGATTTTCCTGAAAGTAAGCTAATTTGCATGTGCTCTATGTAAGAGATAGGAATTAATGGGCAAATAGTCTTATTTTCTTCCATGATTTCTTGTGATCTTAAAGTTTACTAAAGTTGACTTTGTTGGTTGGATTTGAACAATTTGCATTAATATTGAATATTTCATAAATGGGGCTTATCTGAAATGAAGTGGTGCTGTTGAACGTCATAATTTTACTTATTGTTGTACTCTGTATGTAGCTGGTCTCTGCTTTGTCATAACTTATCAATCCTCTGTCATTGCAGGTGGATATGCTGCAGCCAAAGCTGCTAAATATGCAGGTAAATCTTCCTACTTTTAGAGTTTGTAAAAGCATCAAATTATTATTGTATTAATAAGCACAGAAGAGTAATGGGAACAATCTTCTTGACAAATATATGACCAAAGTGAATGGTGAAACAGACTCGAAGGGCGGAGTGGCGTTCTCCTGTTCCTATGTTTCGACCCTACTGTTACTCAATGGTGCCTTTTATCATGGCAATTTAGGGTCATGTACCACTACTTGTGTATTAGCAGTGCTTGAGCACTTATAGGCATGGTGGAATACTTGCAATAGTACTGTCTATGGTCTCAATGCCACCCAGTGGTTATACAGGGCATCATTTTAAAGTTTGCAGATGACACAAAACTCAGAAATGTAGTGAACAATGAGGAGGATAGTAACGGATTTCAGAAGACATAGACAGACTGGTGAAATGGGCAGACACATGGCAGAGGAAATTTAACGCAGAGAAGTATGGATTGATACTTTTTGGAGGATGAATGAGGAGAGGCCTGGGGGTGTATGAACACAAGGTGGCAGGACAAGTTGAGAAGACTATTAAAAAAGCATATGGGATCCTTGGCTTTATTAATAGCTGCATAGAGTGCAAAAGCAAGAAAGGTATGCTAAACCTTTATAAACCACTAGTTAGGCCTCAGCTGGAGTATTATGTTCAATTCTGTACACCACACTTTAGGAAGGATGTCCAGGTCTTAGAGCAAGTGCTGAAGAGATTTACTAGAATGGTACCAGGGATGAGGGACTTCAGTTATGTGGAGCGACTGGAGAAGCTGGGGTTGTTCTCCTTCGAGTAGAGAAGGTTAAGAGGAGATTTGATAGAGGATTTAAAATCATGATGGGTTTTGATAGCATAAATAAGGAGAAACTGTTTCCTGTGGCAGAAGGGTCGGTAACCAGAAGAGACAGATTTAAGGTGGTTGGCAAAAGAACCAGAACATGTGGAAACATTTTTTTAATGCAGCGAGTTGTTGTAATCTGGAATGCACTGCCTGAAAGGGTGATGGAAGCAGATTCAATAGTAATTTTCAAAATAGAATTGGATAAATACTTGAAGGGGAAAAAATTACAGGACTATGGGGAAAGAGCAGTCGAGTGGGATTAATTAGATAGCTTTGCCAAACAGCCAGCACGGGCACAATGGGCTGACTGGCCTCCTTCTGTACTGTATCATTCTATGATTCTATGAATACCAGGTTTTTCTCAAACAAGTGTATAGCAGTAGCAGCTGACAATTGTTTAACACTGACTGGTGCTATTGGGGGTCTAACATTCATTAGTCTTTTCCCACCAGCTAAATGTCATTCATATCTCAGCAGGAGCCACTTTCTTGCTGAGAGAGCATTAATCTCCCTTAGTCCCTAAAGACTTTGGGGGAGAAATTAGGCTCTGCAGTGCCCATTTTTTAGGCGCTACACAGCCTCCTAACGCTCAGAAATGGGGTCCGAGATGCGCGCGCACAGTTCCAATGGGAAGTGCTCCGTAAGCCATCTTGGTAAAGGGGATGGCGCGCATGCACATAACAACCGCCGGCAGCATGCAGAGCAGGCTGATTATGACATCAATCAGTGTGCAACGATGATTAGATGCCAGCACTGCCATTTTTGAGCACTGCGTTGGAGCATATGCCTTGTGTGAACCTCGCACAGTTGAACACGCTAAATGGGATAGAATCAGAACAGATCTAGCAGCTGAAAACTGGGCATCCATGAAGCACTGTGGGCCATCAGCAGCAGCAGAATTATATTCCACCACAATTTGTAACCTCATGGCCCAGCATATCCCTCACTCTACCATTGCCATCAAGCCAGGGGACCAATCCTAGTTCAATAAGGAGTGTAGAACAGCATGCCAGGAGCAGCACCAGGCATACTTAAAAATGAGGTGCCAACCTGGGGAAGCTGCAACACAGGACTACATGCATGTAAAAAGCAGAAGCAGCGTGCTATAGACAGGGCTAAGCGATCCCACAATCAACAGATCAGATCAAAGCTCTACAGTCCTGCCATAAGCGATCCCACAATCAACAGATCAGATCAAAGCTCTACAGTCCTGCCACATCCAGTCGTGAATGGTGGTGGACCATTAAACAACTAACGGGAGGAGGAGGCTCCATGACTATCCCCATCCTCAATGATGGTGGAGCCCAGCATGTGAGTGCAAAAGACAAGGCTGAAGCGTTTGCAACCATCTTCAGCCAGAAGTGCCGAGTGGATGATCCATATCGGCCTCCTCCTGAGGTCCCCACCATCACAGAAGCCAGTCTTCAGCCCATTCGATTCACTCCACGTGATATCAACAAACGGCTCATCGCACTGGATACAGCAGAGGCTATGGGCCCTGACAACATCCCAGCTATCGTGCTGAAGACTTGTGCTCCAGAACTAGCCGTGCCTCTAGCCAAGCTGTTCCAGTACAGCTACAACACTGGCATCTATCCGACTATGTGGAAAACTGCCAGGCATGTCCTGTCCACAAAAAGCAGGACAAATCCAATCCGGCCAATTACCGCCCCATCAGTCTACTCTCAATCAACAGCAAAGTGATGGAAGGTGTCATCGACAGTGCTATCAAGCGACACAGACTCACCAATAACCTGCTCACTGATGCCCAGTTTGGGTTCCTGACCTCATTACTGCCTTGGTCCAAACATGGACAAAGGAGCTGAATTCCAGAGGTGAGGTGAGAGTGACTGCCCTTGACATCAAGGCAGCATTTGACCGAGTGTGGGATGAAGGAGTCCTAGTAAAACTGAAGTCAATGGGAATTGAGGGGAAAACTCTCCACTGGCTGGAGTCATACCTAGTACAAAGGAAGATGGTTGTGGTGATTGAAGGTCAATCATCACAGCCCCAGGACATCGCTGCAGGAGTTCCTCAGGGCAGTGTCCTAGGCCCAACCATCTTCAGCTGCTTCATCAATGACCTTCCCTCCAACATAAGGTCAGAAATGGGGATGTTTGCTGATGACTGCACAGTGTTCAGTGCCATTCACAACTCCTCAGATAATGAAGCAGTCCATGTCCACATGCAACAAGACCTGGACGACGTTCAGGCTTGGGCTGATAAGTGGCAGGTAACATTCGCGCCACAGAAGTGCCAGGCAATGACTATCTCCAACAAGCGAGAGTCTAACCACCGACCCTTGACATTCAATGGCATTGCCATCGCCGAATCCCCCACCATCAACATCCGAGGGGTCACCATTGACCAGAAACTTAACTGGACCAGCCACATAAATAATGTGGTAACAAGAGCAGATCAGATGCTAGGTATTCCGTGGCGAGTGTCTCACCTTCTGACTCTCCAAAGCCTTTTTACCATCTACAAGGCACAAGTAAGTAGTGTGATGGAATACTCTCCACTTGCCTGGATGAGTGTAGCTCCAACAACACTCAAGAAGCTTGACACCATACAGCACAAAGCAGCCCGCTTAATTGGCACCCCATCTACCACCTTAAACATTCACTCCCTCCACCACTGCAGCAACTTGCCAAGGCATCTTTGGCAGCACCTCCCAAACCTGTGACCTCTTCCACCTAGAAGGACAAGGGCAGCAGGCGCATGGGAACACCACCACCTCCAATCACACACCATCTTGACTTAGAAGTATATCGCCGATCCTTCATCATCGCTGGTTCAAAATCCTGGAACTCCCTCCCTAACAGCACACGGACTGCAGCGGTTCAAGGAGGCAGCTCACCACCACCTTCTCGAGGGCAATTAGGGATGAGCAATAAATGCTGGCCTTGCCAGCGATGCCCACATCCCATAAACAAATTTTTTAAAAATGGAGGCCACTCCCCCAGTGCTATTTAAAGGGATCATGAAGTTCTTACAGGTTCATTGTTGGATTATTTCTTCTGGCTGCTCGTGCAATTGTACCTGTTTTTTGGAGCTTTTCTATGCTTGGCTAAAGTTTGAATAGTCTACAGGAAGTGGCCTGGCTGGTGCTGAAGTACTTTTGCTTCACAAAAGTGCAGTGTGCAGCTGGTGTGCGATCACAGGCAGCTCATCATGCAGGTGAATGCCCGTTATCCTGGCAGTAGTCACGATTCCTTCATTCTGTGGAAGTCCTCTGTATTATAGAGCACACCATCAGCCTCCTCAAGCAACGCTTCTGCTGCCTGAACATAAGAGCAGAAGAATTAGGAGCAGGCGTAGGCCATACAGCCCTTCAAGCCTGCTCCGCCATTCATTAAGATCATGGCTGACCTTCGACCTCAACTCCACTTTCCCATCCTATCCACATTTCCCTTGATTCCCCTAGAGTCCAACTATCTATCTATCTCAGTCTTGAATATACTCAATGATTCAGCATCTGCAGCCCTTTGGGGTAGGGAATTCCAAAGATTCATAGCCCTCTGAGTGAAGAAATTCCTCCTCATCTCAGTCTTAAATAGCTGACCCCTTATCCTGAGACTCTCCAAGCAAGGGAAACAACCTCTCAGCATCTACCCTGTCAATCTCCATCAGAATCTTAGATGTTTCCATGAGATCACCTCTCATTCTTCTAAACTCAATCTCTCCTCAGAGGACAACCCTCTGATCCCAGGGATCAATCGAGTGAACCTTTGTTGCACTGCCTCTAAGGCAAGTACAGTATGTCCTTATCAGATAAGGAGACCAAAACTGTGCACAGTACTCTAGGTGTGGTCTCGCCAAAGCCCTGTATAATTGTAGCAAGACTTCCTTACTCCTGTACTCCAACCACTTTGTAATAAAGGCCAACATGCCATTTGTCTTCCTAATTGTTTGCTGTACCTGCATGTTAATGTTCTGTATTTACTGTACAAGGACACCTAAATCTCTCTGAACACCAACATTTAATAATTCTGCAGTACTCAGCTGAGTGGTATCAAGATTCGTGATAGTATGCTGCATGCTGCACAATCTGGCCATTATGAGGGACCAGCCCTTGCCACCACTAATCAGGCGAGAAACTGAGTAGCAGGAGCACGGCGAAGAGGAGGAGGAAGTGGTGGAGGAGGAATTCCATTAGGAAGTGGAGGAAAACGATGTGGATGCAAGGTTACAGCACAGACAGCCCCTTTCTGCCCGGGCTCTATGTGAGCAAATAATTAATGCGTGATACGAGTAACCTCAACCACACCTCCCCATTCGCCAACAGTCCCACGCTCCTTACATTTCTTCTATCACTGACCATCACATCTTTCAGACAACATAAAAATAACAACCACCAGAAAATGCACATTTCAATCCATTTTATAACTACAAGCATGACAGAATGCATACAAAAATAAAATAATCACCCTTGTGCATTTCCTTAATGCCTATCTTCCATATCCTTTGCCTCTCCTAGTGCTCCTTCCTCCTGGAGAAGCGCTGCGGACCTACAATTGAGGAGACTGCAGTTAGCCTTGGCGGATGACCCAAGCAGCTCTGGGCCTAGAAGGCTCGGCCTTAGACTGCACCATCTCGGCCTGAGCTGCAGCAGTCTGGGCTGGCTGGCTGACGGGCAATGGCAAGTGCACTAGCAGAGTGGCGGAGTTGGAACAGTAATGCTGTCATCCCAAGAAAGGACAGCAGGTTCATGCTCCCTGGAGCCACTGCCAGTCTCACAGGGCAGCGCCTCAGCAATCCTACCAATCTGATGGAGAACAGATTGATGGACTGCTGTGATGCCATGGTTGCCCCTTTGAACAGTGGTATCCAAGCCATGATGGCAGCCTGAGCTTGAAAGGAAGCAATCTAAGCTTCCACTGCAGCACTCAAATCTTTTTTGGAGGTTGTTTGTGCTGCAGTGTAAGCTATGACATCAGCCATCAGAAGCTGCTTTATGGTTGGTTCTTCAGGTGTGTTGATGATTGTGGCCACCCATTGTATGCTGGAAAGGATGGGCTCCAAGCTCTGTGCAAAGCCCTGTGCCAAGTTGGTGCAGGACTCCTCCATGCTCCTTGACATTGAGCGCAGCATTTCTGGCAGGTTTTCCAGTGCACCAAGCACTTGGTTATGTACACCCACCCATCAGCCTTCTTCTGTCACCTGGCCCAGCCCTTCGAAGATCTCATTTGACTCTTCTGCAGCAGAACTAGTTTGAGACCTTGCCCTTCAGCGAGCTGGAATCTGTGCTATCCTTTCCCCCCGCCCTGGATCCTGCGCTCTTGTGCTCGGTGTCTCACCACATATAGATCCCTTCTCTATCCTAGCCTCTAAAATATGTGCAATGTCAGTATCTGAGCTGGTGGCTCGACTGTCAGATCGAGTGACGGTGTCTGTTCATCTTCATTTTCTTCTTCCTCTTCCTCCTCTGACTGGGCATATTCCGGTTCTTGGGCATCTGAAATGAAAAAAGGACAAGGGTAGGGTTGTGGTGAGGGGAGAGGAGAAAGTAAAAGGTGTGTTTACACCATCTGCAGCTTGTGAGTCAGAAGAGATTATGAGATGAGGGAGCAATGGGACGAGAGAAGGATGATTAGGTATGTAGATACCCTCATCATTATCCCCTTCAGCCTCGCCAGTGGCCACAACCTCAGTGATACCCCTTCCCATGATGGCCCGCACTGTCTCCGCCATGGGGATTAAAACATGCAGGCTCACTTGTCCTCCTCCCAGTTGTTTGCTGCTGCCTGCTGTTATACGCCACCTTCTCCTGCAAGAAAGAGGGAAATGTGCCAGTGACTGTCGTGCAGTAATGTTTGGTGATGTGGCTGTCATGGTTGAATAGCTGCCAGTGTGTGCGAGCTGTGAGTTGTGGGTGCGAGGCTTGAAACAGTGCCAAGCGCCTGAGGGTGAGGTAAAGCATATGAATTGAAGGGTTGAGTATTGATTGATAAAGATTGTTGGTAGGTGGGTGATGGGGGTGTAGTGGATGAGGCTAATGGTGCAGATGCTAGGATATGCCATTTGTAGATGAACTCACTCACATTGACAACTCGTGTCAGATTGCTAAAATTCTTCCTGCACTGTATCCATGTTCTTGGAGCAACACTCCTGGCATTGACCTCTGCCACTACTTGTACCCACTGCCTCCTCGGAATATGTCTGGAGGGCCTCTTGCCCCTCTGCGGATACAGGGTGTCTCTCCTTCTTTCCACCAAGACTTCCAGTTCATTGTGCTCACTCTCTCATGTTCAGCCATTGCTCAAAGTATCACAGCCCAGATTGACATTTGAAAAAACTTCTGCCACTTCTTGCAGCCACAATACACCTCCCCTTTAAGAAGTGCAGGCTGCCTTTAAGTAGCGCTGATGCATAAAGCCAATGAAGAACGCTGGGAGTACTGGCTGCATGCAGCAGTCATTTAAAAGAACAGGTAGCGCAGTGAACAGGGGTGGGCTAATTACGTACAGCGATGCCCAATCCTTGTTTTTGGAGGTTAGTGCATTTCACCCCTTGGAGCCCTGCTATTACTGTCTAATACTGAGATTCTTTCAAACAGTGGGTCTCAGTGGCTGGGGGAATCTAAACCTTCATGTCTGCTTGTTTCTATATCACCTCTCCATAGTTGTCTCAGAATCCACCTTTCCATTCGCTGTGGTTACTGTTATAAGTGCACAACCAGGGAAGAGGCAGGTGTGCTACTTGCTGAGTGACAGATCCTGATAACTTGTTACTTCTCAGATCATTGCACCAAAAGAAATATCTATTATCGCAGTACCTTTCTAAGAACCTCCATGCCCTTTCCTCTGGTAGGAACCGAACAGGTTACCGCAAGCATCATTCCGGTTCCTTTAAAGTAATGTGTTGTCCCAGTCTGACCACTGTCACCCTTAACTAAACCTGATCGTACAATATCTCTACAAGTACATTCATCATCTTCAATGCCAAGGTGACCCAGATCCTCATCGTGGTTGACCCAGGAGTTACTCTGTGTGTCAAATGTTTTCTCCAAATCTTCCATAGTTAAACTCCTCCCTTCTGTTGTGCTCTAGAGCAAGGCATATGTAACACATAGACCAGAGTTTATAGAATAACACAGTTTAAAAATTTCAATAAAATAATAATAGTTAGATCAAAAATTATAAAATACTAAGGCCTAGAAATTCAGTGTAGCCACGTTCGGGGCGCTACAGTCGGGCGGCCACTAAAGTTTGCGCCCGGCGCAAGTTCGTGCCACCTTCGCCGATATTCAGTCGCATCGCCCCAAGAGGTTGCTGCTGCGCTAAAACAGGCGATGCACGTCTATCATTAGGCGCTAAGCTGGCGGTCCGGGGCGATACCCCCGAGGGCAGGCGCAGCGCAGGTGCGGCGAGTTGCTGATTGACGGCAGACACTCTGGCGCCGGTCAGCTCTTAAAGGGGGAGGGTGGACGTGTCTGGCTGCCATGCCCTGCGCACTGCAGCCCTGAAGCAAGGCCTGACCAATGCTGGTTCATCAGTTCTACGCCCTGGACCATGGGGAAGCTCGCTATTCTTCCAAATCCCATTGTACGCTCTTGCTGCTTGTCCAGGGTCATGGGGAAGGAGATGTACTGACGTCTCCTTCTGAAAAGGGCATTGTTCACCTGTCGGATGCAGCAATGTACCGCGAACTGGGAGATGTTGGCAATGTCCCCAGTAGCAGATTGGAAGGAGCCGGTGGCATAGAAGTTGAGAGCCACTGCCACCGACAGAGACTTCCTGCTCCTCAGCTGTGGCTGCAGATCTCTGCGAAGCAGGTGGCAGATCTCAGTGACCACCTCCCTTCTGAATCGCAGCCTCTGAACACACTGCTCCTCAGACATGTTCAGATATGAGAACTGCTGGCGGTATACCCTGGGTGGGTAAGGCCTCCTGTGCCGACACCTGTTGGCCCTTCTCCGTCTGGCCATGACTGGCACTCTCTCACGGCGTCTCAGATCCCTTTGAATGCAATGCAGAAAGCCAACGTTTCCACCCATTGTAGCCCCCATTACAGTATATGTGGCGACTCAAGGCTATGGCACTGAAAGTGAAATCCAAGTGCAAAGCTCTGGCCTGAAGCCAGAAGTACCTGTGCGAGCGCTGAGTCAAAGCAGAAAGCTCTCTGCCTTTGTCTCTCACACAGAAGGATTGGCACAAAATGGCTGTCAATTATAATGCAGGAGGAGTCCCCTTTAAATAGCGCCCCCCGCACCCCGCAGCGACTGGGAACCGTTCCCCTCTACCAGTCGCTGGGGGCGCCAGGCGCAAAGAAGGGCGGCGCCACTGAAGTTCCGGTTTGGGGCGCACAAAGGGTGTTGCACGATGAAATGACGTCAGGATCTGTGCGCGCAGCTGAGCGCGCGCAAAGACTTTGCGCCGACGCTAAATCTCTAGTGAAGTTGGGGAGAGGCGCAGATTGCGCTGCGCCCGGCCACAAGCCGCCTAGCGCCCAACATCTCCTCCTCCTAAGGCGCTACCGGCTGGTGCAAGCAACTGAATTTCTAGGCCTAAGTGTATAATATACTCTGTAATGGGTCAGCTACTGTTTTTAAGAACTTTGAATAGAATATGAAATAAATTGTTGATTCACTAAACACAGTCCTGGTTTTTGGCATGGTAAATTCAGTCAGCTTCATTCTCTTGTACAGCTTTCTGAATTGACTTAGGACATCATAATGTGTTGTCTTAAGCAGCGATTGAAATGGATTATTCAACTATTCTGGTACCAAAATTTTGAAACAACTTCTGAACTGTTCCAAATTCCATCTTTTCTCACAGTCCCCCCACCCCCCACAACTAATTTGAATAATTGTTTTCCGACTTTTCATCATGTTCTATATATACTACATGACAAGTTCAAGTGATTGTGTCACATCCGGAATCTAAACAACAGAATAAACTATTCTTCCTCATGAATGAATTATTAGAAATGATCTTTGAAGTAATTGAAAGCATTTGAACTTTTGATCACACTCCACAATCTGTCCTTGAGGCAAATGAAAGCAGCAATTCAGGCTTTGCGACCAGTAGTCTTAGTTATATCGCAATGTCTTTAGTACCAATAGTATGTTCTTCTGTAAGATTTATTTAACATATTAATGAATGTAACTCTCCTGTACTGGCATTCTAGGGGGTGTTCCAGGAGGCGTTCTCGGGGGTGTACCTGGAGGCATTCCCGGGGGTGTACCTGGAGGCGTTCCCGGGGGTGTACTTGGAGGCATTCCAGGTAATTTGATCTCTCATTAACAACATTTTAGGTTCATTGAGATGAGTTGAATGAAAAGTGTAAGTTTTATTATTGTCAGTTTTACAATCGAATTTGTTAGCATGCTTATACACTTCTATAAATGCTGCAGGTATAGTGCAAATACAGCTTGAATCCGCGGTCATGGCCTGGTTTGGCCTGACACAAGAACAAAGTGGAGTGAGATTGCATAGAGGACACTCTGGGTCCCCTACCTGCCCAGTCTGGAACCAAGAGCCTCCAGTAACTTTGAGCCCCAGGTTGAGTAAGCAGAGTCACTGGTCAAGTAATTCATTTGCTCCACACCCATTTTCCGGGCAATATGCAGCCTCCTAAATCTTCAGCATGGTGGGCAGGAAGTGGTTTGCCCACCATATTGGATCATGGTGTTCCATTGGTGTCATGTGCGCTCGCCAGAACAATTTAAACAAATGAAGAAGTTATTTAGTTTATGGACATGTGCTTCTCACAAGACCATTTTGCGTTTTTGGTATGCACCACCGCATGACTCACGACATTCTGACCTCACCAACATTTCATTTAAAGGCCTGCCTGAAAATTGAATCAAGCAGGTCTCGGGCATCAAAGTAGAGTCCAGGCTGCCCAAATGATTTTCCTCTGCCGGTCGCAAGTTTTTCACGTGAGAAACGGGCAGACAGCATCTTTGTGTTTAGTCCCCACTCTACTACTTCAGCACATGAACTAGACTGACATTTCAGCGCCCTGTTGTTGGAAATGCCATCTCTCTGATGAGATTTTAAGCTGTTCTGATCTGGTGGTTCACAAGGAAAGAAAAGAACCCACAGCACTATTTGATGAAGAGCAGGGAGTTGTCCTCCTTCAGCCAGCACAACCAAAGAAATAAATTAATTGGTAATCCATCTGTTTGTTTGTGTGGGACCTTGCTCTGTGCAAATTGACTTCCCCATTTGACTACATCACATAGTAACTTTACCATGAGTAATTAATTGGTTGTGAAGTGCTTTGGATCATCTGGAGAATGTGATAAATGCAAGTTCTTTCTTTAGGTTGTCCCATTTGAGCAAAATTGGGAAGAAACTTTAACCATAGTTGGCTAGCGTCACTGGGAGACTAAGTGCGAAATGTGATGTAGCAGTCATTCCGCAACGAAATGTTGATGGGATCAGCACCATTTGAATTGTTAGAAACACGAGCTGTTGCAGCTGCCTGTCAACATTCTGTATCGGTTCCAAAAGTTTCCACAGAATATGAGTGATGAACCTTCAAACACTATTCCCAAAGAACACCAGTCCATGTATGCAAGTGTTTAGATACAGAATTATTCATCACTTGCTGAGCAAAGATTGCTGGAGCAAAAGCAAAATACTGCGGATGCTGGAAATCTGAAATAAAAACAGAAAATGCTGTAAATACTCAGCAGGTGAGGCAGCATCTGTGGAGAGAGAAACAGAATTAACGTTTCAGGTCGATGACAAGTAAATCGCTGTTTCACCTGGAAGGAGTGTTTGGGGCCCTGGACGGTGGGAAGGGAGGAGGTAAAAGGGCATGTGTTGCATCTCCTGTGCTTGCACGTGAAGGTGCTGGGCGAAGGGGAAGGGGTGTTGGGGTTGATAGAGGAGTGGACCAGGGTGTCGCAGAGGGAGCGGTCCCTTTGGAATGCTGAAAGAGGAGGTGAGGGGAAGATATGTTTGGTGGTGGGATCACGCTGGAGGTGGCGGAAATGGCAGAGGATGATCCGTTGAATATGGAGGCTGGTGGGTAAAAGGTGAGGACAAGGGGAACCCTATTGTGGTTCCGGGAGGGAGGGGAAGGGGTGAGAGCAGAAGTGCAAGAAATAGAATGGACACAGTCAAGGGCCGTGTCAACCACAGTAGAGGGGAATCCTCGGTTGAGGCAAAAGGAAGACATGTCGGAAGCACTAGTATGGAAGGTGGCATCGTCCGAGTAGATGCAGCGGAGATGGAGAAACTGGGAGAGTGAAATAGAGTCCTTACAGGAAGCGGGGTGGGACTAAGTGTAGTCCAGGTAGCTGTGGGAGTCAGTGGGCTTATAGTGATATTCAAGCAACCTTTGTTCAGCGAGCTTCTCTGTGCTTCCAGTAGCCATCAGGATCTGTTTTATGAGACATTTGACCTTGCTACTGCAATTCTTTTTGGATACAACCTGTTGTAATGTTATCTAATATACAAAACAATAGTCAGGGTTTCCTGTAAATCAATGATGAGGTATATTGCATGGTGCTGTTGACATTATTATTCTACTCTTTATGTAGCTGGTCTCTGCTCTGTCATAACTTGTCAATCCTCTGTCATTGCAGGTGGATATGCAGCAGCTAAAGCTGCTAAATATGGAGGTAAGTCTTTCTACTTTTGTAATTTGTAAAAGCATCACTTATTCTATTAGTACACACAGAATATTAATGGTAAAATCTTCTTGACAAGTATAGAATGTACATAACAATTAAATTCATCATCAAGCAAAGAATACATTTCAAGCCCAGTTACAATGGTTTCCTCATGGCAGGTAAATTTTTCCAAACTTTACTTGAAGGGATAATTACAAGTCCTAGCCCTTTCGGACTACCCCAGATCAGGTGTATTCCCCAGATGTTCACCTTCAACTTAAATTAGAGATAGCCGAATTCCATAAGACGCTTAAATGGGTCTAAAGGTTCAGGCTATCTCTCCATAAAGGAAAAGAATGACTGAAGATGTTACCATCCTCCAGATAGCATTTTTAATAAGTTTAACTCGACTGTAACCTTCCCGATATTATGAGGGTCCTGAATACCCCCCAGAATTCTGCAACTCCTTACAAAAGAGTGTACAGAAATTGGGTTAGCGAGTTGATACAGAAATACTCTTTGAGACAATTCTAAAAATATATCGTTGTATTTAAGAGCCGACATTCAGTTAACAGCTGTTGAATCAGTCGCAACATTAACCATTCAAAATACAAATATTTTACTTATTTCTCAGAGATCCTTATTCTCAAATCTTTACTTTGTTACATTTCTACATTTCTTACTTATTTCTAAATCCAGAATATCCACCAAAATCAATTACTTTGATTACCCGAGACTCAAAGTTAAAAACTTACAGAGCGTGCCTGTGAAGTTGAGAAATGCTTGGCCCGTTCAGCGAGTTCTGACTTTCTGTTTGAAAAGCTCTTATTTTTATACCCTTTTTGCAGTGGTTTATTCTTTGAAGTTCTCTGCTGATGTCAGCTAATTGTCTTTATTCATTCTCTCTTTTGAATGTTTTCTATCTTATTGTCAATTATTTCAAAAACCAAGTCATATCTTCAAAGTGTTCTTGTTGGTATCATATTTACTATGTATATATTAAAGACACTTCAACTAGGGTGGTTCATGCATTTCTAGCTATCTCAATTGGTTGCATATTTAATCGTATTTCCTGTCTTCCAAGTTTAACATAAAAACTATTTGACCAGCAGGTGTTTCTTTTACTTGATGTCATCTTTTCAAAGGCACATGGGCCTAGAAATTGGGTATAGCCCCGCCAGCTCGTTTGCGCCGAAAATTTTGCGCTGGCCGCGGAGTCAGTTGCGCCCGTCCCATATTCACTTTTAGCGCCCCAAGGCGGAACCGGGCGCTGTTCCAGGGTGTGCCCGCCCCCGCTTGGGGCGCTGAAAGTGAATTTCAGCGCTCCCGGTGCCGCTGCGCCACCCGATGCGGTGCGGCAGGCTGCTGTACTGCAGGCCTCCTCCTTCTCTTAAGGAGGAGGTGCCTGCAACGGCCGGAGCCCCGATCGCGAGTGCCGGCAAAAGAGCCTGGCACAACGGAGAAGTGTCGGGCTCCACCGAAACCAGCCGGCAATGCCGCGAGGGGGGGGGGTGGAGGAGGCCGGGGAAGGAGGTGCGGGCAGGCGGCCGCTGAAAAAGCGGCCGGCCGCACCTCCACCTTAAAGCGCCCCGCTAAGGCTGCAGTAAGGACCCGGTCTCCCGATGTTGTTAGCGGCCGCCACGGAGGAGGCGGCGGCAACTGAAGATGGGGTTCGGGGCGGTATCGGGGCGGCACCGGGGCACTGCGCACACCGATGACGTCATCGGTGCCGGCGCAGCGCTACCGGCTACCGCCGCCATTACCGCGGCTCTCAAAATCAGCGCTACCACCTCTACTGGCGCAGAAGCCCTCTTTGGGCTGTAACTGGGCGCAAAGCCCACCGAATTTCTAGGCCATGGTTCTTTTAATGTTTGTGTTTCTGTTCAACATGTTAGCTTATAACACCGTAAACTGGGTCTTCTCATTGTGTTGGTTGCAAACTGTAGACCTTTCGGAAGCACCAATGGTTTGCTTCAATCTTTCATTGTTTTAGTAATTTTAACTAATTCCCATTTCAAAGCTTGTGGTTTTTTACAACTTTGTTTAACAACTGATCTTATCTCAGAAGCCTGTTTTCTGTTTACAGCCTGTGTCTCCGAGGCTTTAGATTTTTAAACCCAGTATCTCATGTATTAATAATATCAGTATCCTGTTCATATTATGATGTATCTTTTTGAAATATGGCGTATTCCCTCACATACTATCAGCTCTTCTCACTTTACCTTATATTTAACAACATTGAAGTGTTTTTAGAAAGAAATATCATTCTGCAATTTGGCTGCATTGAGTTCAGCTTTGAGAAGCTGCTGCCTTGTACTGAGGTTGTAGTTCCATAAACTGGACAATATCCATTGTTTGAGTGCACAGAGAATTTGGAACACGAACCAGGAGTTCCACACTTCTGTCTGGTCTTAATTACAAGGGCTTTGTCCAAAGAAAAACCAGGAAATATCTCGCCACATGAGAAACGAGCAGTGAAAGTCACAATCCTGGACATAGACCAATATGAAATGTTCAATCACCAGTAACTACTTATAAGAAAAGGATGGAACTAATAAGGTACGCTAACAGGAATCACATCTCAGACAAATGGCTGCACGGGCAGTAACAGGGTCACAAACTGCTCATTATTCTCGCTTTCCACAATGCTCTACTTACTATTAATTCTTTCCTCAGAATTTATTTATGTCCATTTGACTCTTTTCTATTCATATTTGAAACTGGTAACTTTTTTGATACTTTCCACTAGATATTTATGTGTTGTTGTTTCCCTTTTGCAAAATGTCTTTATCATTCCAACAGCAACCGCCAGTAATAACTAAGATTGTTACTTAAAGTTACTAGATTTTAAACGTTACATCATATTCTCAGAAATTCACAACGGGTTCCTCAGGTACCACTTGTATCATGGTATGGCTTTGTAGCATATCAGTTAACACCAGCACTAATGTGTTTAGGTAATCTGTCAAGAGAAGTTACAGGAATTTGGGATTATGCAAGTAAAACGCCTTTTACCTGTCTCATTCCAACCTGGGGTAGAGTTAGGCATCAGTTAGAATCAATTAGGTCATCTTCATAGGTTTTAAGGTGGCATAATCTTACAATTAGTGCTCGGCCATTTAGGAATGAAATCAGGTCGCACATTTTCACACAGTGGGTAGTGGAAATTTGGTGCTCTCTTCCCCCAAAAGCCTGTAGATGCAAGGTCAATTGAAAACCAACACTGAGATTGATATATTTTCGATAGGTAAGAGAATCAAATGATCGGGATCAAATCTAGTAAATGGAATTGAGGTACAGATCAGCCATGAGCAAATTGAATGGTTGAACAGAGTCGAGAGACATAGTGGCCTCCTCCTGTTCCTATGTTTGGACCCTGCTGTTACTCACTGGGCTTTTTGTCATGCCAATTTAGTGCCATGTAGCACTACTTGTATATGTGCAGTGATGGAGCACGTATACGCATGGTGGAATACTTGTAATAGTACTGTCTATTGTCTGAACGCATTTGAACTTTTGATCACATTCCGGAATCTACCCTTGCTGCAAATGAAAGGAACAATTCAAGCTTTGGGAGGACTCGTAAAAATCAACATTTCATTGTGCAGTGCACACGTCTGCTGCATACATGACAAATAAAAAATTGAATTGAATTGAATTGAATTGAATTTGTGACAGGTTGTCTTAGTAATACTGCAAAGTGTTTATTATCAATAGTGTGATCTTCTGTTGGGACAATTTGACATATTGATGATTGTAACTCTCCTGTGCTGGCGTTCCAGGGGGTGTACCTGGAGGTGTACCAGGGAGTGTACCTGGAGGCGTTCCAGGGGGTGTACCAGAAGGCATTCCAGGTAATTTGATTTCTCATTAACAACATTTTAGATTCATTGAGATGTTGAATGAAAAGTGTAAGTTTTATTATTGTCAGCATACTTTTATGCTATAATTGTAGTACAGGTTGAGCGTCCCGAATCCGGCAACCTCGGGACTGAGGCCGAGCCGGTTTTTGGGTTTTTCTGGATTTTGGAACGTGTTTCTGATGTCCGGAAACGCCCGAGCCCAGGTTGTGATATTTCCAGGCATTGGACATCAGAAACACGTGCCGAGTCCAGAAATGCCTGGGCCCAGGTTGCGCTATTTCCGGTTTTGGTAAGCCTCCCTCAGGGTGCCCAGATTCCGGAACATTTTACGGATTCCGGACCCCTGCCACCAATCGTCCCAGAGTCCAGATTCTGGAACGTTCTGGATTCCGGAACTCCAGATTTGGGACGCTCAACCAATATTTCACTTTGTATCAATGCTGCAGTTATAGTACAAATACAGCCTGAATCCGTGGTCATCGCCTGGTTTAGCCTGACACATAAAAACATAGAAGTTAGGAGCAGGAGTAGGCCATTCGGCCCCTCGTGCCTGCTCCGCCATTCAATGCGATCATGGCTGATCATCCAAATTCAGTACCCGGTCCCTGTGCTTTCTCCCCATACCCCTTGATCCCTTTAGCCTTAAGAAATATATCCAACTCCTTCTTGAATATATTTAATGAATTGGCCTCTACTGCCTTCTGTGGTAGAGAATTCCACAGGTTCACCACTCTCTGGGTGAAGAAATTCCTCCTCATTTCTGTCCTAAATGGCCTACCCCTTATCCTTAGACTGTGACCCCTGGTTCTGGGCTCCCCGACCATTGGGAACATCCTTCCTGCATCTAGTCTGTCCAGTCCTGTCAGAATTTTATAAGTTTCAATGAGATCCCCTCTCATTCTTCTAAACTCCAGCGAGTACAAGCCCAATCGACCCAATCTCTCCTCATACGTCATTCCTGCCATCCCAGGTATCAGCCTGGTAAATCTTCGCTGAACTCCTTCCGTGGCAAGAACATCCTTCCTCAGATAAGGTGACCAAAACTGCACGCAATACTCAAGATGTGGTCTCACCAAGGCCCTGTACAACTGCAGCAAGACATCCTTGTTCCTGTACTCAAACCTCTCGCTACGAAGGCCAACATACCATTTGCCTTCTTAACCACCTGCTGCACCTGCATGCTTACCTTCAGCGACTGGTGCACAAGGACGCCCAGGTCTCGTTGCACTTCCCCTTCTCCCAATCTATTGCCATTCAGATAATAATCTGCCTTCCTGTTTTTGCCACCAAAGTGGATAACCTCACATTTATCCACGTTATATTGGCACAAGAACAAAGTTGAGTGAGATTTCATAGAGGAGACTCTGGGTCCCCTATCTGCCCAGTCTGGAACCGAGAGCCTCCAGTAAATTTGAGCCCCAGGTTGAGTAAGCACAGTCATTGGCCGAGAAATTTGCTTACTCCACTCCCATTTTCCAGGCAACATACGGCCTCCTAAGTATCCAGCATGGTGGGCAGGAAGCACATGAAAATTTCCAGCAGCATTTCCCGCCATTTTGGATCGGGCTGTTTCATTGGTATCAGGTGTGAATGTCAGAATTATTTAAACAAAAGAATGAGTTATTTCGTTTATGGTCTTTTGCTTCTCACAAGACCGTTTTGTGGTTTTGGTATGCCACAGCGCCTGACGCATCTCGGCTGACATTTCAGTGCATTGCTGTGTTTTTGGAAGTGCCATCTTTCTGATGAGATTTTAAACTGTTCTAATCTGATGGTTCACAAGGAAAGAAAAGATCCCACAGCACTATTTGATGAAGAGCAGGGAGTTGTCCTCCCTCAGCCAGCACAACCAAATAAATAAATTAATTGGTTATCCATCTGTTTGTTTCTGGAGCCTTGCTCTGTTCAAATTGACTTCCCCTTTTTATAATGTCGCACAGTAACTTCACTTCATGAGTAATAAATTGGTTGTGAAGCGCTTTGCATCAACCGGAGAATGTGACATAAATGCAAGTTCTTTCTTTAGGTTGTCCTAATAGACCAAAACTCAGTTTTCCTGGGTTACCTCAGAGGAATTAGGAACAAACATGGTTTTTCTTGGAAGCTTTAACCATAGTTGGCCAGCTCCATTGGGAGATTAAGTGTGAAATGTAATGTAGCAGTCATTCCTCAACGAGATGTTGATGGGATCAGCACCATTGGAGTTCCTAGAAACCAGGAATGGTAGCATAGTGGTAATGTCACTGGGCTAGTAATCCAGAGGCCTGGACTAATGATCCAAAGACAGTGAGTTCAAATCCCATGACGGCAGCTGGGGAATTTAAATTCAGTTAATTAAATAAATCTGGAATCATTGCTAGTATCAGTAATGGTAACCATGAAACTATCAGATTGGCGTAAAAACCCATTACTAATGTCCTTTAGTAAAGGAAATCTGCCGTCCTTCCCTGATCTGGCCTAGACCCACAGCAATGTGATTGACTCTTAACTGCCCTCTGAAATGGCCCAGCAAGCCACTCAGTTGTAACAAACCGCTACGAAACACAATAATAAGAATGAAACTGGACGGACCACCCGGCACCAGCTACCACGGCAACGGCACACCCAGCCCAGTCAACCTTGTAAAGTCCTCCTCACCAACATCTGGGGACTTGTGTCAAAACTGGGAGAGCTGTCTCACAGCAACAGCCTGACATAGTCATACTCACAGAATCATACCTTTCACCAGATGTCACTGGGTATGTCCTGTCCCACCGGCAGGAGAGACCCACCAGGGGATGGTGGCACAGTGGTATACAGTCGGGAAGGAGTAGCCCTGGGAGTCCTCAACATTGACTCCGGCTTCAAGAGTGGCTCGGTAGCACCACTACTGACCGAGCCACTCTTGGTGATGGACATTGAAGTCCCCTCCCCAAAGTACATTCTGTGCCCTTGCTACTCTCAGTGCTTCTTCCAAATGGTTTTCAACATGGAGGAGTACTGATTCATCAGTTGAGGGAGAGCGGTAGGTGGTGGTAATCAACAGGAGGTTTCCTTGCCCATGCTTGACCTGAAGCCAAGCCACTACTGAAGAACACAGCTGCCAGTCTGGTGGTGAGAGAACCAACACGAGGGAAAAACCTACTTGACTCGTCCTCACCAAATTACCTGTCGCCTCTGTCCATGACAGTATTGGTAGCAGTGACCACTGCACTGTCATTGTGGAGGCAAAGTCCCATCTTCACACTGAGGACACCCTCCATCGTGTTGCGTGGCACTACCACTATGCTAAATGGGATAGATTTAGATCAGATCTAGAAGCTCACAAATGGGCATCCATGAGGTGCTGTGGCCATCAGCAGCAGTAGAATTTTATTCCACCACAATATGTAACCTCATGCCTGGCATATCCCTCACTCTTCCATTACCATCAAGCCAGGGGGCCAACCCCCGTTCAATAAGGAGTGTAGAAGAGCATACCAGGAGCAGCACCAGGCATACCGAGAAATGAGGTGCCAACCTGGGGAAGCTACAACACAGGACTACATGCATGCTAAAAAGCGGAAGTAGCATGCTACAGACAAAGCTAGGCAAACCCACAATCAACGGATCAGATCAAAGCTCTGCAGTCCTGCCACATTCAGTCGTGAATGGTAGTGGACCATTAAACAACTAATGAGAGGAGGAGGCTCCATGAATATCCCCATCCTCAATGATGGCGGAGCCCAGCACGTGAGTGCGAAAGACAAGGCTGAATAATTTGCAACCATCTTCAGCCAGAAGTGCCGAGTGGATGATCCATATCGGCCTCCTCCTGAGGTCCCCACCATCACAAAGCCAGTCTTCAGCACATTCGATTCACTCCATGTGATACCAAGAAATGGCTGAGCGCGCTGGATAGAGCAAAGGCTATGGGCCCCAACAACATTCTGGCTATCGTGCTGAAGACTTGTGCTCCAGAACTAGCCGCGCCTCTAGCCAAGCTGTTCTAGTACAGCTACAACACTGGCATCTATCCGACAATGTGGAAAACTGCCCAGGTATGTCCTGTCCACAAAAAGCAGGACAAATCCAATCCAGCCAATTACCGCCCCAACAGTCTATTCTCAATCAACAGCAAAGTGATGGAAGGTGTCATCAACAATGCTATCAAGTGGCACTTACTCACCAATAATCTGCTCACTGATGCCCAGTTCGGGTTCCGCCAAGACCACTGGGCTCCCGACCTCATTACAGCCTAGGTCCAAATATGGACAAAGGAGCTGAATTCCAGAGATGAGGTGAGAGTGACTGCCCTTGACATCAAGGCAGCATTTGACCGAGTGTGGCAAAAGGAGCCCTAGTAAAACTGAAGTCAATGGGAATCTGGGGGAAAAGTCTCCACTGGCTGGAGTCATACTTAGCACAAAGGAAGATGGTTGTGGTGGTTGAAACTCAATCATCACAGCCCCAGGACATCGCTGCAGGAGTTCGTCAGGGCAGTGTCCTAGGCCAAGCCATCTTCAGCTGCTTCATCAATGACCTTCCCTCCAACATAAGGTCAGAAATGGGGATGTTCGCTGATGACTGCACAGTGTTCAGTGCGATTCACAACTCCTCAGATAATGAAACAGTCCATGCCCACATGCAACAAGACCTGAATGACATTCAGGCTTGGGCTGATAAGTGGCAGGTAACATTCGCGCCACAGAAGTGCCAGGCAATGACTATCTCGTCTAACCACTACCACTTGACATTCAATGGCATTAACTTCGCCGAATCCCCCACCATCAACATCCTGGGGGGTCACCATTGACCAGAACTTAACTGGACCAGCCACATAAATACTGTGGCAACAAGAGCAGGTCAGAGGCTAGGTATTCTGCAGCGAGTGTCTCACCTCCTGACCCCCCAAGGCCTTTCCACCATCTACAAGGCACAATTCAGGAGTCTGATGGAATACTCACCACTTGCCTGGATGAGTGCAGCTCCAACAACACTCAAGAAGCTCGACCCCATCCTGGGCAAAGCAGCCCGCTTGATTGGCACCCCATCCACCACCTTAAACGTTCACTCCTTCCACCACCGGCGTACTGTGGCTGCAATGTGTACCATCTACAAGATGCACTGCAGCAACTCGCCAAGGCTTCTTTGGCAGCACCTTCCAAACCCGCAACCTCTTCCACCTAGAAGGACAAGGGGAGCAAGCGCATGGGAACACCACCACCTCCAAGTCACACACCATTCCGACTTGGCAGTATATTGCCGACCCTTCGTCATCACTGGGTCAAAATCCTGAAACTCCCTACCTAACAGCACTGTGGGAGTACCTTCACCACACGGACTGCAGCGGTTCAAGAAGGTGGCTCACCACCACCTTCTCAAGGGCAATTAGGGATGCGTAATAATGCTAACCTTGCCAGCAATGCCCAGATCTCATAAATGAATTTAAAAAAACACGAGAGTTGTTGCAGCTGCCTGTCAACATTCTGTATCAGTTCCAAACGTTTCCACAGAATATGAGTGATGAACCTTCAAACACTATTCCTAAAGAACACCAGCCCATGTATGCAAATATTCAGTTACAGAATTATTCATCACATGCTGAGACGATTGCTGGAGTATCCATTGAGCTGAGAATTCTGCTGGTAGTCCAACCCAATGGATACTCAACTATCCTTTGTTTAGCAAGCTTTTCTGTGCTCCTAGTAGCCATCAGGATCTATTTTGTGAGACATTTGCCCTTGCTACCTTCTTTTTGGATGCAACCTGTTGTAATGGCGTCCATTATACAAAAGAATAGTCAGGTTTTCCTGTAAATCCATAATATGGTAAATTGCACATGCTCTATGTAAGAGCACAGAATTAATGGGCAAATAGCCTTTTCTTAGTCCATGTTTTCTCCTGATCTTAAAGATTATGATACTTTGTTAGTTGTATTTGAATAATTTGCATTAATATTGAATATTTCAGAAATGGGGTTTATCTGAATTGAGGTGGTGCTGTTGACCTTCATAATGTTACTAATTGTTCTACTCTGTACATAGCTGGTCTCTGCTCTGCCATAACCTGTCAATCCTCTCATTGCAGGTGGATATGCGGCAGCTAAGGCTGCTAAATATGGAGGTAAGTCTTTCTACTTTTGTAATTTGTAAAAGCATCAATTATTATTATATTAGTAAGCACATATTATTCATGGTAAAATCTGCTTGACAAGTATAGAATGTACATAACATTTAAATTCATGATTAAGCAAAGAATACGTCCAGTTTCAATAGTTTCCTGATGGTAGATAGATTTTTCCAAACTTTACTATCTGCTCCTCTCACTTTATTGTATATTTAACAACATTGAAGTGTTTTTAGAAAGAAATATCATTCTGCAATTTGGCTGTATTGAGTTCGACTTTGAGAAGCTACTGCCTAGTACTGAGGTTGTAGTTTCATAAACTTAACAATATCCATTGTCTGAGTACACAGAGAATTTGGAACACGAGCCAGGAGTTCCATAACTCTGTCTGGTCTTAATTACAAGGGCTTTGTCCAAAGAGAAACCAGGAAATATCTCGCCACATGAGAAACAAGCAGTGAAAGTCACAATCCTGGACATAGACCAATATGAAATGTTCAATCGCCAGTAACTAAGTACTTAATGGGAGACCTATATAAGAAAAGGATGGAACTAATAACGTTTACTAACAGGAATCACATCTCAAACAAATGGCTGCACTGGCAGTACCAGGGTCATAAACTGCTCCATATTCTCTCTTTCCATAATGCTCTACTTTTGGCCTGGAAATTGCAGTCGGAGGCTTGCCACCCAGGTATGCCTCCAAACCAAAAGAAAAATACGTTCTTACCTTGCGTCTCCGGAGCTTCAGACTGTTCCGGTCCTGGGCCTGCAGGTGTACACCTGTGAAAAGGCCTATGCAGCTCGGGGCGCAGGCGGTTCGCAGGCATCCCTGGGACCATGTGAGCCAGGCCAACCAATGACAAAGGGGGATTCCTATTATGCTTATGGGGATTCCATTTATGTATCCCCATAAGCATAATAGAATTCCCCTAATAAATAATATTTCACACCACTTAATTAAAAATAAAATGATCACAGGTTCAAGATTAATTAAAATACCCTTTAATTAAACATTTAAAACAAAAATGTAATTTTTTGAATAAATAAATTTAAACAGTTTTAAATGGGACAAGATTTGCAAAAACTAATTTTAAATGTAAGTGAATGTTTAAATCATTTTATAATTTTTATTTTAACATTTATTTTAACCCTTACGCTAGTAAAAGAAGGCCTTAAGCCTGCTTTTACCAGGCATAAGGGTTTCAGGGTATTCGCTGGGCAGTACAACTCTGCACCACGAAAGTGATTTTGTAGCGGATGCGGTGGATTTGTCCAAGTGAAATTTGACAGATTGCAAGTTCCGGGTTTTCGCGCGTGCAGAAACCCGGAACTTGCAGGGCTATTCTGAAGCACTGTAAAATCCGGGCCAATATGAATTCTTTCATTCAAAATTTATTTATCTCCATTTGACTATTTTCTATTCATATTTGAAACTGGTGTCTTATTTTGATACTTTCCACTAGATATTTGAGTTACTAGATTTAAACAATACATTATATTCCCAGGCTTTCACAACATGTTCCTCCGGTACCACTTGTTGTATCATGTTATGGATTTGTAGCATATTTACATCAGATTCTAGTGCCATATCAGTTAACATCAGCATTAGTGTGTTTAGGTAATCTGTCAAGGGAAGTTGCAGGAATAGGATTGCACAAGTGAAATGACCTTTACCTGTCTCATTCCAATCTGGGTTATAGTTAGGTATCAGTTAGAAACAATGGGCTGGATTTTGCCAATGGGAAGCTTTTGGAGGCGGGACTCCCACTTGTCGGGTTTCAGTCCCGCCTCCATCGACTTCTGGCCAATCCACGCTATTTTCCCTTGATTGACCTTGTTAAGCCTGCCCAGCGGGCTTAGGCCAATTAAGGGGAAACTGATTACAGAGAATGTCAGCATATGATGTTTCATCTGTCAAAAATTTTTGACAGATGAATTGTCATCGTTTGACAGCCCTGTGAAGCTGTCAAACACTGACATTATATCTTGTTTGATGAGTTCTTAATTTAGCAGAAACTAGATGGTTGTTGCATTGGAGAATGCAGCAGCAATCTGTCATCTCTACCGGTGAGATGCGAGACTCTCCGCATCCCCAACTCTTGAAGCCTGCAGGAAGAAACAAAGGTAAGTAAACATTTTCTTATCACTTTCCACTCACCTCACATACTTACCTCTCCACACTTGCACCCATCACTTACCTTCACAGCGCACTTTTGCACCCCGCAGACCCCCGCAGACCCACTGCTCACCTCGCTGACCCTGGCGGGGTTCACAGCCTTCGGGAAGCCCGCACTTGTGTGGGTAAAATGGGGATAATCCACAGGTAGTTAAACATAGAAACATAGAAGATAGGAGCAGGAGTAGGCCATTCGGCCCCTCGAGCCTGCTCCGCCATTCAATGAGATTATGGCTGATCATCCAAATTTAGTACCCTGTCCCTGCTTTCTCCCCATATCCCTTGATCCCTTTAGCCTTAAGAAATATATCCAACTCCTTCTTGAATATATTTAATGAATTGGCCTCTACTGCCTTCTGTGGTAGAGAATTCCACAAGTTCACCACTCTCTGGGTGAAGAAATTCCTCCTCATCTCTGTCCTAAATGGCTTATCCTTAGATCTGTCCTAACATGGTGTGGAGATGCCGGAGTTGGACTGGGGTGGACAAATGTTAGAAGTCACACAACACCAGGTTATAGTCCAACAGCTTTATTTGAAATCACAAGCTTTCGGAGCGCTGCTCCTTCGTCAGGTAAAGTGGAGAAATGCATAAAGACACAGCTTATATAGTCAGAGAATAATGTCAGATGTTTACAGGTAATCTTTCCAACTGCCATTTATCACACCTCGGCAGAGAGATAATCACAGCAATCAAAGGTGTGAATGGTGTCCAAACAGGTCAGTCAGGAAAACATTACATCAAAGAACAATGAGGTGGGGTCACAAGGGGTCAAATATTGCAGATGCTGGGGTCTGTATGAAAAACAAAAAAACAGACAAAAAACAGCTTTATGCATTTCTCCACTTCACCTGACGAAGGAGCAGCGCTCCGAAAGCTTGTGATTTCAAATAAAGCTGTTGGACTATAACCTGGTGTTGTGTGACTTCTTACATCTGTCCTAACAGGCAGATAAGTGGCTGTAATCCCCTTCCCGCCTCCAGGAGACGGGACCCGGCGCGGGTCGGCTACCCGCCTCCCGGAAAGATGGCACGGAGGCGGGTTGGGGGTGGGATAGGCACCCGCCCCAGTTTCTGCCATTTTCCCAGCAGACCCGCCTCCCCAGGGCTGACAAGATCGCGCCCAATGAGTACATATTCATAGGTTTTAAAGGGGCATAATCTTAAAATTAGTGCTGGGACATTTAGGAATGAAATCAGGAAGCACTTTTTCACACAAAGGGTAGTGGAAATTTGGTACTCTCTTCCCACAGTGGATGCTGGTTCAATTGAAAATCAACACTGATATTGATAGATTTTTGTTCGGTAGGAGCATCAAAAGATCAGGATCAAATCTAGTAAATGAAATTGAGGTACAGATCAACCATGTGCAAATTGAATGGTTGAACAGAGTCGAGGGGTGGAGTGGCTTTCTCCTGGTCCTATGTTTGGTCTCTGCTGTTACTCACTGGTAATTTTGTCATGCCAATTTAGTGCTATGTAGCATTACTTGTGTATTAGCAGTGATGGAGCAATTATAGGTATGGTACAATACCTACAGTAGTACTGTCTATTGTCTGAACGCATTTGAACTTTTGATCACCTTCCCCAATCTCTCCATGCAGCAAATGAAAGCAGCAATTCAAGCTTTGTGACAGGTTGTCTTAGTAATACTGCAATGTGTGATATATTACATTTTGGTAAGAAAAATAAGGAGGTCACATATTACTTGGAAAATAAGAATCTAAATGGGGTAGAGAAGCAAAGGTATCTAGGAGTACAAATACACATCACTAATAGTAGCGATGCAGGTTAAATAATACCTTTTAAAATAAGCAAACAAAGCACTAGGGTTTATTTCTAGAGTGATATATTTGAAAAGTAGAGAAGTTATGCTAAACTTGTATCGAACCTCGGTTAGACCACACTTGGAGTACAGTGTACAGTTCTTGTTGCTATATTATAAAAAAGATATAGAGGCACTGGAGAGGGTGCATAAAAGATTTACAAGGTTGATACCTCGGCTGAGGGGTGAGCTAATAGAGGTCTTTAAATTTATGAAAGATTTTGATAGCATAGACACAGAGGGCTCAATTTTGTCAATGGGGCACTTTTGGAGGCGGGACTCCCACTTTTTGGGTTGTAGTCCCGCCTCCATCGACTTGTAGCCAACCCATGCTACTTTCCCTTGATTGACCTTGTTAAGCCCGCCCAGCGGGCTCAGCAGGCCAATTAAGGGACACCTGGTTACTGGTGACGTCAGCGATTGACATTTCATCTGTCAAGAGCTTTTGACAGATGAAAAATCAGCGTTTGACAGCTCTGTGAAGCTGTCAAACACGGACAATCTGTCTTCTAACTTGAGTCCTTCTATTCAGACTCAGTTAGAGAGCTCTCCAGACCAGAAAGCAGAGGCTGCAGCTTTTGACAGTTCAGCGACCATTATGCTTTCTGTGCCGGTGAGCTCAGGGACTCCCGAGAACTGAAGGAAGGAAGACTGCAGGAGAAAGTAAAGGTAAGTAAAACTTATTAAAACACTTTACACTTACCTCTGCACACATGCACCCATCACTCACCTGCACACCGGACATCTCGACCCCTCCAATCCCTGCAGACCCACGGTCCGCCTCGCTAACTTGGCGTGGTTCGGAGCCGTCGGACAGCCCACACTTCAGGGCTAAAAATAGGGATTAGGCAAAAAACTGCCTGTTAACTACCTGTTAACAGGCAGTTAATTGGCACTAATTCCCCTTCCCACCTCGGGGAGGCAGCTCCCAGCACAGGTCGAGTATCCGCCTCCTGGGACATTGGCACGGAGGCGGGATGGGTTCCTGACCCCCGATTCTGCAATTTTCCCACCACTCCCGCCTCCAAACCCACCTCCTTGGGGCTTGGAAAATCGAGCCCAGAGAGAGTGTTTCCACTTGTGGGGAAGAGCAAAACTAGAGGCCATCAATATAAGATAGTCACCAAGAAATTAAATAGGGAATTCAAAAGAAGCTTCTTTACCCAGAGTGGTGAAAATGTGGAACTCACTACCACAGGGAGTGATTGAGGCAAATAGTATAGATGCATTTAAGGAGAGGCTAGATAAGCATATGAGGGAGAAGGGAATAGAGATTTATCCTGATAGAGTTAGATGAAGAAGAAGGGGAGGAGGCATGAGTGGAACATAAACATCAGCATAAACTGGTTGGGCTGAACGGCCTGTTTCTGTGCTGTATATTCTATGTAATTCTATCTATATAATTCTATGTAATTAGTACCAATGGTATGATTTTCAGTTCGGATAATTTGACATATTGATCATTGTAACTCTCCTGTGCATTCCAGGGGGTGTTCCAGGAGGCGTTCCAGGGGCTGTACCAGGAGGCGTTCCAGGGGCTGTACCAGGAGCCATTGCAGGAGGCCTTCAAGGTAATTTGATCTCAATTGATTTAGATTAACTGAGATGAGTTAAATGCAGGGGGTAAGTTTTATTACTGTCAGTTTTACAATCCAGCCTGTTAGCGTGCTTTTACATGCTAATGGTAGTCATTCACTTTATATCAATGCTGCAGTTATAGTGCAAATACAGCCTTAGTCCGTGTTCCTGACACAAGAACAAAGTGGAGTGAGATTCCCTGGAGGAGAATCTAGGTCCTCTACCTGCCCAGTTTGGAATCGAGTGCCTGCTGTAAATTGGAGCCCCAGGTTTGAGTAAACACAGTTACTGGCCGAGAAATTTGTTCACTCCTCTCCCATTTTCTGGGAAATATGCAGCCTCCTAAGTCTCCAACATGGTGGGCAAGAAGCGTGTGCACATTTCTAGCCACAACTGCTCCCCCGCCATATTGAATTAGGCTGTTCCATTGGTGTCAGGTGTGAACATCAGAATTATTTAGACAAATAAGTTACATGAAACTTTTTTTTATCCGGCACTGACGGGACCGAGGTGGTGCCGGTTCATCAAAAATTCCGGATCACCGAGCGCTATAGTAAAAGATACGAGAGCTGAGAGCTCCGTATAAAGCAACAAACCCTGTTGCTTAGCAACAGGCTCAGAACAATGGCCACAAGTTACAAGCATCTCTGTAGCTTAGCAACAGCTGCAGCCACACCCTTGCACAGCAACAGATGGAGGAAGGCAAGTAATATGAAGTATGAACCTACTCCTGGATTTTGCCGGTTAACCGAGATTTCCGGTTATTTAGGTGCCGGTAAATTGAAAGTTTCCTGTATTTAGTTTATGGTCCTGTGCTTCTCGCAAGACCCTTTTGTGGTTTTTGTATGCCTCACCACATGCAGACGTTGTCCTGCAAATCATTTAAAAGCCTGCATGGAAATTGAATTAAGCAAGCCTTTGGCATCAAAGCGGAGTCCAGGGTGCGCAACTGATGTTCCTCTGCCAGCCACAATTTTTTCACATGAGAAACGGGCAAACAGCACCTATGGCCGCAATTTTCCAGGGTCTGTGCGGGCTCGATCAGAGGCGAGTCAAGTGGGAAAGTTGACATATCTTGGAGCGGGTCGGGAACCTGCCGTCATCCTGCCCCCCACGCGCCTTTCCCTCGGGCATGTCTGGCAGCGACCCGACCGGCAGAGGCAGGCGACCCAATTTAAAGTATTATTAGCTTGTTGTCAGATCCTTTTTAACCTTACCTTTCCAATTTCACCGGATGCCCACGGGACTCACGCTGCTCAGGAACCATGTCTGACAACCTGAGGTGAGAGTTCAGTGGCCATTAGTCCAGCTGATTAGTTGACAGCATCAAATGTAATATAAAAGCTCCCACCTCACAGCTGATCACTTTCCTCAGGCAGAAGCTGTTGCTGACTGCATTCCCAGCACAGACTGAGCTTTCTGCAGACTGTAAGGGGTAGATTTTGCCGAACCTGTCGGGAAGAAGGCGGGACTTCCCCTTTCGGGTTTTTGACCCGCCTACTTCGACGTCCGGCCAATCCACGCGATTTTCCCTTGATTGAGCTTGTTGAGCCCGCCCAGCGGGCTCAGCAGGCCAATTAAGAGCCACCCGGCAACAGGTGACGTCACAGACTGCAATTTCATCTGTCAAGAGTTCTTGACAGATGAAATATCAGTGTCTTACAGCTGTTTGAAGCTGTGAAACACTGACACTCTGAGTTCTGACAAGAGTCATTCTGCACAGACTCAGTTAGAACTCTTACCAGCACTCAAAGCTGAAGGCTGTCACTTTTGACAGCTCGCAGCCGTTCAGCTTTAAGTGCCGGGTGAGTGATGTAGCTCCCGACGGCTACAGGAAGAAAGGCTGTTAAGGTAAGTACAGGTAAGTAAAAGTTCTTTACACACTTTAGACACATCAAACACACTTACCTTTGCACTCATGCACCCATCACTCACCTGAGCGCCGACATTGCGACCCCTCCAACTCCTTCAACCCGACGGCCCGCCGTTCCAACCTGGCGTGGTTTGGAGCCATCGGGAATCCCACACGACACCCCTCAAAATAGGGATTAGTCTAAAAACTGCCTGTTAACTACCTGTTAACAGGCAGTTAATTGGCACTAATCCCTTCCCGCCTGGTTTCGGCGGGTCCCAGTACAGGGTGGGTACCCGCCGCCCCTGAAACTTACGTTGGGCGGGGTTTTGGGCGGGTGGTGTCGGGACCCCCGAATTCAGGATTTCCCCCCCCCCACACACCTGAAACCCCGCCTGACAGCTCCCCGAAAATCTAGCCCTAAGTCTTTTTACCAAAGTCTCTATCCAGTGTCACCTCACTGGTAGAACTCTCTCACCATTGACAGATTGCTTCTGTCATCTCTACTTGACCTGCCATTTATTCCTTCAGCATGGGCGCCATTTATACTGTCTCACCTTGCTCCTCAGAATCGGACCACGATGAACTCCAACACCTGCAACACTAGGCACACCAGCAGCACCAACAACAACACCACCAACCTTCTCCTCAATGCTCTGATGCTGCACAGGACAGAGGGCATCAGCGCAGGGCTACACCGTGCCGGAAGTGCTACCCCCGACACAGGGTATATAGGCAGAGGATGAGCTTCCTCAACATGACTAAGCAGAAGCGCAAAAGGAGGCTCAGGTCGTCGCAGACATTTGCACATTGCTGGAGCAAGACCTGTAGCCCAGAGGAGCAGGTGGACACGCCTTACCAGTGACTGTCAAAGTCACCAGCACCCTCAACTTCTTCACCTCAGGCTCCTTCCAGGGATCTGCAGCAGACATTTGTGGCATCTCGCAGACAGCCGCCCACAGATGCATCACACAGGTCACCAATGCCATATTTGACAAGTCAGCCAATTACATCAGCTTTGCCACTCTGGCTGGCTTCCCACAGGTGTAGGGCGTCATTGACTGCACACATGTGGCCATCAGGGCACCCCATCAGGAGTGTTTGTCAACAGCAAGGGCTTCCACTCCCTCAGTATGAAGCTGGTCTGCAACCATAGGAAGATCATCATGCATATGTGTGTCAAATTCCCTGACAGCTGCCATGACTCTTTCGCCCTTCACCAGTCCAGCCTCCCTCAGCTCTTTGCATCTCCAAACAGATTTTCTGGCTGGCTGCTTGGAGATAAGGGCTATCCACTGAAGACATGGCTCCTTGAGGAGGCCAAGTTCTGATGCTGAGGAGAGATATAATGAAAGCTCCATCTCCACTAGATGTGACATAGAGCAGGCAGTAGGCGTGCTCAAAATGTGCTTCAAATGCCTTGATAGATCTGGAGGAGCCCTTCAGTACACACCAGCCAGGGTCTCCAGAATCGTCGTGGTCTGCTGCGCCCTGCACAACATAGCGCAGCAGCGAGGATTAGTGCTGCATGCGGAGCAAGGCACTGAGCGCACAGCCTCTTCGGCAGAGGAGGAGGAGGAGGAGCATCAGCTGGAAGATGAGACGGAGCAGGAGCTGGAGGAACCTGCGGTGCAGATGGCACCAGCACTCGAGCACATTGCTGCCCGTGAGGCCATCCCTGGCCTCACGATGGCCAGATTTACTTAACTTTACACAGTGCACCCATATGGCTGCCACATGCTTCGCCAGGTTGGCAACACCCCACATCCACACCATAAAGCATCCCTACAATGACCAATCCATTCCTTTCATTGTCACCATCATTGTTGGATGTAATGTTATGTCAGACCCTTCACTCCAACTAACTAAGCCACTTTCAAAGGTGCACACAAATTTGTCCAAGACCGCAAAGTTTTGAAAATAAAGAAATTCATGGTTCACATGACATTAACTGAAACTTCACATTAACATTGAATAAAACACCCAAGGGGCTATCCTTGTGAATCTACTCGTATGACATCTTTCTCTTCCGCGTGCTTGTATGTGGTGCTAACCCGTGGCTTCAGCAGAGTTAGAGGCAGCCTGCTCACTTCCCTGCTGCGACTGTTTAGACACTTTTGGCGGTCGTCCTCCGGGTTTTGGAGCTTGTGATGGCCCCGCCAAAGTCTGCTCCTCCTGCGACTGTGCAGGGGCAGATTCGACCATCGCTGTCCGGGGAGGCATCTGGGGCTGTGACTGAGGGGGTGGAAACAGGGGAGAAGTGTGAGTGCTTTGAGAGGAGCCCCCACTTTAATGTCCCCTCACACCATCATCCCTCTCATGGGCCACCCGCACGTCCCTGCTAGCAAGGAGCTGTAGAGCACCTTGCTGCACAGCAGTGGGGACATGAGGACCCACGTCTACACTGACATCCCTCCTAGCGAGGAGGTCTATGAACCTCTGCCATCTATTCTCCATAGATAACCATCTATCCTCCATAGATAGCCTTTTATGCTCCATAGAGACCATGTGCTCCTGTGAGCACTGCATTAACTGCTCTATGTAGGTGGCCATCCTATCCATGGAGGAGCCAACAGTCGCCATCACCTGCAACACGGTAGTGCTCATGTTGGAGATGGCCTCCTCCATTCTCTGAAAATTTGCAGACACCATACTCTCAAAACCTGCCAGCGCCTCCTGTACTTGTTCCTGCAGCTCCAGGATCGCCCTCTTTCTGGGTGGCCCCCCAAGACTTCACATCTGCATGCAGCTGAGCAGAGCTGGGAGAGTCCTGCACCCTCCGACGAGGAGTCTCCACTTCTGTCCCTGTCTCCACCATCTGCTCTTGCTCGGTTGTGATTTGTAAGACACCAGGTGACAACACTACTCTATCTCGTGAGGGACCCACCGAGGTGTGTGTCTCTGTGCTGGTGCTGGGTACGCTTCTGTCTGGTGACGGTGCGCCCTCAGAGGCTGGAGGCTCCTCTGAGGAGTCATCTACCTCTTGCTCCTGGACAGTGGGGAGTGGTCTTGGTGGACCTGTGGGAGAGTAAAGAGATGAGTTAGATATGATATATGTAGATTATGCACCTGTCCATTATGCACATGATGTCCATTCAATGGCTGCTGACATAAGTCCCCATATGAGTGACTGATGTATGCCATGTAGCTGTATTTATGTAATTCTGTCATCAGGTTGCTGAGAAGTCCCCCTTTCTCCGTCTCCCAACTCCAGGTGCTTGGCAACTCCCGACGGCTCTAATGCAGCTTCCTCTGCTGTTGTGAGGGTAGCCATTGATGGCGTTCCACCGCCAGTTCTCTCCCTCTCCCTCTTATTGTGAGCTCTCTTTTCCTGCAAGGAGGGAAAGAAGAGAAGGTTGAGTTAAAATGATGGAATGAGTGTAAGGAATGGATCGGTTACATCTGTAGAGGGTGACTATGGTGGAGTGGGGTGGCAATTCCAAGTGGCCTCCTTGTGTGGTAGGTAGATAGAGAGAGATGGGTGGATGTGCAAGGTATGTTGGTGTGAGTAAGGATATGCAGGAGTAGGGTTGAGAAGGCAGAGTGATGGGGATGTGATGAGAGGCACAGCAGGATGAAGGTGAGAGTGGCTTTGGACTCTCCTTTCCTGGTCTAACATGATCATTGAAACGTTTGCTGCACTGCACCCAGGTCCTCCTGACGACATCCCTCCTATTGACCTCCTCTGCAATTTGTAGCCATGCTGTCTTGGTCTGCTGGGGAGGTCTCTTCCGGCCATCAGCAGGGAAAAGGACCTCCCTGCGTGCTCTGACTCCCTCCACAAGCATATGGAGGGAGTCATTGGATGCAGCCCTCTGCCTCTGTGCAGTCATCTTTGCTGGTCTGGGCAGCAGTGGAATTGTGCAGTGCAGTGACTGCACACTCCTAGATGAACTTTCAAATGCAATGTGGCCATGGCTCCTTTAAACATCCCGGCTGAAAACACGTCATCGGTGACGTCACCACTCCTGCACCATTTTATTGGGCTGGGTAACACGCAGGGCGGGCTTAATAGACCCTATTGATGTAAAGTCATTTTGTGGAGCGGGATGGAACGAGCAACGGGCTTGCAATCTGCCATGGTGACCGCCCACACCGGACCCGCCCAGGTAAGGAAAATTCCAACCTATGTGTTTAAACCCCACTCTAGTACTTCAGCACATGATCTAGGCTAACATTTCAGTGCATTGTTGTGTTGTTGGAGGTGGCATTTTTCTGATGAGATTTTAAACTATCCTGCTGTGGTGTTTCATACGGATACAAAATATCCCACAACACTATTTGATGAAGAGCAGTGAATTGTCCTACCTCAGCCGGCACAACCAAGGAAGTAAATTAATTGGTTATCCATCTGTTTCTTTGTGGGACTTTGCGCTGTGAAAATTGACTTCCCCTTTGACTACATCACACAGTAACTTCACTTCATGAGTAATTAATTGTAAAGTGCTTTGGATCATCCGGGGAATGTGATAAATACAAGTTCTTTCTTTAGGTTGTCCTATTGGACCAAAACCCAGGAGATTTCCTGGGTTACCTCAGAGGAATTGGGAAGAAACATGATTTTTCTTGGTAACTTTAACCACAGTTCGCTAGCTCCATGGGGAGACTAAGGCCAGAATTTTCCCAGTCCCGAGCATGCGCATTTGGGGCGGGTCAGCAGAAAAATCGCCGAAATTGCCAGTACACCAGGAACCCGCCATGATCTTGCCGACTTCCACATTTAACTCTGGCATATTTTGAGTTGCGCCATGGACCTGCTCGGCAGAGGCGGGCAACCTCGTTGAAGTACTTAAATGCTTTTTGAGAGACCCTTTTTAACAGCATGTTTTGGCTTTAACTTCTTGAGCACAGGATTCAAGCATCTCGGGAACCTCGGCTGTGAAGGGGAAGTGGAGGCTCAGTGGCCATTGTGCGAGTTCATTAATTGACAGCTGGGGAAACATAAATGCTCCCACATTACATCTGCTTTCTTGGCTAATGGAAAGGCTCTTGCTGACTTTTGTGCAGAGATTTACCTGTCGGGAGTTTGCAGGTCATTTCTGCAACCTCAGAAGCCACCCTCACCACATTGCTAGTCACCATCACAACACTGAGGGATTGGGCCTCTAATCTCCACTTTACCTGCCACCTATTACATCAGCATGGGTGCCGCTTATGGGTATCTCACCTTGGGCCTCAGAATCGGACCAAGATGAACACCAGCACCAATACCAGCCACACCAGCAGCAGCAGCCACAACACCAGCAGCAGCAGCAACCACAACAGCAGCCTTCTCCTCAACGATCTGATGCTCTAAAGGAGAGAGAAGGTTAGCACAGGGCTGCACTGTGCCGGAGGCGATACCCACAACATAAATACAACAAACTTATCATTAACATTTGTTCCTGCACCTGTTGGTGAAAAATAAATTCACTCGAGTCTGTCTTAAAGTAAAAGTACACAGTTTATTAACAGAACGTTCTGGGAGAAGATCATAGACCCTGCGGTCTAGTGATACCTTTCTCGTTCTCTCTTGGTTGGTACAGCTTTTTATTCTATTTTCATCCAATCACATTGTATTACAATAATCACCTGATCACATATGACTTATTTATTCTTTTCAGTCTTAATATGCCTTTGGTCACAGGTCAAATTCCCATGACCCCTATATTCTGCTGTGTCTACAACTTTTAGCTAAAGCAGCACATTTTTTATCGCTTACTCAGAACACACATTCTGTCTTGTCCCACAGCTGCGTCTTATCTTTGTTTTGCAAAGCTTCTCTACATACTGTCCTTTGTGCAAGACTAGTGAGAGTAGCACTTTTCCAATCTGTACTGTCTTATCTTTGTTTTTTCACATAAGAAAGTTGTTAGTATGAGACTTCTTATCGCCACCTGGTTCCTTTTAGCTCTTGTTCATCTTCACATAACCCCACTCCTTTGTTCTGATTTTAATTCTGCTGGCACCACTTAATTAGTGGTTACCTCAGCTGTCTGAATTCTGAGAGGGTTAATTTAACCCCTTCAGTCCCTCCTGTTGGTCCCGCACCAAATTTAGACTTTGGCTAGGGATACCAACTTCTTTTCCATTTTTACCATCCCCGGGATTACTCCTATACTGATGGCTTAAACTTAGTACCTAAGTTCGTCTTTCCCCTCTGTCTATCTTGTGCTGGGCATGGTAGTCTGTGCAAATGACCGAAGAGCTTTACATGTATGTACCTACTTCTGTCAGTTCATTATCCCGCATTAACTGTTTGGTTTCTGGCTCAATCAACTGTAGCAACCGGCACTATTCGGGACACAGCTGCCCTACAACATGCATTCAAAACCGTCATCATAACACAAAATAATACTACAACTATAATAACAATTATAAGCCCATGCATCAGATATGAACCCCAAGATCCTCCAAATAGCCAACTCCACCAACCTTCCCCTGGGGTTTCGTGGCTCCTTGTTATCTAGCAGGTGCTATCCTCCCTGTTTCCTTGCATTTTACCATTCCCTTATCATTTCTATTTGTCTTTTGATGCTTGACATTCGACCTTGCTGGCATTTATGCTATCTTTTTCCACTTGCCTGTTGTCAGTCCCTGGTCTAAGAATTAAAACCCATCTTTGAATCTAACAGCTATTTCTTACAATTCCCTTTTTTTGAGAAGGAAATATCCTTATTGACTTCTCACAATCGGCTCTTGACTAATCTAGCTAGCTCTTATTGCTCTCTCAACTTGGGCGTTAGTTAGTAGGGAGTCTTGAAGATTTCTTCCTTCCTTACAGTCCATTCCTTTGAGGAGAAGAAGCAACCTCTGACCCCTTACTCAAATTCAATTCACTGTTCCGGTGTTCCAATTCTGCCCCGCCTGGGGATCCTCTGTTTCTTCTATCTTTCCTGATGTTACCCCGCCTGGGGTCTCCTCTACATTGCTTCAGATCTTCTCTTTTGGTGTGCTCAATTAATTTGTTACTGCTGGTTAGTCATGGGCATGAGTACCCAATTGGCTTATGTATCAAAGTCTTACTACACACGTTACATATATTAAATACACTATCATTACAAGTTGGATAACTACCAGAGCATGTGAAATAATACAAACCTAAGGGTGTGCTGATGTATTAAGCCCAATATCCCATCAATGTGAGTTGTCCCCTATGCTGTCAATTTCAATATCTATTCTCGAGTTGTCTTGTTCCAAAACATAAAAATGCTTTAGGGAGGAGTTCAGTCGCATCATGAGCTCACTGAAACCCACAAACAACAGGGGAATGTCATATCCGAGTATCCGAATTGTGCCACATAATTGTGTAGCTCATACTTAAAAACGTGTTGGTTGATGGGACAGGTCCTGTTCGACCCGTAAAGCATGGTAATTGCAGTAGTAGTGACACAGGCAGGCGGCACCACTAAAATCACCTCCTACTGGATTCGTACTGGTTTTTCCCACGCTCTGTTACCTACAAAACACAATTATTACAGTCACAGTTAAATTCAGTCTTACAATCATATCAAATACATTACAGTTTAACATCTAATCAACAAATCATGGATTTAAAAGATTCTCCAGATCTCTCTTTCTTTTGCTCGTATCCATCTTGTGGATAATTCTTACTAATCATGATTTCTCCTTAGCCCTCGATTGTACCAATCCAGATCCCATGCAACTCTCCACTTCAACTTCAATCCCTCTAACAGGTACCCGTGTGTTTAACTCTCTTCTGATTGTTTCATTAATTAGATAGTTTCTCGATGGAGTATGCTTTAAAAGTTGTCTCGCTTTCCTGAGCCACATTAACCATTTCATGTCTTGCTGTTGTCAAGTAACTGAGCATGTCTGAGACCCATTCTTCAGTGCAAACTCAACATACATTCCTGGATGGTAATTACCTCATACGTATTGAATCACATTTGCACACTCATATCAGTATCTCAATATCGTGTCACACGTGCCATCCGATACAAGCCTTTCTCAGGCTTTCAGGTATCGAAACATTGTAGTCGCCTGGAGATCTTTGCTCATCTTCCTCTGCATGGTCCCGATGTCTTGGGTAGTGGCCAGACTATCAAATTCAGTTTTCTTAAAAGCTCATTAAAGGCAGGGACACAAATGTCTCCAAGAGAAAGCTATCAATTTACTATTCTTAACTACATTTTCCTGACTTTCACTAGAAAATGTTGAAAATTCCCATTCAGTAGTGTAATTCTCCTGTTTCAATCTTACACTCTCAATCACTTTCCTTTAATTACCATTCATATCTCATTCATGAGTCCTGGAAAAACTTTACTGTCCAGTACAATATTTAAGATAGAAAACATAGATCAAACGTTCTCACTTGATCCAAGTTATTAACACATTTTATTATCATTATTTTTAGAGGATCTTTTATTTTCCCAAAAGTAACCAAATATATAGTGCCTGAGTCCATTTTGTCATTTCAAAATTATCCCAAAATCCAAATAGCAGTACAGTTGAACTGACAGGTTTTGTCAATGTTCAATTTCATCTCTTATCAATTTATCTTCCATTTCCAATTTCAGAGACAAGTGATTCTCAGGCTAGATAGCTTACACAGTGTTTTTAACATTAGAGACAGAAGTGCTGCAATTAGTTTACAAGGTAACTTCCGTATAACAAAAGAAAGAAGGGAATCCATTGTGACCCTGCTTAGAGCCCAAGGGGTTAATTTATCAAATCTTAATTTTCCCTCTGTCACTGTGGTGAAATAATAACTTAAAATTAAGAAACTTAAATTTAATAATGTCCAATATCTTTAGATTTCATACTAAAGTTGTTGCTTGGTGAACTTAAACAGCTGTCAATGGAAAGGGTTAACTCCTTTGCAGGTTTTTAAGAAGGTGGAGCAAAACATTATCAAATGCACACAACTGCGTCAATTCACATAAATAAATAAAAAAGAACTTTCCTGATCGAAAGACAGTTGTGTTTTCACACTTTAACTAAACACGAACACGGAGGTAATATGGACAGTGAAGAAAGACGGGATTGAGCAAAGTTCACAAGCTAAGTAAGTCTTTGTAAGGAACTCTGCAACTATCGGATGTTCTTGCGGAGCGGAGTTATCTTATTCAATGCGGTCTACACAAATTTACACCAACCAAAATTTCACTGTGGCCACAATGAAAGTCTGGTTTTAATAGGTTAATTAACCTCATAACTCCAATTTAATCCAGATCTTGTAAACATTCAAATTAATTTTCTTCCAAGCACATTGGCAACTGTAAATTTAAGGCAGAAGCTTATCTTTTGTAAAACTATGAACAGACAAACAAAACAAAATAGCACATTCTTGCAGAAAACAGTAAATTACGCCATATTTTCTTTTTGTCCTTTCTTCAGATGTCTTTCCACAATACTGTAAAAACATTGAATATAACTGGAGAAAAATTAGTTTTTCACATTTAAACAAATCAAATCAAACTGCTTTAGAAGATTTCACCATAGCAACTGTGACTCCAAGGTTAAATCTTAGACTGAAACTTAATCTTTTGTTAAACAAACTTTTTGTTGCTCTTCTCAGTTTTTACACACCAGCTTAACTTAAATTAGTTCAAAGGTTTTTTTCCAATTCTTGGGGCACAATCTTATTCACACATCCTTCCAAAATCCAAGACAAGACAAATGTTTTTAAACGCTTTTAACACAGAGAAGTGGGTGGAGCTAAAACAAACATAACAGAATCTTTCTTTTAAAGACAGACTTTCAGACAAAAGAAATACTGTAACTTCTTAAACATTCATAGTCCGGAAAACTTTCACACCTTAACACACAAACTGAAATTCCAGCATTTTTTAAGGTTCCTTTCACTCAGTAAATCTTGTGTTTTATTTGTCTCAGCACAAATGTTAATAACTTCCATGTCAGTAAAACTTTAAGTTTCTCTTTTTTTTCCTCTTTTTCCATCGGTGTCCCCATCTTCTTTCTCCTTGTTTATCCTTTAGTTTTGCAAAAAATTTTTCTCTAATTTTGTCACCTGCTCCTGTAGATTTTAATTTTAATTTCCTCGGTCTTTTGAATGACCGTTACTAATTGGTGTACCAACATAACTCCCGCTTTCTTTGTCTTACTTCCCTTTTGTGTCTCCCACCATTCTCATTGGTACACTGGTACCTTAGACGGATCCCATCCGTCCTTTTTCATCTTGTCTATCAAACCCTTCCGGTCGTCTGCATAGAGCCTGGTAAGGGACCCAGGGGGTCCCCATTCCATCTCATTCCCTGACGCCATATCCAGTCCTACGTCAGTCTTACCTACTCTGCTGCGTTTCTCTGTGCGGGTTTGCCGCGATCCTGTCTTTATTCGTGGTACGTCCGTGACCTGGGATTTCTCCCCTCCGTCTTACCTCTAGTAACGCCCCCGGTGGTCGTAAAAGACTTTTTAAATGGTTAATTAATCACAATTAAGCACACATAAATTCATTGACTTCACGATCCCAGGGTACTTTGGAGTCTCTCAGCCTACTTGATCCTGGCCATCACGTGGGGCCCAATCGCCCTCTTAATTCTGGCTCAGGCTAGGGTCGATGAGACAGGCACCCTCCTTGTCCTTGTCGATCAGTCAATCACTCATTCCTTCGTGACCTCTATCTCTACATAGTGTTCCCTTAGTTCATGCGATCCACACTCACACAACTGTGTTCTCTCACCTCTTACAGACTTTCACTTGATTCGTGATGCTACGGCACTGTCCCTCCGCCTTCCCAGATGACTCAATTTCTGAACGGTCAAAATTTGACTTCTCGTCCGGGTTCACTGGTAGGGGCGGTCTTTCAGTTCCATAGCATCCTGCCGACTACGCCAATTTGTTGGTGAAAAATAAATTCACTCGAGTCTGTCTTAAAGTAAAAGTACACAGTTTATTAACAGAACGTTCTGGGAGAAGATCATAGACCCTGCGGTCTAGTGATACCCTTCTCGTTCTCTCTTGGTTGGTACAGCTTTTTATTCTATTTTCATCCAATCACATTGTATTACAATAATCACCTGATCACATATGGCTTATTTATTCTTTTCAGTATTAGTAAAGGTTAGTTACATCTTACTATGCCTTTGGTCACAGGTCAAATTCCCATGACCCCTATATTCTGCTGTGTCTACAATTTTTAGCTAAAGCAGCACATTTTTTATCGCTTACTCAGAACACACATTCTGTCTTGTCCCACAGCTGCGTCTTATCTTTGTTTTGCAAAGCTTCTCTACACACTGGCCTAGAAATTCAGTTGCGTCCGCCAGCCGTTAGCGCCATAAGAGGGGTAGATTTCCAGCGCTAGGCACTTAGCGCCCGGGCGCAGGCCGATCTGCGCCTACGCCCAACTTCAGTTGACATTTAGCGCCGGCGCAAAGTGTTTGCGCCCGCTCAGCTGCGCGCGCAGCTTATGACGTCATTTCATCGTGCAACGCTGTTTGTGCGCCCCAAACCGGAAATTCAGTGGCGCCCGCCCAATGTGGGCGTGGCGCTGTTAAGAACTGTGAAGTGGAACGCAGCAGAGGCCCTGCGGGCCTCGGGGAGCGCTAATTAAAGGGCACTTACACTGAACTATAAAGGCCAGCCATTTTGCTGCAATGACTTTAGTGCTTTGGATTTCTGGACAGAGACCAAGGAACAGACCTTCCTGATTTGGGACAACATAGGAGAGGTATTTTTGGCTTCTGGCCAGAGCTTGGAAATTTCACTCATTGTGATTTCACTGTTTGCAAGTTTATTATGGGGGCTGCATGGGGTTCCAACCCTCAGTTCCAGCATTATGTGTGAAGGGCTCGCAGACGCTGTGTGAGAGGGCCAGCCATGCCTAGACGCAGAGGGGCCATCAGGCGTCGGCAACGTAGGCCTTACCCACTCAGGGAATACCGGCAGCAGGTGTCCTATCTCACCATGACTGCCGCGCATTGTGTTAAGAGGCTGCGCTTCAGAAGGGAGGTGGTTGCAGAGATCTGCCAGCTGCTTCACAGAGATCTGCATCCACAGCTGATGTGCAGGACATCTCTGTCGGTGGAAGTGAAGGTCACGGTGGCTCTGAACTTTTATGCAAGCGGCTCATTCCAAGCCGCTGCTGGGGACATAGCGAACATTTCCCAGTTCGCCGTGCATCGCTGCATCCGGCAGGTCACCGATGCCCTTTTCGCAAGGAGACACCAATTCATCTCCTTCACCATGACCCTAGAGAGGCAGGAGCAGCGTGCAGTCGGATTTGCCAGGATCGCCGACTTCCCCATGGTGCAGGGCGCCATTGACTGCACGCATGTGGCTATGCGGGCACCTATCGACAATGCCGAGGATTACCGCAACCGGAAGGGCTACCATTCCCTCAATGTACAGCTGGTGTGTGACCACAGGCAGCGCATCCTAGCTGTCAATGCCCGCTTTCCAGGAAGCAGCCACGATGCATTTATCCTGCGGCAGACTACTGTGGCTGACATGTTCGAGGCACAGCCTCCACCAAGGGGATGGCTTATTGGGGACAAGGGCTACCCTTTGTGTACATGGCTCATGACCCCGCTCCGCGCGCCCAGGACCCCTGCTGAGGAGGCATACAACGAAAGCCATCAAGCCAAAAGGAACATCATAGAGCAAACGATTGGCGTCCTCAAGCAACGGTTCCGCTGCCTGGATCGATCCGGCGGATCTCTACAGTATTCGCCGGATAGAGTCTCCCAGTTCGTCGTCGTTTGCTGCATGCTGCACAACCTGGCTATCCGCAGGACTCAGGCACTGCCACCTCACGTTGGACCACCACCTCAGGAGGACGAGCAGGAGGACCATGAGGAGGAGGAGGAGTAGTACCAGCCCAGGAGGGAGCCACAAGGCCCAAGGGCCGTCCGCCGGTGGCTTATTGAACGACACTTCTAGGCCCCCTGTCGGAATGGCTTGTGGCAATGAACGCACCTGAATGCAGCCGCTCCGCAAGCCCTCAGCCGTTTAACGCAACAACCACTTGAAACATGACACCTGGACAAGCTGAATAAATAAAAAGCTTTATTTAACAAACTCAGGGCCCTTCCCACATGAAACAGAAAAACAGACAACACCCCCAAAAAACAGTCAAAAACATATCTCACTCCCACAACCTGGGGAGGAATAACAAAACTTGTCCATCCAATTGGCCTTCATCCTCGGCCTAACCAAGACAAACCCCCCCATACAGAACACAAACACCCCCATATAAAAAAACAGTTGGCAACACACTCTACTTGGTGTGCCGACAGGGCGAGTCCTTGTGCAGGCTTCTCCGGCCCCTGCCCGACCTGTTGCTCCGCCTCAACCTGGGCCCTGTGGGTGTTGCAAGGCTGGGGGAAGGCTCCTGAGGGGCACAATGCGTGACGGCAGATGCCCTTGGGGGTCGGCCTAGACGAGGTCCGGCCCTGGAGGGGCCGGCTGCTGACTGCTGCAGCTGTGGCTGGGCAGCATCAGTCTCTCCAGCAGCTCGTCGCAGCTTGGCTGGGGGAGTGGCAGTGGCGGCTGCATCAATGGGGGCAAGCTGGCTGATGCCAGGCGCTCGCTGGTCGCCAGAGACACTGGCACTCGGCCGGGCTGGCACTGCAGCAAGCGCAGCAATCTGGTGAAGGCCAGACCGCTGTGCTGCAGCAGGGCGGCGGGTGCCCTGGCGATGCTTCCGTGACACAGCGAGTGTGGCAGAAGTGAGTGCCCGAACTGCCCTGGTCTGTGCCCGCATCAGATCAGCCAGTGTCTGCACGGCACCACTCATGAACTCTCGACTCGGGTCCTGTGCTGCCGCGAGTTGGTCGACACCCCTGGCCTGTGAGTCCCCGAAATCGGCCACACTATGAGCCAGGGACTCAATGGCCTGAGGCAACTGTCCCACAACCCCCATGAACTCGTTGTGGCGCCGCTCCGAGGCCGCGGACATTTCATCAAGGAGGCGCACCTGCTGGGCGAGGACCATCTCCGGACTGGAGGCCGGACTCTCCCTCTGGGGAGAAGGCCGCCGAGCTGCCCGACCCTTCCTGCGTGCCTGGACGCCACTGGGCCCAGCAACTACACCCCCCTGCAACACTTCCCCCCTCTGGGGAGAAGGCAGCCGTGCTGCCCGACCCTTCCCGCGTGCCTGGACGCCACTGGGCCCAGGAGCTACACCCCCCTGCAACACTTCCCCCTGGCTCTCCTCCAGGCAAGACGTGTCCCCTCCATTGCCATCCCCTGGCGCGGATGAGAGTTCCCCCGATGTGCCGCCTTCCTCTTGGTCCTCGTCGTCCTCCTCTTCCGAGGGACTGGCACTCTCAGCTTCAGGGACCTCCTCCTCACCAGCTGAAAGCAGGAAGGCACAAGAGTAGCTTTAGAGTGAGGACAGGGCGTCAGCGAGGGAGGCATGATTGGTGGCATTATGCGCATTGGTCGGACAGTGGCAAAGGATGTAGATCTGAAGCGCAAGGGGAACGAGAGAGGTGCAAACGGTCATGTCCTTACCATTGGGGCCCAGCACAGGGTCGGCATCTCCAATAGCAACGGGGCCAACCACCCGGGCACGCATGAGTCGAGCCACACGCTCCTCCAGGTCACTGAGCTCCTGGAACTGGGCACGGCCTCCCCCGGTGACAGTCCGGCTCCTCCGATTCTGCGCCAGCTTGGCCTGCAAGAGAAAGGACGGCCTCTAAGTACAGTGTGGTGCCCTGTTGTTGTGTGCACTGCCTCCCATGGTCGAATAGCTTGGCCAGTGTGTCAAGTGCAGAAAGTGCTATTGATCATGCCAGTGCCATAGCTGCTGGATGAGGGCTGGCCATTAGGGCTTTGAGGTCCCTTTGCCCATAATGTGAGGTGCACATGCAAGGATGAGGAGGACACTGGAAAGGGTACTCACCCTGACCAACCGAGTGAGGTCGTTGTACTTCTTGCGGCATTGGTCACCAGTCCTGGGGACATCGCTGTTGGCTGACACCCTCAGGGCGACTTCCCTCCAGGCTCTCCTGTACTGCCTCCTGGGAGCCTTCTTGCCACTGTCCGGGCACAAGATCTCTCTGTTCTTTTCCAACCCCCTAAGCAGCACCCTCAAAGCATGCTCTGAGAAGCGCTGCGCTCGTTCACGGGCCTTCTGCATGGCTTCAGGCGCTATTTGGGTCCACCAGCAGTGTTCAGGCCTAGCTGCAGGGCTCCACTATCCAGGGCGTGGCAGCAGACAAAGTCGACCCTTCCCCCTTTAAGAGCTGGCCGGCGTCAGGGCGTCTGCTGTCAATCAAAACATGACCGCACCTGCGCTGCGCCCGGCCTCGGCGTTATCAGTCCGCACCGCCGGCTTAGCGCCTAAAGATAGGAGTACAACGCCAGTTTCAGCGCTCGCCCAAACTCCTTGGCCAAAGCTACTGAATTTCGGCGAAGTGGCCTCCACTTTCCGGCGGGCACTAACTTTACCGCCCGCCCGACTTTACCGCCCCAAAAGTGGCTAGACTGAATTTCTAGGCCACTGTCCTTTGTGCAAGACTTGCGAGAGTAGCACTTTTCCAATCTGTACTGTCTTATCTTTGTTTTTTCACATAAGAAAGTTGTTAGTATGAGACTTCTTATCGCCACCTGGTTCCTTTTAGCTCTTGTTCATCTTCACATGACCCCACTCCTTTGTTCTGATTTTAATTCTGCTGGAACCACTTAATTAGTGGTTACCTCAGCTGTCTGAATTCTGAGAGGATTCATTTTAACCCCTTCACACCCATGTGGTACCCTTGTGCATCTAGGATTGTGCAGTTTTTCTTTTCCGTGTGGCTTCTACGAGGTGCAGCCCCTGTGGCTTCAGCAGAGGTAGAGGCAAGCTGCTCCCCTGCTGCGACACTTTTGGCAGATGTCCTCTGGCTTTTGGAGCTTGTGAGGGCTTCGCCAAAGACTGCTCTTCCTGCTACTGTGCAGAGGCAGACTCAACCATCGGGATCCGAGGAAGCATATAGAGCTCTGACTTAAGGGGAGGCAATGGGGGAGAAATGTGAGTGCTTTTAGAAGAGCCTCACTTCCATGTCCCCTCTCAACATCATTCCTCTCATGGGCCACCCGTGCTTCCCTGCTATCAAGGAGCTGGAGAGCACCTTGCTGCACATCAGTGGGGCGATAAGCACTCAAGTCTACGTTTATATCCCTCCTCGAGAGGAGGTCTATGAGCATGTTCTCGTTGGACTGGAACATTTACTGCTCCATGCAGGTGGCCATCCTTTCCATGGAATAGCACATCGTCGCCATCATCTGCGAGATGGTGGTGCTCATGTTGGACTCCTCCATTCTCTGTACATTTGCACACATTGCAGCTGCAAAAGCTGCCAGAGCCTCCTGCAATTGTTGCTGCCCCTCCAAGATAACCTACTTTCTCTGGCCCCCGAGGTCCAGCATCTGCATGCAGCTCAGCAGTGCTTGGAGCATCCCGCACCCTCCAGCAAGGAGTCTCCACTGCTGTCCTTGTCAACACCATCTGCTCTTGCTCACTTGTGATGAGAGAGACATCAGGTGACAACACTATCTCGCACAGAGCCCACTGAGGTGTGCGTATCTGCGCTGGTGCTGGCTGCACTTGGGTCTGCACCCTCAGAGGCTGGAGCGTCCTCTGAGAAATCCTCCTGCTGCTGGGCAGTGGTGGGGTGGATGGGGGGGGGTGCACTTGATGGACCTGTGGGAGAGTAAAGAGATGAATTAGAAGTGTTATAATAAGAATGGGTAATGTTACCATTATGCACATGATGACATTTCACTGGCTACTGACATCAGTCACCATATGAGTGACTGCTGTATGCCATGTGGCTATATGAGATGTAATTCTGTCACCAGGTTGCTGGGAGGTCCCCCTTTCTCCGTCTCCCACCGCCAGCAGCTCTGCATCTCCAGAGATCTCCAGGGCCTCCTCCTCTGCTGGAGTCAATTGACTGAAGACTGGAGGGCCACCTCCGGTTCTCTGCCTCTCCCTATTGTTGTGGGCTCTCTTCCCCTGCAAGGAGGGCAAGAAGAGAACTTTGAGTGAGAGTGATGGAATGAGTGTAAGGAATGGATGGGCTATATCTGTAGAGGGTGACTATACAAGAGTGGCGTGACATTGCCAAATGGCCTCCTTCTCTGGTGATACTTGCTATGATTGCATTAGGATGAGGGTGAGTGTCAGTAGTGGTTAGTCAGATGGGGATATGAGTAGGCACATAGACAGAGAGGAATGGGTGGACCTGCAAGGTAGGTAGGTGTGAGGAATGATGTGCAGGAGTAGGCTTGGGAAGGCAGAGTGATAGGCACATCAGGATGTAGGTGAGTGTCACATTGCACTCCCCTTTCCTGACCTCATTAGAACATTGAATCTTTTCCGGCACGGGATCCACATCCTCCTAACCAAATCCCTGCTACTGACCTCCTCTGCGATCTCCAGCCATGCCCTTTTTGTGTCTTTGGGTGGACGTTTTCGTCCATCGCCAGGGAAGAGGACCTCCCTGCGTGCTCTTGCTGCCTGCACCAGAACTTCCAGGGACGCATCATTGAAACTTGGCACTGCCCTCTGCCTTGTCTCCATGACCCACAGATTTATGAGTTTTATTGCGTTATTGAGACCTCTGGAAACCACCTTATGCACTCCTACATCAACCTTCAAATGAGATGTGTGTAAGGCTGCTTTAAATATCCGTGCTGAAAATGAGTCATCGCTGACATAATCAGACCCGCTCCAGTTAATTGGACCGGGAAACACGCATGACTGTTTTAATTGGGGCCATTAAGTTAAACGAGCACTGCAGAATGCGCTGTTCACATCCATGGGTTCTCAACCCGTTACGCGGCCCGCACGCACACAAACCGACTCCCAACGTAAAGATTCCGGCCTAAGTGTGAAATGTGATGTAGCAGTCATTCCTCAATGAGATGTTGATGGGATCAGCATCGTTTGAGTTGTTAGAAACACAAGAGCTGTTGCAGGTGCCTGTCAACATTCTGTATCAGTTCCAAATATTTCCACAGAATATGAGTGATGAACCTTTAAACACTATTCCAAAGAACACCAGTCCATGTATGTCAATGTTCAGATAAAAAATTATTCATCACTTGCTGAACGAAGATTGCTGGAGTATCCATTCAGCTGGGAATTCTGCTGGTAGCCCAAACCAATGAATACTCAACCATCCTTTGTTCAGCAAGCTTCTCTGTGCTCCCAGTAGCCATCAGGATCTATTTTGTGAAACATTTGCCCTTGCTACCTTAGTTCCTTTTGGATGCAACCTGTTGCAATGCCATCTAATCTGCAAAAGAATAGTCAGGTTTTCCTGTAAATCCATGATATGGTCAATTGCACGTGCTCTATGTAAGAGTAGGGAATTAATGGGCAAATAGCCTTTTCTTATTCTATGTTTTCTTCTCATCTTAAAGATTACTGTGAGGGTGCCGGTTAGTTCCCTCAGTAACCCCTAGATGGCACCTTCACTTGTTTTTTTCCCTTTGCTAATTGTTACTAGTTTCTCCTGTGTTTATTACTTAACTGCCTTTTATCAGGTTTATTGGTTTCACCTGTTTTTGCTTGTATTTAAGTTCTGTGGTTTCTTCCCTCTGTGCTCAGTCTTGACAAGCTGCTTGCCTAGTGGTAGCTTGTCTTGAGCGCCTATGTTTGTAACTGTTTACCTGTGTGATTCTAGTAAAGTACTTTTATTTAAGACTGCATACCTGCTTCTCGCCTCGTCTGTCTGCACTTGGGTCCAGAACCAGCCTTGCCCTGACAGATTACGATACTTTGTTAACTGGATTTGAACAATTTGCATTAATATTGAATATTTCAGATATGGGATTTATCTGAAATGAGGTGGTGCTGTTGATCTTTAGAATGCTACTCATTATTCTACTCCGTACACAGCTGGTGTCTGCTCTGTCATAACTTGTCAATCCTTTGTCATTGCAGGTGAATACGCAGCAGCTAAAGCTGCTAAATATGGAGGTAAGACTTTCTACTTTTGTAATTTGTAAAAGCATCAAATTATTATTGTATTAGTAAGCGCAGATTATTCGTGGTAAAATCTTCTTTACAAGTATAGAATGTACATAACAATTAAATTCATCATCAAGCAAAGAATACATTTCAAGCCCAGTTACAATGGTTTCCTCATGACAGTAATATTTGGAAAAAATCTACCTATCAGCTGTTCTCAATTTATTTATTGTATATATAACAACATTGACGTTTTTAGAAAGAAATATCATTCTAAAATTTGGCTACATTGAGTTTGGCTTTGAGAAGCTGCTGCCATACTGAGGTTGTAGTTTCATATTCTGAACAATATCCATTGTCTGAGTACACAGAGAATTTGGAACACGAGCCAGGAGTTCCACAATTCTGTCTGGTCTTAATTACAAGGGCTTTGTACAAAGAGAAACCAGGAAATATCTCGCCACATGAGAAACAAGCAGTGAAAGTCACAAATTCTGGACATAGACCAACATGAAATGTTCAATTGCCAGTAATTAAGTACTTAATGGGAGACCTATATAAGAAAAGGATGGAACTAATAAGGTTTACTAACAGGAATCACATCTCAAACAAATGGCTGCACTGGGGTCACAAACTGCTCATTATTCTCACCTTCCACAATGCTCTACTTTAATCAATTCTTTCATTCAAAATGTATTCATCTCCATTTGACTTTTTTAGTCGTATTTGAAATTGGTGTCTCAATTGGATACTTTCCACTAGATCTTTGAGTTTTCCTGTCTATTTCCTTTTGCGATATATCTTCACCATTCCAACAGCGACCACCAGTAACAACTGACACTGTTACTTAAAATTACTAGATTTAAACATTACATCATATTTCCAGGCATACACAACGGGTTCCTGAGGTACCACTTGTTGTATTATGTTATGGCTTTGTAGCATATTTACCTCAGATTCTAGTGCCATATCAGTTAACACCAGCAGGAATAGGAATGTTGCATTAAAACGTCTTTTATCTGTGCCATTCCAACCTGGGTTAGAGTTAGGCATCAGTTAGAATCAATGAGGTCATATTCATAGGTTTTAAAGGGGTTTAATCTTACAATTAATGCTCGGCCGTTTAGGAATGAAATCAGGAAGCACTTTTTCCACACAAAGGGCAGTGGAAATTTGGTACTCGCTGCCCTCCAAAAGGCTGTGGATGCTGGGTTAATTGAAAAATAATACTGAGATTGATAGATTTTAGACAGGTAAGAGCATCAAATGATCAGGATCAAATCTAGTAAATGGAATTGAGGTACAAGCCATGACCAAATTGAATGGTTGAACAGACTCGGGGAATAGTGGCCTTCTCCTGTTCCAAGGGGGCAATGTTCCCAGCCCCGAGGAGACGCGTTTGGAGGCAAGACAGTTGGTAAAATCGAAAAAGTGAGGGCGAGTTCAGAACCTGCCTCCGTGCAATGTTGCCAGAGGCGGTTTTGATAGGTGCGATTTGGTCCCGCCTCCATCAGTCAGTTAAGACCCTTAAATAGTCGTTAAGGGCCTCCATAATCCTATTTTGACTGGCCTTTGTTATTTTGCCACATTTTGGGCTGGATTTTGCCAAAGGAGGCTCAGACTTTCGCAAGAGGTAGCGGGTGACATCTGTGCAATGCTGCAGCAAGACCTGGAGCCCAGAGGAGCGGGTGGACACCCCTTACCAGTGGCTGTCAAAGTCACCACCGCACTCAACTTTTTTGCTTCAGGATCATTCCAGGGATCAACAGCGGCATCTCCCAGGCGGCCGCACACACTTGCATCACGCAAGTAACCGATGCCCTCTTTGCCAACGCGCACAATTACATCAACTTCTCCAAGGATCAAGCAAATGTCATGGCGCGTGCGATTGGATTTGCTAATCTGGCAGGCTTTCCAAGGGTGCAGGGCGTCATTGACTGCACACATGTGGCCCTTAAGACACCCCATCACAATCCAGGTATTTTTGTCAACCACAAGGGCTTCCACTCCCTCAACGTGCAGCTGGTGAATAACCACAATAAGGAAATTTTGCATGTTTGCGCCAAGTACCCTGGCAGTTGCCATGACTCCTTCATCCTGCGGCAGTCTAGTGTTCCTCCACTCTTCAGTCCGCCAGACCAACTTTGCGGATGGCTACTTAGAGACAAGGGCTATCCCCTGAAGACGTGGTTAATGATGCCGTTGAGGAGGCCATCCAACAAGCTGAGGAGTGCTACAACTCCAGCCACATTTCCACCAGATCCATAATTGAGCAAACCATCGCACTTGCTGAAGATGCGAGTCAGATGCCTTGATAGATCAGGTGGAACCCTGCAGTACTCAGCAGCCAGGGTCTCCAGAATCGTTGTGGTCTGCTGTGCACTTCACAACATGGCACAGCATCGTGGCTTGCAGCTGCCTGAGGTACAAGTGGCTCATCGCATAGCCTCCTTAGATGAGGATGAGGAGAGCGACAATGAACAGCTTGCGGAGGTGCATCAATCAGCGGCAGCAGCATGCGAGCACGTTGCTGCCCGGGATGCAAGGGATGTACTCATCTTGGCCAGATTTGCTTAGCCTGCCCAATCAAACACATTGCCTTGCACCTTCTTACCACACCATCGACAATGGGCAAGAACCTGCAGCTTCCTATCACTCTGGCTACCATACTGACAATTCCAAATCGCACTGAGCCCTCAATGTGGAAGTCCCATTTGCAAAATGACACAGCCCACAACTTCAACAGTTTGCCATCAAGTTATTTTATCACATATGGCGGGCATCCTCTGGGGTTGCGAGCCTGTGAGGGCTCACCAACAGTCTGCTGCTCCTGCAGCTGTGCAGGGGCTGAGATGCCGATCTTAGTTGGGTGAGGACTCTGGTGGGGTTCTGACCAAGTGCTCTGCAGTGGCATGGTCATGTGAGCACTTGAAGAGGTGCCCCCACTTCCTTGTTGTCTGCCACCAACATCCCTCTCATGGGTCAGCCCCACTTCAGAGCTAGCAAATGGCTTGACAGCACCTTGCTGCTCTTCAGGGGGACCATGAGGACCCATTTCTGCACTGGAAGTCCTACTCCAGAGGACTTCCATGAAGGTCTGGTTTCTCTGCTCAATAGCTGACCATTGCTCCTCAAGAGATGTCAGTCTATTCTGAACAATGACCATGTTTTCAAGACCCTGGCGACTTAGCTCCTCCATGGCCATAGCCATCCTCTCCTCTACCGTAGCCATCCTCTCCTCTACGCTCTTCAATCCGCCAAACCAACTTAATGGATGGCTCCTTGGTGACAAGGGCTAACCCCTGAAGAAGTGGCTAATGACGCTGATCAGGAGGCCAGCTAACGAGGCTGAGGAGCACTACAACGCCAACCCCATTTTGACCAGGTCCATCATCGAGCAAACCATTGGCTTGCTGAAGATGCGATTCCGATACCTTGACAGATCAGGTGGAGCCCTGCAGTATTCAGCAGCCAAGGTCTCCAAAATGGTCGTGGTCTGCTGTGCACTGCACAACATTGTGGCTTGAAGCTTCCTGATGAGCAAGTGGCTCAGTTCATAGTCTCCTCAGATGAGGAGGAGGACCGAGCGGCGGCGTATCTACCAGCAGCAGCGGCAGCACGCGAGCACATGGCTGCCCATGATGCAAGGGATGCGCTCATCCTGGCCAGATTTGCATAGGTTGCCCATTGTGGCACATGTGCTTGGCTCTTTCTTAACACATGATATACAATGGACATGACTCTCTGGCCTTCTTTCACTCTGACCACCAACCTGACCACGCAAGTGTCGCGGAGCCCGCTATGTGGAGCTGCCTAAGCCGAAATAACAGATGCCATTGCGCCAACAGTTTGCCATCACCTAATTTTAATACATTCACACAGGGATGGAATTTCATCAATAAATAGAAACAATCACCCAATCTGCACACAGATCTGGAGGTTATATCCCTTGCCAGCTGGACCCACACAGCTTGGTTTCTTTGGGAGGCCTCTTCCTCCCAGATGAGGGGAAGCGCACCACCCTGCTAGCTCTCGCCCACTCATCAGCATACCCAGCGCCTCATCCGAGAACCTCGGGGAGGCCCTTGCCTTGGAGCTGGTCATTCTTCAAGGAAATAAAAGTTTGGAGGTGGTGCACCATCGACCAAAAACCAGTGGAATGAGCCAAGGCAGCAAGCAGCCCTTAAATGAAAAAACAACAGAAATTGCTGGAAAAACTCAGCAGGTCAGGCAACATCCGTGGAGAGAAATTTGAGTTGACGTTTCGGGTCGAAACCCTTCTTCAAAACTGGATAAGTGATGTCAGCAGAGGTGAGTTTCAGTCCCAAAAGACTAATTGGCCAAGGGGAACCCACACCTCTGGCCAATTAGGGGAAAATTGCAAATTTTTCCCACCTGACAATGGAGGCGGGTTTAGAACCCACCCAAACCGAAACCCGCCTCCAACCCGCCTCCAGTGGGAAAATTGCACCCTTTGTTTGGACCTTGTTGTTATTCACTGGTGCCTTTTGTCATGCCAATTTAGTGCCATGTAGCACTACTTGTGTATTAGCAGTGACTTGTGTATTAGCAGTGATGGAGCACGCACAGGCTAGGTGGAATACTCGCAATAGTACTGTCTATTGTCTGAACGCATTTAAACTTTTGATCACAGTCCAGAATCGGCCTTGCAACAAATGAAAGGAACAATTCAAGCTTTGTGACAGGTTGCCTTACTTAATACTGCAATATGATTAGTATCAATAGTATGATAATCTATTAGGACAATTTGACATATTGATGATTGTAACTCTTCTGTGGTGGCATTCCAGGAGGTGTACCAGGAGGCATTCCAGGAGGTGTACCAGGAGGCGTTCCAGGGGCTGTAGCTGGTGGCTTTCCAGGGGGTGTACCAGGAGGCCTTCCAGGTAATTTTATCTCTCATTAACAACATTTTAGATTTACTGAGCTGAGTTGAATGCAAGGTGTAAGCTTTATTATTGTCAGTTTTACAGTCGAGTCTGTTAGCATGCTTTTACACTATCATTGTAATCTTTCACTTTGTATCAATGCTGCAGAAATAGTGCAAATACAGCCTGAATCCACGGTCATGGCCTGGTTTGGCCTGACACAAGAACAAAATGGAGTGTATTCCCTAGAGGAGACTTTGGGTCTCCTACCTACCTGGTTTGGAACGGAGTGCCTCCTGTAATTTGGGGCCCTAGGTTTGAGTAAGCACAGTCACTGGCCGAGAAATTTGCTCACTCCAATCCCATTTTCCAAGCAATATATGGCCTCCTAAGTGTTCAACATGGTGGGAAGGAAGCGTGCATACGTTTCCAACCACAAGTGCTCCGCCCACCATAATGGATTAGGCTGTTCCATTGGTGTCAGGTGCGAACGTCAGAACTATTTAAATGAATTACTGTAATAAGTTTTTTAATTTATGTTCCTTTGCTTCTCAAGACCCTTTTGTGGTTTTGGTATGCCACAGCGCATGACTCATCTACGCTGACATTTCAGTACATCGATGTGTTTTTGGAAATGCCAACTTTCATGAGATTTTTAAACTGTGCTGATCTGGTAGTTCACAAGGATACAAAAGATCCCACAGCACTAGTTAATAAAGAGTAGGCAGTTGTCCTCCCTCAGCCAGCATGACCAAAAAAATAAATTAATTAGTTATCCATCTGTTTGTTTGTGGGACCTTGCTATGTGCAAATTGATTTCCCCCTTTGACTACATCACGCAGTAACATCAGTTCATGAGTAATTAATTAGTTGTGAAGTGCTTTGGATTATCCGGAGAAAGTGATAAATACAAGTTCTTTCTTTAGGTTGCCCTATTGGACCAAAACTTGGGTTACCTCAGAGGAATTGGGAAGAAACATGTTTTTTCTTTAACCATAGTTGGCCAGCTCCATTGGGTTACTAAGTGTGGAATTTGATGTGGCAGTCATTGCTCAATGAGATGTTGATAGGATCAGCACCATTGGCATTCTTAGAAACACAAGAGTTGTTGCAGCTGCCTGGCAACATTCTATATCAATTCCAAACATTTCCACAGAATATGAGTGATGAAGCTTCAAACACTTCAGTCCATGTATGCAAATGTTCAGATGCAGAATTAATCATCGCTTGCTGAGCATTGAGCTGGGAATTCTGTTGGTAGCCCAGCCCAATGGATACTCAAGCAACCTTTGTTCAGTAAGCTTCTCTGTGTTTCCAGTAGCCATCAGGATCTATATTGTGAGACATTTGCCCTTGCTACATCAATTCTTTTTAGATACAAGCTGTTGTAACATATACAAAAGAATAGGCAGGTTTTCCTGTAAATCCATGATAAGGTAAATTGCATATGCTCTATGTAAGAGATTGGATTTAATGGGCAAATAGCCTTTTCTTATTTCATGTTTTCTTGTGATCTTAAAGATTACTGTACTTTGTTAGCTGGATTTGAACAATTTGCATTAATATTGAATATTTCAGAATTGGGGCTTATCTGAAATGTGGTGTTGCTGTTGAACATTGTTCTACTCTGTATGTAGCTGGTCCGTGCTATGTCTTAACTTGTCAATCCTCTACATTTCAGGTGGATACGCGGCAGCTAAAGCTGCTAAATATGGAGGTAAGTCTTTCCACTTTTGTAATTTGTATAAGTACCAAATTATTATTGCATTTTTTATTTATTCATTCACGGGATGCAGGCATCGCAGCTTAGGCCAGCATTTATTGCACATCCCTAATTGCCCTTGAGAAGGTAGTGGTGAGCCGCCTTCTTGAACCGCTGCAGTCCGTGCGTTGAAGGTACTCCCACAGTGCTGAGAGGTAGGGAGTTTCAAATTTTTGACCCAGCAATGATGAAGGAACGCCAATATATTTCCAAGTCAGGATGGTGTGTGACTTGGAGGGGAACTTGGAGGTGGTGGTGTTCTGATGCGCCTGCTGCCGTTGTCCTTCTAGACGGCAGATGTCGCGGTTTTGGGAGGTGCTGTTGAAGAAGCCTTAATGAGTTGCTGCAGTGCATCTTGTAGATGGTACACACTGCAGCCACGGTACGCCAGTGGTGGAGGGAGTGAATGTTTAAGGTGGTGAATGGGATGCCAATCAAGCGAGCTTCTTGAGTGTTGTTGGAGCTGCACTCATCCAGACAAGTGGAGAGTATTCCATCACACTCCTGACTTGTGCCTTGTAGATGGTGGAAAGGCTTTGGGGAGTCAGGAGGTGAGACACTCGCTGCAGAATACCTAGCCTCTGACCTGCTCTTGTAGCCACAGTATTTATGTGGCTGGTCCAGTTAAGTTTCTGATCATTGGTTGATGGTGGGGGATTCGACGACGGTAATGCCATTGACTATCAAGAGGAGGTGGTTAGACTCTCTCTTGTTGGAGATGGTCAATACCCGGCACTTGTGTGGCGCGAATGTTATTTGCCACTTATTAGCCAAAGCCTGAATGTTGTTCAGGTCTTGCTGCATGCGGGCACGGGACTGCTTCATTATTTGAGAAGTTGCGAATGGAACTGAACACTATGCAATCATCAGCGAACAACCCACTTCTGACCTTATGATGGAGGAAAGGTCAGTGATGAAGCAACTGAATATGTTTGGCACTGCCCTGAGGAACTCCTGCAATGATGTCCTGGGGCTGAGATGATTGGCCTCCAACAACCACAACCATCTTCCATTGTGCTATATATGACTTTAGCAAGTGGAGAATTTTCACCCTGATTCCCATTGACTTCAATTTTACTAGGGCCCCTTGATGCCACACTCGGTCAACTGCTGCCTTGATGTCAAGGGCAGTCACTCTCACCTCACCTCTGGAATTCAGCTCTTTTGTCCATGTTTGGACCAAGGCTTTAATGAGGTCTGGAGCCGAGTGACCCTGGCGGAACCCAAACTGAGCATCGGTGAGCATGTTATTGGTGAGTAAGTGCTGCTTGATAGCACTGTCGATGACACCTTCCATCGCTTTGCTGATTATTGAGAGTAGACTTATAGGGCGGTAATTGGCTGGATTGGATTTGTCCTGCTTTTTGTAAACAGGACATACCTGGGCAATTTTCCACTTTGTCAGGTAGATGCCAATATTATAGCTGTACTGGAACAGCTTGGCTAGAGGCGTGGCTAGTTCTGGAGCACAAGTCTTCAGCAGTACAACCGGGATGTTTTCAGGGCCCATAACCTTTGTTGTATCCAGTGCGCTCAGCCGTTTCTTGATATCACGTGGAGTGAATCGAATTGGCTGAAGACTGGCTTCTGTGATGGAGGGGACCTCAGGAGGAGGGCAAGATGGATCATCCACTCGACACTTCTGGCCGAAGATGGTTGCAAACGCTTCAGTCTTGTCTTTTGCACTAAGGTACCAGCCTCCACCTTCATTGAGGATGGGGCAGTTCATCCTCCTCCCGTTAATTGTTTAATTGTCCACAACTGGATTCCATTCACTACTGGATGTTGCAGAACTGCAGAGCTTTGATCCGATCCGTTGGTTGTGTGATCGCTTAGCTGTGTCTATAGCATGCTCCTTCTGCTGTTTAGCATGCATGTAGTCCTGTGTTGTCACTTCACCAGGTTGGCACCTCATTTTTAGGTATGCCTGGTGCTGCTCCTTGCATGCTCTTTTACACTCCTCACTGAACCAGAGTTGGTCCCCTGGCTTGCTGGTAATGGTAGAATGAGGAATATGCCAGGCCATTAGGTTACAGATTGTGTTGGAATACAATTCTGCTGCTGCTGATGGCCCACAGTGCCTCATGGATACCCAGTTATGAGCTGCTAGATCTGTTCTGAATCTATTCCATTTAGCACGGTGGTAGTGCCACATAACACAATGGAGGCGTTTATCAGTGTGAAGACAGGACATCGTCTCCACAAAGACTGTGCGGTGGTCACTGCTACCAATACTGTCATGGATAGATGCATCTGCGACTGGTAGATTAGTGAGGATGAGGTAAAGTAGGTCTTTTCCTCGTGTTGGTTCTTTCACAACCTGCTGCAGGCCCAGTCTGTCAGCTATGTCTTTAAGGACTCGGCCAGCTTGGTCTGTAGTGGTGCTACCGAGCCACTCTTGGTGATGGACATTGAAGTCCCCCACCCAGAGTACATTCTGTGCCCTTGCTACCCTCAGTGCTTCTTCCAAGTGGTGTTGAACATGGAGGATTACTGATCAGCTGTGGGAGGCCAGTAATCAGCAGGAGGTTTCTTTGCCCATGTTTGATGCCATGTGACATCATGGGGTCCGGAGTCAATGTTTAGGACTCCCAAGGTCACTCCCTCCCAACTGTCAGTGCCGCCACCTCTGGTGGTTCTGTCCTGCTGGTGGGATGTAAATGGAGGAGCCTGGGATGTTGGCTGAAAGGTTTGATTCTGTGAGTATGACTATGCCAGGTTGTTGCTTGACTCTCTGTGGAACAGCTCTCCCAATTTTGGAACAAGTCACCAAATGTTAGTGACGAGGACTTTGCCGTGTCCAAATCCGATGTCGTTTAGTTTTATTCTTATAGTTTTTCGTAGCTGTTTTGATACAACTGTGTGGCTTGCTGGGCCATTACAGAGGGCACTTAAGAGTTGTTGGCTGGAGTCACATAGGCCAGACCGGGTAAGGACGGCAGATTTCATCCCTAAAACGAGATTAGTGAACCAGATGGGTTTTTACGAGAATCCGGTAATTTTATGGTCACCATTACTGATACTAGCTTTGTATTCCAGATTTATTTAATTAACTGAATTTAAATTCCCCAGCTGGCGTGGAGGTATTTGAACTAATTTCTCTGGATCATTGGTCCAGGTCTCTGGATAACTAGTCCAGTAACATAACCACTATGCGACCATACCCTACTTAGTAAGCACAGAATATTAATGGGAAAAATCTTCTTGACAAGCATAGAATTTACATAACAATTAAATTCATCATCAAACAAAGAATACATTTCAAGCCCAGTTACAATGGTTTCCTCATGGGAGGTAGATTTTTCCAAATATTACTATTAGTTCTTCTCACTTTATTGTATAATTAACAACATTGAAGTGTTTTTAGAAAGAAATAGCATTCTGCAATTTTGCTGCATTGAGTTCGGCTTTGAGAAGCTGTTGCCTTGTACTGAGGTTGTACTTTCATAAACTGAATAATATCCGTTGTCTGAGTACACAGAGAATTTGGGACACGAGCCAGGAGTTCTGCACTTCTGTCTGGTCTTAATTACAAGGGCTTTGTCCAGAGAGAAACCAGGAAATATCTTGCCACATGAGAAACAAGCATTGAAAATCACAATCCTGGACATAGACCAATATGAAATGTTCAATCGCCAGTAGCTAAGTACTTAATGGGAGACTTATATAAGAAAAGGATGGACTAATAAAGTACACTAACAGAAATTACAGCTAAAACAAATGGCTGCACAGGCAGTAACAGGGTCTCAAACTGCTCAATTTCCTCTTTTTCCACAATTCTCTACTTATTGGCCTAGAATTTGCAGTCAGCAGCGAAGCGAAGGCCTTTGCGCTGACCCCGAAGTATGCTACGCACAAGGATCTCGCCATCCCTGTGTCAAGAAGTTTGGGTTTTCCGACCTTCAATTCAATTCAACGGACTGTAGTGGGGATTCCCGTTGTTCGAACTGCTGTTACGTCAACAGACTGTCTAAGCAGCCAGTCAAAAGGCAGAATACTTACAGTCAGTGAATAAAGAAGTGAGTAAGCCCTTAAAAATCTAACTTTCTAAAATAGTTGGAGAGAGCAAAATAAAGATTGGGGCTCTGACATGGGGAAAAGCAAACCTGATACAGTATAAAGATGGACAAACATAAGAAAAAGAGAATTTTTTTTGGAAAGCTTCTTAAAAATTAAATTTTTATTAAAATGGACAAATTTTACACTGCACAAAATTAAAATTAGTTTTCCAGGCCCACAACATTTGTTTAGCAGTAATAACGCTGTTAAAACCCCAGTTACACCTAATCCCTTTGGGTCTAACTTATAGTGGGGATTTTAACAAGAGTAATTACTGCAGAAGTGTCGAAGTTTTTGTCAATTTCAATGATTTCACTGATTCCCAGCTCTGTGGGGGATGGCACAAGGCAGCCAGTTTCAGAGCTATTATTGACAGACCGCAACGTTGGGTTTTCTGCATGCGCCTGCGCCAAATCCCAAAATTACAGTGATGCGCTATCAATTACTCATAAAAGACTGAGAGTTAGAAGAGTAACCAAAGGCTTTTATTAACAACAGAATGGAGGTCTGCCTCGCGTGGTCGACCGGTCCATGATACTAAGGGCTGGGGAGCAGTCACCTTTATACTAGGACCTGTGGGAGGAGTCAGCCGAGGCATGTCCAGGCATGTACACAGTGGAATACAAACAGGACAAACAGGAATACAAACAGTGGTTTACCACATTCACCCCTTGTTTAAAATTGAGTCCGGCGGGGTGAAGTGTATTAAAAGTTAGTGTATTGGAGTCTCTCCGGAGGTCTTGTCTGCCGCTGTGACCTGCGTGGCGACGGCAGGGGTAGTGAAGTTTCCGGCGTCGAGTCCAGCGTAGGCTGTGGCACAGGCGTGTCGTCCTCGTAGATGTCGAGCGGGTCGCGGGGCCCAGGCCTGCCGTCTGCTGGGGCTGGATATCGGATCGTGGGGGGGGGTGGTAGTGGGTAGTGGGTTACTGCGGCCCCCGAGGGTGCAAGGTCTCTTATGGAGACTGTGTCCTCCCGCCCGTCCGGGTATGCGATGTAAGCATACTGGGGGTTGGCGTGGAGGAGGTCGACCCTCTCGACCAGGGGGTCCGTTTTATGGGTCCTCACGTGTCTTCTCAGTAGGACCGGCCCTGGGGACGTCAGCCATGGCGGTAGCGATGTCCCCGATGTGGACTTCCTTGGGAAGACAAACATTTTCTCATGAGGGGTGGCGTTAGTGGCAGTGCAGAGCAGTGACCGAATAGAGTGGAGCGCATCGGGGAGCACATCCTGCCAGCGGGAGGTTGGAAGGCCCCTAGACTTTAAGGCTAGCAGGACGGCCTTCCAAACTGTCGCATTTTCTCTTTCCACCTGTCCGTTCCCCCGGGGGTTGTAACTGGTGGTCCTGCTTGTGGCAATACCCCTAGTTAGCAGGTACTGACGGAGTTCGTCGCTCATAAACGATGAGCCCCGGTCGCTATGGATATAGCTGGGGAAGCCGAACAGGGTGAAGAGGTTGTTCAGACATTTAATGACCGTGGCACTGGTCATGTCCGGGCAGGGGAAGGCGAACGGGAAACGGGAGTACTCATCAATAATATTGAGGAAGTACACATTGCGGTCGGAGGAGGGGAGAGGCCCTTTAAAATCGACGCTCAGGCGCTCGAAGGGGCGAGTGGCTTTTATCAGGTGGGCCCTGTCTGGTCTATAAAAGTGCGGTTTGCACTCAGCGCAGACTTGGCAGTTCCTGGTCATGGTCCTGACCTCCTCAATAGAGTAAGGCAGGTTGCGGGCCTTGATGAAGTGGAAGAACCTGGTGACCCCCGGGTGGCAGAGGTCATTGTGGAGGGCCCGCAGTCTATCGATCTGCGCGCTGGCGCAGGTGCCACGCGATAGCGCATCCGGGGGTTCATTTAGCTTCCCGGGCCGGTACAAGATCTCGTAGTTGTAGGTGGAAAGTTCGATTCTCCACCTCAAGATCTTGTCATTTTTGATTTTGCCCCTCTGCTTGTTGTTAAACATAAAAGCAACTGAACGCTGGTCAGTGAGCAGGGTAAATCGTTTTCCGGCCAGGTAGTGCCTCCAATGACGCACAGCCTCCACAATCGCCTGGGCCTCCTTCTCAACAGCGGAGTGTCTGGTCTCCGGGCCTTGGAGGGTTCGTGAAAAGAAGGCCACGGGTCTCCCCGCCTGATTGAGGGTAGCGGCCAGGGCAAAGTCAGACGCGTCGCTTTCCACCTGGAAGGGGATGGATTCGTCCACTGCGTGCATGGTGGCTTTGGCAATGTCCTCCTTGATACGGTGGAAGGCTAAGCAGGCCTCTGCCGTCAAGGGAAAAGAGGTGGACTTGATCAGCGGACGGGCCTTGTCCGCATAGTAGGGGACCCACTGGGCGTAATAGGAGAAAAACCCTAGGCACCTCTTCAGGGCCTTGAGGCAGTGGGGCAGTGGAAGTTCCATAAGGGGACGCATCCGGTCGGGGTCGGGGCCGATGACTCCGTGTTCCACAACACAGCCAAGGATGGCGAGGCGGTTTGTGCGGAATATGCACTTCTCCTTGTTATATGTCAGGTTTAGGAGTTGGGCGGTGTGGAGGAATTTTTCGAGGTTTGCGTCATGGTCCTGCAAGTCACGGCCGCAGATGGTCACATTGTCCAGATATGGGAAAGTGGCCTGCAACGCATTTTGATCTACCATCCGGTCCATCTCCCTTTGGAAGACGGAGACCCCGTTGGTGACACCAAAGGGAACCCTAAGGAAGTGATAGAGGCGGCCGTTTGCCTCAAAGGCAGTGTACTGGTGGTCCTCAGGGCGGATGGGGAGCTGGTGGTACGCTGATTTCAGGTCAATGGTCGAGAAGACGCGGTACTGCGCGATCAGGTTGACCATATCAGCTATGCGGGGGAGTGGGTAAGCGTCCAGCAGGGTGTAGCGATTTATTGTCTGGCTGTAGTCGATGACCAGGCGCTGCTTCTCGCCGGTCTTAACGACCACAACCTGGGCTCGCCAGGGACTGGTGCTGCCCTCAATAATCCCTTCTTTCAGGAGCCGCTCCACTTCGGTTTTAATGAAAACCCTGTCCCCGGCACTGTATCGCCTGCTCTTTGTGGCGATGGGCTTACAGTCGGGGGTGAGGTTAGCAAACAGTTGGGGGGGGGTGACTCTGAGTGTGGAGAGGTTGCACCTGGTGCGCGGCGGGCAGTTTGGAAGCTGCTGGCTGCGGACTGTGAGTGGGGGTAGGGGTCCACCGTACGCCATCGTAACACTTTTAAGGTGGCACTGAAAATCTAACCCCAGCAGGACGGCAGCGCAGAGGTCAGGCAGGACCAGAAGTTTAAAATGATCGTACATGGTCCCGTCTACTACGAGTGTCACCACGCAGTAGCCGCCGATGTCCGCCGACTGGGACTCGGAGGCCATAGAAATCCGCTGTTGCGCAGGCAGGACTGGGAGAGAGCAACGCCGCACCGTGTCGGGGTGGATGAAGCTCTCCGTGCTCCCAGAGTCAAAAAGGCAGATTGTATCGTGACCATTTACCTTAATGTCCATTGAGGAACTGGCCAGTTGGTGCGGTCTCGCTTGGTCCAGTGTAACGGATGCCAGCGTAGGGGTCGGTGTGTCGCTGCGGGTATCAGATGAGGCGGTGTCGGGGGCCTGCTGCGTCCCGGCTGTCGTCCAAGATGGCGGCGTCCATGATCTCCATGTGGCTGGAGGCGTCCAAAATGGCTGCTGTACCGGTGATTCGCACATGGCCGGGGAGGTCCAAGATGGCGGCCCGCATGGCCCACATGCGGCGCTGCTGGGGTTCGGGGTGGCTTTGGCCCTGCAGACGCTAGCGTAGTGTCCCTTCTTCCCGCAGCCCGAGCAGATCGCGTTTTTCGCCGGGCAGCGCGCTCTGGGGTGTTTTGCCTGGCCACAGAAGTAGCATTTCTGGCCTTGGGGCACTGCTGTCTGGCCTTGGGACACTGCTGCGGTAGTTGGGCCGTTGTTGGGGTGTGGCTGGGGTGGCACGGCGCTATGAGGCGGTCCTACCGTGTCCCAGGCTGTCATTCCCCGCGGCGTCCACGGTGCAGAGGAGTAGGCATCCATGCCCTGGTAGGCTGCATCCAACGATAGTGCGAGTTCAGAGGCCTTGTTGAGGTCGAGGTTACTCTGCTCCAACAGTCGCTGTCGGGTGTAATTGGATCTGTGGCCCGCTACAAAAGCGTCCCGGATAAGTTCCTCTGTGTACACGGCGGCCTTTACATCCTTACAACCACAGGCCCGGCCAAGCACAGACAGTGCCTGAAGGTATTCCACGGTCGATTCCCCAGGTTGTTGTTTACGACTCCCCAGGAGGTGCCTGGCGTACACTTCGTTCACTGGGCGCGTGTACTGGTCCTTGAGGAGCTTGATAGCGTCCGCGTACGAGGTCGCGTCTTGGATGACCGAGTACACTCGGTGGTTCACTTTGGAGGTCAGGACATCCAGTTTGTCCTCGTCTGATTTGATTGCTTCGGAGGCGGTCAGGAATTTTTCGAAACACTTAAGCCAGTGAGTAAACTTGGTGGATGAGTCCGCCTCCCGATGATCTAAGTCCAGGCATGCTGGTGTGAGGATCTTCTCCATTATAAAAATGTTGTTAATAAAATTGATGCGCTATCAATTACTCATAAAAGACTGAGAGTTAGAAGAGTAACCAAAGGCTTTTATTAACAACAGAATGGAGGTCTGCCTCGCGTGGTCGACCGGTCCATGATACTAAGGGCTGGGGAGCAGTCACCTTTATACTAGGACCTGTGGGAGGAGTCAGCCGAGGCATGTCCAGGCATGTACACAGTGGAATACAAACAGGACAAACAGGAATACAAACAGTGGTTTACCACATAGTCAATTTCAAAGGCGGAATGATGGCAAATGCTGCCAGTTCTCTGTCATCCCGATTGCAAATTCCGGGCCATTGTGAATTCTTTCATTCAAAATTTATTCATCTCCGTTTGACTATTTTCTAGTCGTATTTGAAACTGGTGTCTTATTTTGGTACTTTCCACTAGATTTTTGAGTTTTGCTGTCTATTCCTTTTTGTAATATTTTTTCACCATTCCAATAGCCACCACCAGTAACAAATGCCACTGTTACTTAAAAGTTACTAGATTTAAACATTACATCATATTTCCAGGCATACACAACGGGTTCCTTAGGTACCGCTTGTTCTGGCTTTGTAGCATATTTACCTCAGATTCTAGTGCCATATCAGTTAATACCAGCACTGGAGTGTTTAGGTAATCTGTCAAGGGAAATTGCAGGAATAGGATTGCACAAGTGAAACAACTTTTATCTGTCTCAATCCAACCTGGGGTAGAGTTAGGCATCAGTTAGAACCAATTAGGTCATATTCGTAGGTTTTAAAGGGGCATAATCTTACAATTAGTGCTCGGTCATTTAGGAATGAAATCAGGAAGCACTTTTTCTAAAGTGGCTGGTGGAAATTTGGTACTCTCTTCCCCCAAAAAGCTGTGGATGCTGGGGAAATTGAAAATCAACACTGAGGTTGATAGATTTTTGTTAGGTAAGAGCATCAAATGATTGGGATCAAATCTAGAAAATGGAATTGAGGTACAGATCAGCCATGAGCAAATTGAATAGTGGAACAGACTCGAGGGGCATAGTGGCCTTCTCCTATTCCTATGTTTGGACCCTGCTGTTACGCACTGGTAATTTTGTCATGCTAATTTAGTGCCATGTAGCACTACTTGTGTATTAGCAGTGATGGAGCAATTATAGGTATGGTGCAATACTTGCAGTAGTACTGTCTATTGTCTGAACGCATTTGAACTTTTGAACACCTTCCCCAATCTCTCCATGCAACAAATGAAAGCGGCAATTCAAGCTTTGTGACAGGTTCCGTGCAATGGTTGAGGTATTACAATTTGGTAAGAAAAATAAGGATGTCAGATATTACTTGGAAAATAAGAATCTAACTGAGGTAGTGGAGCAAAGGGAACTAGGAGTACAAATATAAAAATCACTAAAAGTAGTGAGGAGGGTTAATAAGGCCATAAAAAGCAAACCAAGCACTGGGGGTTATTTCTTGATGGATAGAAATGAAAAGTAGAGAAGATATGCTAAACTTGTATCAAAACTTGGTTAGACCACACTTGGAGTATGGTGTATCGTTCTTGTTGCTATATTATAAAAAGGATATAGAAGCACTGGAGAGGGTGCATAAAAGATTTACAAGGATGATACCAGGCATGTGAAGTTATACTTATCAGGAAAGGATGAACAGGCTGGGTCTCTTTTCTCTTGAAAAGAGAAGGCTGAGGAGTGACCTAATAGAGGTCTTTAAAATTCTGAAAGGTTTTGATAGAGTAGACACAGATAGTGTTTCCAGTTGTGGGGAAGAACAAAACTAGAGGCCAAGGTAAGATAGTTACCAAGAAATCAAACAGAGTATTCAGAAAAAAATTCTTTACCCAGAGAATGGTGAGAATGTGGAACGCGCTACCACAGGGTATGGTTGAGGTGAATAGTATAGATACATTTATAAGGAGGCTAGATAAGCATATGAGGGAGAAGGGAAAGGCAGGTTATGCTGATAGTTAGATGAAGAAGGATGGGAGGATGCACGAGTGGAACATAAACGTCGGCATAGACTGGTTGGGCCGAATGGCCTGTTTCTGTGCTGTACATTCTATGTAATTCTATCTATGTAATTCTAGGTGTTTAGTACCAATAGTATGATCTTATGTTAGGATATTTGACATTGATGATTGTAACTCTCCTGTGCTGGCATTCTAGGAGCTGTACCAGGAGGCGTTCCAGGGGCTGTACCAGGAGGTGTTCCAGGGGCTGTAGCTGGAGGCTTTCCAGGAGGCCTTCAAGGTAATTTGATTTCTCATTAACAACTTTTTAGATTCTTTGAGATGAGTTGAATGCAAGTGGTAAGTTTTATTATTGTCAGTTCTACAATCCAGTCTGTTAGCATGCTTTTACACTTTATTGGTAGTCTTTTACTTTAGATCAATGCTGCCTGAATCCACGGTCATATCCTGGTTTGGCTTGACATAATAACAAGTTGAAGTGAGATTCCCTAGAGGAGACTCTGGTTCCCCTCCCAGCCCAGTTTGGAACCGAGAGCCTCCTGTAAATGGAGCCCCAGGTTTGAGTAAGCACAGTCACTGGCTGAGAAATTTGCTCACTCTACTCCCATTTTCCGGGCAATGTACGGCCTCCAAAGTCTCCAGCATGGTGGGTAGGAAGCACGTGCACATATCTAGGCGGAAGTGCTCCACCCGGCACATTGGATCGGGCTATTCCATTGGTGTCAGGTGCGAACGTCAGAACTATTTAAAAGAATGAATAAGTTATTTCGTTTCTGGTCCTGTGCTTCTCGCAAGAGCCTTTCGTGGTTTTGGTATGCTCCAGCGCATGACTCACCACATTCAGACGTACTCCTGCAACTCATTTAAAGGCCTTCATGAAAATTGAATCAAGCAGGTCTTGGACATCACGGGCAGCACGGTGGCATAGTGGTTAGCACTGTTGCCTCACAGCGCCAGGGACCCGGGTTCGAATCCGGCCTCGGGCGACTGTCTGTGTGGAGTTTGCACATTCTCCCCGTGTTTGCGTGGGTTTCCTCCGGGTGCTCCAGTTTCCTCCCACAGTCCAAAGATGTGTGGGTTAGGTTGATTGGCTATGATAAATTGACCCTTAGTGTTAGGGGCATTAAATACGTGGGGTTACGGGGATAGGGTGGGATATGTGTTGGTGTAGGGGTTACGGGGATCGGGTGGGATATGTGTCGGTGCAGGCTCGATGGGCCGAAATGGCCTCTATCTGCACTGTGGGGTTTCTGTGATTTCTGTGATTTCTGTGATCAAAGTGGAGTCCAGGATGCCCAACTGATTTTCCTCTGCTGGTCGCAATTTTTTCACTTGAGAAACTGGCAAGCAGCACCTATGGGCTGAATTTTGCCAGCGCTCAGAGGGTGGGTTTGGAGGCAGGTTAGCTGTCAAAATAGCAAAGCTTGACAGCAGGTAGGGAACCCGCTGTCAACAGGCCTCCACGCAAGTCTCCCAGGTGTCAGGTCTGTTGGCGCTGAACAGACCTGACACCAAGCTGCAGGGGAGGCAATTCACATCATTAAATGGATTGTTAACATCCAATTAACTGTTATTTTAAGCATACATTTCACACGGGTTACGCGCTGCTCGGGGAACACGTCAGCTCAGTATGTTGTGAGTGGATTCAGCATTGAATTATCTCATGACCTGACAGCTGCCAAAGTTGTATAAAAGATCCCATGTTACAGCTGTTCACTCTCAAAGCTCAAACTGTTGGTTACTGCATTTGGAAGACATAATGAGCTTTCTCCAACTTGCAAGTGTTTGGAGCCAACTCTCTATCCAGTGCCACCTCATTGGAACAACCTCTCTCACCATTGACAGATCGCTTCTGTCATCTCAACCTCACATGCCATCTATTCCATCAGCATCGTTGCCCTTGAAAATATCTCACCTTGGTCCTCAGCATCCCACCAAGATCAGCCCCAACACCAGTATCACCGGGCACACCAGCAGCAACAACAACAACACCAGCCTTCTCCACAATCAACTGATGCTGCACAGGACACAGAGCATCAGCACCCGGGCTCATTGCTGCCCGGGACGCCAGGGATGGCCTCACCATGGCCAAATTTACTTCACGTGAAGCTGTACACCCTGGATGCCACATGAGGCGCCAGGTTGGCACCACCCCATACCAACACCATAAAGCATCCCTACAATGCCCAAGCCATTCCTTTCACACTCGTCACCATTGCGCGGGGGGCGCCCTTACGTCTCACTATTCACTACAACTCACTAAGCCACTTCCAAAGGTGCACACAAATCTGTCCAAGAACACACAGTGATGAAAATAAAGGTTTCAATGTCTGACAGCACATTACCAGAAACTTCACATGAAGATTGCCTAAACCACTCAAGTGCCTACCCTTGTGTGTTGTTAGTTGGTATGCTTGCAGTAGTATGAGGGTGAGTGTGAGGGGTGGCTAGTGAAATGGGGAAGTGATAATGTAGATAGAGAGGGATGGGTGGAGGTGCAAGGTAAGTTGGTATGAGTAAGGATGTTAACAGGCAGTTAAAAGGATTTAATCCCTTTCCCGCCTCCAGGAGACGGGACCCAAAGCAGCACATCTTCCCGCCTCCTGCCAAAAGGGCATGGAGGCAGGATGGGGGCGGGTTTGCCATCCGCGCCCACTTTCTGCTACTTTACCGGCAGTCCCATCTCCATGCCCGCCTGCTCGGGGCTGAGAAAATCCAGCCCTAAGTGTGAAATGTGATGTGGCAGTCACTCCTCAATGAGATGTTGATGGGATCAGCGCCATTGCAGTTCCTAGAAACACAAGAGCTGTTGCAGCTGCCTGTCAATATTCTGTATCAGACTCAAATGTTTAAATAATTTAAATAAAGGAAACTATGATGGTCTGAGGAGTGAGTTGGGTAGGATTGATTGGGGAATGGCACTCAAAGGGTTGACGGTGGATAGGCAATGGCAAACATTCAAAGACCGAATGGATGAACTACAGAAATTGTTCATCCCAGTTTGGCATAAAAATAAAACAAAAAAGGTGACCCAACCGTGGCTAACAAGGGAAATTAGGGATAGCATAAGGTCCAAGGAGAGGGCATATAAATTGGCCAGAAAAAGCAATAATCCTGAGGATTGGGAGCAGTTTAGGATTCAACAAAGGAGGACAAAGGGATTAATTTAGAAAGGGAAAATAGAATATGAGAGTAAGCTTGCAGAGAACATAAAAACTGACTGTAAAAGCTTTTATAGATATGTGAAGAGAAAAAGATTGGTGAAGTCAAGTGTAGGTCCCTTGCAGTCAGAATCGGGGGAATTTATAATGGGGAACAAAGAAATGGCAGACCAACTAAATACATATTTTGGTACTGTCTTCACAAAGGAGGACACAAATAACCTCCCAGAGATGCCGGGGAACATAGGGTCTGATGAAAGGGTGGAACTGAAAGAAATCAGTATTTGTAGGGAAATGGTGTTAGGAAAATTGATGGGACTGAAGGCCGATAAATCCCCAGGGCCTGATAATCTACATCCCAGGGTACTTAAGGAAGTGGCCCTAGAAATAGTAGATGCATTGCTGGTCATCTTCCAGAACTCGATAGACTCTGGAACAGTATCCATGGATTGGCGGGTAGCTAATGTTACCCCACTATTCAAAAAAGGTGGCAGAGAAAAGGCGGGGAATTATAGACCGGTAAGCTTGACATCGGTAGTGGGGAAAATGCTAGAGTCCACTATGAAAGATGTAATAGCAGAGCACTTGGAAAGCAGTGACTGGATCGGACAAAGTCAACATGGATTTACAAAAGGTAAATCATGCTTGACTAATCTACTGGAATTTTTTGAGGATTTAACTGGTAAAATAGATAAGGGAGAACCAGTGGATGTGGTGTATCTGGACTTTCAGAAGGCTTTCGATAAGGTCCCGCATAAGAGATTAGCGTGCAAAATTAAGGCACATGGGATTGGGGGCAAGGTATTGACTTGGATAGAGAACTGGTTAGCGGACAGAAAGCAAAGAGTTGGAATAAACGGGTCGTTTTCCGAGTGGCAGGCAGTGACTAGTGGGGTACCGCAAGGATCGGTCCTTGGACCCCAGCTGTTCACAATATATATTAATGATCTGGACGAGGGAATTGGATGTAATATCTCCAAATTTGCAGATGACACAAAGCTGGGGGGGAGGGTATGCTGTGAGGAGGATGTCGTGAAACTCCAGCATGATTTGGACAGGCTGGGTGATTGGGCAGAAACATGGCAAATGCACTATAATGTGGATAAATGTGAGGTTATCCACTTTGGTGACAAAAACAGGAAGGCAGATTATTATTTGAATGGTAATAGATTGGGAGAAGGGGAAGTGCAAAGAGACCTGGGTGTTCTTGTACACCAGTCGCTGAAGGTAAGCATGCAGGTGCAGCAGGCGGTTAAGAAGGCAAATGGTATGTTGGCCTTCGTAGCAAGAGGGTTCGAGTACAAGAACAAGGGTGTCTTGCTGCAGTTGTACAGGGCCTTGGTGAGACCACACCTTGAGTATTGTGTGCAGTTTTGGTCGCCTTACCTGAGGAAGGACGTTCTTGCCATGGAAGGAGTGCAGCGAAGATTCACCAGGCTGATACCTGAGATGGCAGGAATGACGTATGAGGAGAGATTGTGTCGATTGGGCTTATACTCACTGGAGTTTAGAAGATTGAGAGGGGATCTCATCGAAACCTATAAAATTCTGTCAGGCCTGGACAGACTAGATGCAGGAAGGATGTTTCTGATGGCCGGGGCATCCAGATCCAGGGGTCATAGTCTAAGGATAAGGGGTAAGCCATTTAGGACTGAAATGAGGAGGAATTTCTTCACCCAGAGAGTGGTGAACCTGTGGAATCCTCTGCCACAGAGGGCGGTGGAGGCCAGTTCATTAAGTATATTCAAGAAAGAGTTGGATATATTTCTTAAGGCTAAAGGGATCAAGGGATATGGGGAGAAGGCAGGGACCGGGTACTGAATTTGGATGATCAGCCATGATCTCGTTGAATGGCGGAGCAGGCTCGAAGGGCCGAATGGCCTGCTCCTGCTCCTATCTTCTATGTATCTATGTTTCCAAAGATTATGAGTGATGAAGCTTCAAACACTACTTCCAAAGAAGACTAGTCAATGTATGCAATTGATCAGATAAAGTATTATTCATCACTTGCTGAACAAAGATTACTGGAGTAACCACTGAGCTGGGAATTCTGTTGGTAGCCCAGCCTAATTGATACTCGAGCAACCTTTGTTCAGCAAGCTTCTCTGTGCTCCCATTAGCCATCAGACACTATTTTGTGAGACATTTGCCCTTGCAACTTCAGTCCATTTTGGATGTAACCTGTTGCAATGCCATCTAATATACAAAAAAAAGTCAGGTTTTCCTGTAAATCCATGAAAAGGTAAATTGCACGTGCTCTAAGTAAGAATCGGGATTTAATGGGCAAATAGCCTTTTCTTATTCCATGTTTTCTTGTCATCTTAAAGATTACTATACTTTGTTAGTTGGATTTGAACAATTTGCATTAATATTGATGATTTCAGAAATAGGGTTTATCTGAAATGAGGTGGTGCTGTTGATCTTCAGAATGTTACTTTGTTCTACTCTGTACGAAGCTGGTCTCTGCTCTGTCATAACTTGTCAATCCTCTGTCAATGCAGGTGGATACGCGGCAGCTAAAGCTGCTAAATATGGAGGTAAGTCTTTCTACTTTTGTAATTTGTAAAAGCATCAAATTATTATTGTATTAGTAAGCACAGATTATTAATGGGAAACATCTTCTTGACACGTATAGAATGTTAGTCACAAATAAATTCATCCTCAATCAAAGAATACATTTCAAGCCCAGTTACAATGGCTTCCTCATGGCAGGAGGATTTGTCCAAATCGTACCATCTGCTCTCCTCACTTTACTGTATATTTAACAACATTGAAGTATTCTTAGCAAGAAATACCATTCTGCAATTTGGCTGAATTGAGTTCAGCTTTGAGAAGATGCTGCTGTACTGAGCTTGTAGTTCCATAAACTGAACAATATCCATTCTGATTACACAGAGAATTTGGAGTACGAGCCAGGAGTTCCATAATTCTGTCAGGTCTTTATTACAAGGGCTTTGTCCATTAATATAAGACAGTCACCAAGAAATCAAACAGGGAATTCATAAGAAACCTCTTTACCCAGAGAGTGGTGAGAATATGGAACCTGCTACCACAGGGAATGTTTGAGGCAAATAACATACTGTAGATGCATTTAAGGGAAGGCTAGACAAGCATATGAGGGGGAAGGGAATAGAACCTCTCCAGGCTCCTCCCATCCTTCCTCATCGTTAGGAAGGCTGGGAGGAGGCTCGAGTGGAGCATAAACGTCGGCATGGACTGGTTGGGCCGAATGACTTGTTTCTGTGCTGTATATTCTATGTAATTCTATCTACATAATTCTATGTGTTTAGTACCAAAAATATGATCTTCTTTCGGATAATTTGACATATTGATGATTGTAACTCTCCTGTGCTCGCGTTCCAGGGGGTGTACCAGGGGGTCTACCAGGAGGCGTTCCAGGGGGTGTACCGGGAGGCGTTCCAGGGGGTCTACCAGGAGGCGTTGCTGGAGGCCTTCAAGGTAATTTGATCTTTCATTGCTAATTTGATTGCTTATCCTACTTTTTGTTAGTGGGAATTATTCCATGTTTTCTTGTGATCTTAAAGATTACTGTACTTTGTTAGTTGGATTTGAACAATTTGCATTAATATTGATTATTTCAGAAATGGGGTTTATCTGAAATGAGGTGGTGCTGTTGATCTTCAGAATATTATTCGTTCTACTCTGTAAGCAGCTTTCTCTGCTCTGTCATAACTTGTCATTTCTCTGTCAATGCAGATGGATACGCGGCAGCTAAAGCTGCTAAATATGGAGGTAAGTCTTTCTACTTTTGTAATTTGTAAAAGCACCAAATTATTATTGTATTAGTAAGCACAGATTATTAATGGGAAACATCTTCTTGACACGTATAGAATGTTAGTCACAAATAAATTCATTATCAATCAAAGAATACATTTCAAGCCCAGTTACAATGGTTTCCTCATGGCAGGAGGATTTGTCCAAATCGTACCATCAGCTCTCCTCACTTTACTGTATGTTTAACAACATTGAACTATTTTTAGCAAGAAATACCATTCTGCAATTTGGCTGAATTGAGTTCAGCTTTGAGAAGATGCTGCTGTACTGAGCTTGTAGTTCCATAAACTGAACAATATCCATTCTGATTACACAGAGAATTTGGAGTATGAGCCAGGAGTTCCATAATTCTATCAGGTCTTTATTACAAGGGCTTTGTCCATCAATATAAGATAGTGTGGCAAAGCCACCAACGGACTCCTGTATAAATGTATAACTGCCTTTAACAGAGTGCTACAGCACCTATGTTTGTTTACTGTATGTAAGTAGCCGTTCTGGATAAGCCCCAGAATCAGCGTGATGACGTCATCACGTTGGTCACGTGATGCCCCGAACGGCGGGAAACGTGATGACGTCATGACGTCAGAGAGTGGGAGGTTCCCAACTCAGACCTCATGAAACCAGCACCAGAGAAGACCTGTTGATTATTTCTCCTGCATGTAATTGTTTGTTCTCTAGTTTCTATTAAACTTCATTTTATTATCGGACTGACTTGACCTCAGTGCTTCAGTTAGGGATCTGTCGATTCCTACATTGGTGACTGTTAGATCTGTGGTTCAGTGGATAAATAATTACACGGATGCTGTACATAAACAAATAACAGGTCTTTACTGGAGGAGGGCAATCTCTAGACTGGGGTACAGAGGCATGCGCACAGCTTATATACCGGTGTGGTTACTGCCGGTACTACAGTATACAGGAGCTGTAAAAAGTAGTTCTGACTTAAAGCACATACACTACAATTCCTCCCTTTTTAGATTAATAATACCCCCTTAATATTCAAATAACAATTACATTTTTACATGTACATTCAATAACAAAAGCCCATTTATAGATTCAGTCTTTGGGGCGGCTTCCTGACCCTTTTGGGATAGCGCCTTTCCGGAGGTTCTTGTTCTTGGTGCAGAGGCGATTCTGACCCCCTTTCATCGGGTAGTTCATCGGGTTCCACTGCTACTGGGTCTGAAGTAGATACTACCGGTATGTCGGGTTCATCCCCAGGTACTCGAGACATGGGGTTGACGCATTCCTGTGATGCTAAGATCTGATCGACGTGGCGTCTCACAATGTTCTCCCCGACATCCACTGTGTACATTAATGGCGCCTGCCTTGTACATATTGTTCCGGGTTGCCACTTCTTCTCTGTTCGATAGTCCCGGGCCAAGACTGGTTGCCCTACATTGAAGCTCCTTGTCGGCTTCTCGTTGATGTGCTGGAATTGTTTGTCCTCAACATTTCTTCGCACATTTGGTCTGAGCAAGTCCAGACGAGATCTCAACCTTCGGTTAAAGAACATCATGGCCGGGGTCTGGTTGGTAACTGCATGTGTCGCGTTTCGGTAGGCTAATAAGAAATTGTCCATCTTATGCTGTAGTGGAATTTCCTCGTCGCACATGGCCTTTATCGCCTTCTTAAAGGTTTGTACGAACCTCTCAGCCAATCCATTGGTGGCTGGATGATACGGGGCGGATGTGTAATGCCTTACCCCATTCCTTTTCATGAATTTTTGGAACTCACCGGACACAAACTGTGGTCCATTATCAGAGCAGACCTGCTCTGGCAACGCGTTTCTGGCAAATATGGTCCGTAGGACTGCAATCGTTTTCTCTGTAGTGGTTGAAGACATCTTTATCACCTCAGGCCACTTTGAATGAGCATCCACTGCTATTAAAAACATTGAGTCCATGAATGGACCAGTGAAATCAATGTGCACCCGTTGCCATGGAGAGGAGGGCCACTCCCATGGGTGTAGAGGGGCATGTGGTGGTGCATTTTGGACCTTCTGGCATCCTAAGCAGCTCTTAGTTAGGTCTTCGATTTGTTGATCAATTCCCGGCCACCACACATAAGCCCTAGCTAGGCTTTTCATTTTCACTCCCCCCAGATGACCTTCATGTAGCTCATTGAGCACTCTCTCCCTTAACTTGGGTGGAATCACCACTCTGGATCCACACATCACTGTCCCCTGGCATACTGACAGCTGTTCTCTTCTGGATGAGAATGCTGGCAACAGTGAGTCGCCATGTGTTGGCCATCCCCTCACCGTCAATTCATATACCCGTGACAGCGTCGGATCATTGCGGGTCTCCTTCTCTATATCCGCGTTTGTTACTGGCAATCGTTCAATTATCGATGAATAAAATATCTCGATAGGGTCCACTGCTGGTGCTTCCTCCACAGTAGGCAGTGGCAGGCGCGATAGCCCATCAGTGTTCCCATGCTGTCTCGTGCCTTTATATTCTATTTCATATTGATTCGCCCCTAGAAACAGGGACCATCTTTGTAACCGCTGTGCAGTCATTACTGGCACGCCCTTCTTAGGATTAAAGATGGAGACAAGTGGTTGGTGGTCAGTCAGCAAGGTGAACTTCTGTCCATGCAGATAGTGGTTGAATTTTTTTACTGAGGGCCTCCCTGTCAATCTGGGCGTAGTTGCGCTCGGCTGAGGTTAGTGACCGAGACGCAAAGGCTACTGGCCTCTCCAAACCGTCCGGGAATTTGTGCGACAGCACCGCTCCAATGCCGTAGGGTGATGCATCACATGCCAAACGAATTGGTAGTGCTGGGTTGAAATGGGCCAACACCTCTTTTGATGTGATCAATTCTTTACACTTCTGGAAAGCTCGTCTACGTTCGTCATCCCACTTCCATGGTACCCCTGTTTGCAGTAGGGTGTTCAGTGGGTGTAATACCATCGACAAATTTGGTAAGAACTTGTGGTAATAGTTTACCAGCCCAAGGAACGACCTCAGTTGTGACACATTTTCCGGTGCTGGAGCCTTGACTACTGCCTCTATCTTGTCGGGGGACTTATGTAACCCCTCTTCGTCGATGACGTGGCCGCAATACGAGATCTGTTTCTGGAAAAACTCGCACTTGTGGCGATTAGCTCGTAGCCCATATTCCTTTAATCTGGCGAGCACCTTCTCCAAGTTAGCGAGGTGATCACCGTCATTTTCGCCCGTGACCAAGATGTCGTCCAAATAACACTGGGTCCCTGGAATCCCTTGCGGACCCTGATCAGCCCGTGATCCCTGGCTGTGCTCTGCGCATTCTTCTCTTGATATTTGTCGACGCCGCTCAGTCTAGAACCCGGCTGTTTCTTACCCTCTCTCTCTCCGGTTTTGCAGTATTTTTCCTCGACGCCGCTCGGTGATCAACCCCCGGCTGCGCCCTGTTCTCTTCACCCTTTTTCTTACCCCGTCGACGCTGCCCGGCTCTCTCTCTCTGCCGTCGGTCGGCTCCAGCCGCCGCTGCTCAGGAAGGGTCTGCTCTGGACCTGTCGCCGGTCTCTTACTGCTCGTTTTGGCTGGGGAACCAAGCCCGGCTCTCCACAGCCTCCCCAGTGAAGTTGGATCTCTGCCTGACTGCTGGGCGGTTGCTCGTGGTCGACGCCCGTGTTCCTGGACTCGACTATTTTTTTTTGTTTTTTTTTTGTTTAATGTTGCAGGTAGATTCGCATCAACACTCGTCGCCACTGTTAGACCCGTGGTTCAGTGGATAAATAATTACACAGATGCTGTACATAAACAAATAACAGGTCTTTACTGGAGGAGGGCAATCTCTAGACTGGGGTACAGAGGCATGCGCACAGCTTGTATACCGGTGTGGTTACTGCCGGTACTACAGTATACAGGAGCTGTAAAAAGTAGTTCTGACTTAAAGCACATACACTACAGTGACCCCGAGACTTCGCGGACGATTTTCGCGGAGGACGCGCAGAACAAAACGATGGATGTTAATGCAACGACTTTGAAGCTCCCTCAATTTTGGGAACAACAGGCGGCCTCCTGGTTCATCCAAGCGGAGGCTCAGTTCCAGCTTCGGAACATCATGCTGGATCAGACCCGTTATCTTTACGTGGTCTCCGCACTGGACAGCTCGACGGCTTCACGGATCATCAGTCTGCTGGAGACCCCGCCCGTGGATAACAAGTATGATACGCTTAAGGCGTGACTTATGCAGGTTTTCGGCCTCACGAAAGCGGAGCACGCGCGACGTTTACTCACACTGCCCGGGTTAGGCGACGCTAAGCCGTCTGAGTTGATGAGCCAGATGCTCACGCTCCTTGTGTCTGATCGGCAGTGTTTTCTGTTTCGGGAACTGTTCCTGAGCCAGCTCCCCGAGCAGGTGCAAGCAGCCCTCGCCAGGTCAGAGGCTACGGACGGGGTAGCGCTCACGGCCGAAGCCAACACCATTTATGCGGTGATGCAGCAGTACTGTGCCACCTCGAAGCGTCCCGCCCTGAAGAATCCCACCTTGGCGCCTCCACCGACCGGCCTCTGCTACTACCACGCCCGTTTCGGTCCAAAAGCTAGATGCTGCCGACACCCATGCAGTTTCGCGCCAACTGCACTGAGGAAGCAGCAGCACTGATTGCGTGAACGGAAGAACGACCCCGAGGTCGGTTTCGCATCTACGATGGCAGTTGGCGATTCCGGGAAATTATTGTATATCAACCGACTCCATTTCGGGCCGGTGGTTTTTGTGCGACACGGGCGCTCAGTGCAGCATCCTTCCCGCTTCGCTCCTCAACGTCAGGTCAGGGAGGCGCGGTTCTCCACTCCAGGCCGCCAACGGCAGCGCTAATGTACGTTTGGGAAGCGGCGGATCCAGGTGTGTTTCTCCTGGCAACTTTTCCACTGGGGGTTTATAACCGCCAAAATCGCACAGGCAATCCTCGGTGCTGATTTTTTCTGTACCAATGGCCTATTGGTTGATTTACGTAATCGCCGTCTGATTCACGCCGCCACGTTTGCCTCCATCCCCTGTTTTCGGGGCTCAGGCACGCCCCACGCGGGTTCCTGCACCGTGCCGGCGCCCGACGACTTCACCCGCCTGCTTGGGGAATTTCCGGATCTCACTCGACCCACCTTCTCGACGACGATCGCTAAACATGGTGTAGAACACCACATCGCGACGACCGGCCCCCTGGTTTATGCCCGGGCTCGACGGCTGGAGCCCAGTAAACTTGAGGCCGCGAAGGCGGAGTTCGCCACCATGGAGCGACTGGGAATCGTTCGCCACTCGGATATTCCCTGGTCGTCGCCGCTTCATATCGTCCCTAAGCCCGGCGGTGGTTGGCGCCCCTGCGGTGATTATCGGCGCCTCAATCAGATCACGACTCCCGACCGGTACCCAATACCGTACATCCAAGATTTCTCCGCTCATTTGGCAGGCAATTCGTTTTTTTTCCAAAATCGACCTCGTCTGGGGGTACCATCAAGTGCCCGTCCACCCCCAGGACGTCCAGAAGACGGCGGTCATTACCCCTTTTGGACTGTTTGAATTCCTCCGAATGCCGTTCGGACTCAAAAATGCAGCGCAGGCGTTCCAGCGCCTCATGGATTCAGTGCTGCAGGATCTTAAGTTTCTCTTTGTGTATCTCGATGACATCCTGGTCGCCAATGCTTCGAAAGAGGAACATCTACAACACCTGCGCCTCCTTTTTCGATGCCTCCATCAGCATGGCCTTATAATCAACCCGAACAAATGTCAATTCGGGCTGTGGCAGATAGACTTTTTGGCCCACCGCATCACTGCGGCAGGGGCACTGCCGCTTCGGTCGAAGGTGGCGGCCATCGCTGCTTTCCCGCGCCTGCAATCCGTTAAAGCGCTCCAGGAGTTCCTTGGCCATAGTTTGTCCCCCGGGCCGCGCAGCTGATGCGGCCGCTCTACGAGGCACTCGGAGGGAAGCCGGGGAAGGAACCTGTGGTTTGGACGCCGGAGATGGATTGCGCTTTTGTGGACACAAAGGATGCTCTCGCAAACGCAACGATGTTGGCGCACCCGCTGCCTGGCACCACCATCGCGCTCACGACGGACGCTTCAGACTACGCTGTAGGCGCCGTGCAGGAGCAATGGGTCAATGGGACGTGGCAACCGCTGGCGTTTTTTAGTCGCCAATGGCGTTGTTTCTGGCCATCCGCCATTTTCGTTTTCTATTGGAAGGACGCCAATTCACCGCGTTTGTGGATCACAAGCCCCTGACGTTTGCCATGGCCAAGACATCTGAGCCATGGTCAGCTCGACAGCAACGACAGCTCACCTTTATTTCCGAGTTCACCACCGACATCCGGCACGTGGCCGGCAAGGACAACGTGGTCGCCGATTGCCTCTCGCGTGCGACTGTCCAGGCCGTCCAGCTGAGACTCGATTATTCACTCATGGCTGCTGACCAAGCGGCTGATCCGGAAACGCAGGCTTTCTGTACTGACTCGTCCTGCCTGCAGCCAGCGGATGTGCTTTTCCACTCGGCTGGCACCTCCTTGCTCTGCGACGTCTCCTTGGGAGACCCCCGCCCGATCATTCCGCTGTCCTGGCGTAGGAACGTTTTCAATGCCATTCATGGGCTTGCGCACCCGGGCGTGCGGGCTTCACAAAAATTGCTGGCATCCAAGTTCGTCTGGAGGGGAATGCGAAAAGATGTCTGTGACTGGGCCAACACCTGCGTCGTGTGCCAGAGGGCTAAGGTGCAGCGCTACGTCAAAGCTCCCGTCGCCGTATTCGAGGTACCAGAGAGGCGTTTTGATCACGTCCATGTCGACCTCGTGGGCCCACTACCACCGTCACAAGGTTTCACACATCTTCTGACCATAGTCGACCGTACCACCAGGTATCCGGAGGCCATTCCTTTGACGTCCACCACCTCCGCGGATGTCGCCCGGGCTTTTCTTTCATCCTGGGTTGCACGTTTCGGCGTTTCGTCTGATATTTCGTCAGATCGCAGGCCGCAATTCTCGTCTGCTTTGTGGAACGCCGTAGCCTTGGGTTTGGGCACCAAGCTCCATCGGACCACGGTTTACCATCCGCAGGCCAATGGATTATGCAAACGTTTTCATCGGTCCTTGAAGGCGTCGCTGAGGGCCACCCTCCAGGGGACCGCGTGGATGGACAAGCTGCCGTGGGTGATGCTCGGGTTACGCACAGCGCCTAAAGAGGACCTGCAGGCATCGGCCGCCGAACTGGTTTATGGCCAGCCGCTCCGGGTGCCCGGCGAGTTTCTTCCATCACCAACGCGTCCTTGGTCGGCGGCCGAACAACTGGAGGCTCACCGGGCCGCAGCGCAATCTTTCCGGCCCATTACGACGTCGCATCACGGGTTGCCTGCGTCCCACGTTCCGCCGGAGCTTATGCGGGCTAAATTCGTTTTCGTCCGGCATGACGCCCACCGTAGTCCTCTCTCACCTCCATATACAGGCCCTTTCCAGGTACTGCAGGCGGGAGCCAAGAGTTTTTTAGTGGACGTCGGGGGCAAGCCTGACCACATTTCCGTGGACCGCCTCAAGGCCGCACACCTGGACCTTGAGCAACCGGTCGAGGCAGCGCAGCCACCGCATCGTGGGCGGCCGCCCGTGACCACCTCGTCTGACCTGACTGTTCCGCAGACCAGCTCATCGTCTGACCAGCCCATTCCTCTCCGGGAATATCGGAGTTGTTCGGACAGGCTTGTCCGACATCCTCCGCGATTGACTTTTGAAGTTAAAGACACTTCTGGGGGGGCACATGTGGCAAAGCCACCAACGGACTCCTGTATAAATGTATAACTGCTTTTAACAGAGTGCTACAGCACCTATGTTTGTTTACTGTATGTAAATAGCCGTTCTGGATAAGCTCCAGAATCAGCGTGATGACGTCATCACGTTGGTCACGTGACGCCCCGAACGGTGGGAAACGTGATGACGTCATGACGTCAGAGAGTGGGAGGTTCCCAACTCAGACCTCATGAAACCAGCACCAGAGAAGACCTGTTGATTATTTCTCCTGCATGTAATTGTTTGTTCTCTAGTTTCTATTAAACTTCGTTTTATTATCGGACTGACTCGACCTCAGTGCTTCAGTTAGGGATCTGTCGATTCCTACAATAGTCACCAAGAAATCAAATAGGGAATTCATAAGAAACTTCTTTACCCAGAGAGTGGTGAGAATATTGAACCTGCTACCACAGGGAATGTTTGAGGCAAATAATATACTGTAGATGCATTTAAGGGAAGGCTAGACATGCATATGAGGGAGAAGGGAATAGAACCTCTCCAGCCTCCTCCCATCCTTCCTCATCGTTGGGAAGAATTGGAGGCGGCTTGAGTGGAGCATAAACGTCGTCATGGACTGGTTGGGCCGAATGGCCGGTTTCTGTGCTGTATATTCCATGTAATTTTATCCACATGATTCTGTGTTTAGTACCAAAAATATGACCACCTTTCGGATAATTTGACATATTGATGATTGTAACTCTCCTGTGCTGACATTCCAGGGGGTGTTCCAGGAGGTGTTCCAGGGGGTGTACATGGAGGCCTTCCAGGGGGTGTACATGGAGGCCTTCCAGGTGGTGTATATGGAGGTGTTCCAGGAGGTTTTCCAGGTAATTTGATCTCTTATCAACAATATTTTAGATTAATTGAGATGAGTTGAATGATGATAAAGGTCTATTATTGTCAGTTTTACAATCCAGCTAACTGTTAGCATGCTTTTACACTATAATTGTAGTCAATCACTTTGTATCAATACTGCAGTAATCGTGCAAATGCAGCCTTAGTTCCTGGTCATGCATGACCTGACACAAGAACAAAGTGGAGTGAGATTCCCTGGAGGAGTCTTTGGATCCCCTACGTGCCTGGTTTGGAACTGAGTGCCTCCTGTAAATTGGAGCCCCAGGTTTGAGTAAGCACAATCACTGGCCGAGAAATTTGCTCACTCCACTCCCATTTTTTGGGTGCTATACAGCCTCCTAAGTCTCGAACATGGTGGTCAGGAAACACACATTTACAAGCTGAATTGCTCTGCCAGTGATATTGGATTGGGCTGTTCCATTGGTGTCAGGTGTGCACGCCAGAATTATTTAAACAAATGAAGAAGTTATTTAGTTTATGGTGCTGTGCTCCTCGCAAGACCCTTTTGTGGTTTTGGTATACCTCAGCACGTGACTCACCACATGTCGATCTCATCCAGCAAATCATTTAAAGGCCTGCCTGAAAATTGAAACAAGTGCTCCTTGGCATCTAAGTGGAGTCCAAGGTGCCCAACTTATTTTCCTCTACTGGTTGCTAATTTTTCACATGAGAAATGGGCAAGTGGCACCTATATGTTTAAACCCCACTCTAGTACTTCAAAATATGGGCCCGGATTTAACGGTTTGTATAGCTCCTTTGAAATCCACTGCAAGTTCGGGATTTCTGGATGCGCTCGCGCATACAAGAAATCTGGAACTTGCGGCCTGTCAACATACGCTTTGACAAGCCATCCGCGCGGGCCACAGAAAAGCAATCACTTGTGTAGAGTTGGGCTATTTGCCCACCGACTGGCCAGCAATTGCACACGGAAGTGTTATGGTTGCTGCAAACAGGTGCGGATTACAGTTTTAATGATGTCTAAAATTATCGAAAAATTAAAATTTTAGTGAGGTTGGTGGAATGACGGTAATTACTGTACGAATAAAATTCCAATTCTGTAAATTGTAATTAGCTTAGATTTCGGGATCCCATTACATTTCATTAGGGGATTCGGGAATGATTAAAATGGAATTCTGCTTTGTGATTGGAGGACCAGGCCCACGTGATCCCAGGTACGCTTGCACACCGCCTGCGACCATGGGATCCATGGGCCATTGCGCTGCCCTCCTCCTCGAGGCCTGAGACCGCAAGTTTTCGTAGCCTCGCCGCCAGCAGGTAGGTTCGTAATTCTTTCGCCGGTTGGAGGCGTACTCCGAAGGTACACCTCCACCTGCAATTTTTGGCCCAAGATCTCGGCTGACATTTCAGTGCATTGCTGTGTTGATAGAAGTGCCACCTTTCTGATGGGATTTTAAACTGCCCTGATCTGGTGGTTCACAAGGATGGGGTTTATCTGTAATGAGGTGGTGCTGTTGACCTTCATAAAATTACTTATTGTTCTACTCTGTACGAAGCTAGTCTCTGCTCTGCCATAACTTGTCAATCCTCTGTCATTGCAGGTGGATACGCAGCTGCTAAATATGGAGGTAAGTCTTTCTACTTTTGTAATTTGTAAAAGCATCAAATTATTATTGTATTAATAAGCACAGATTATTAATGGGAACAATCTTCTTGACAAGTATAGAATGTACATAACAATTAAATTCATGATCAAACATGAATTTTAAGCCGGAATAGTATTATGCAAGTAAAATGACTTTTACCTGTCTCATTCCAACCTGGGTTATAGTTAGGCATCCGTTAGAATCAATTAGGTCATATTTGTAGGTTTTAAGGGGGCGTAATCGTACAATGGTTTCCTCCTGGTCGGTAGATTTGTCCAAATATTACGATCAGGTCTTCTCGCTTTATTGTATATTTAACAACCTAAAGTGTTTTTAGAAAGAAATATCATTCCGCAATTTGGCTGCATTGAGTTCAGCTTTGAGTAGCTGCTACCTTGTACTGAGGTTGTAGTTCCATAAACTGAACAATATCCTTTGTCTGTGTATACAGAGAATTTGGAGTATGAGCCAGGAGTTTCACAACTCTGGCTAGTCATAATTATAAGGGCTTTGTCCAGAGAGAAACCAGGAAATATCTCGCCACATGAGAAACAAGCAGTGAAAGTCACAATCCTGGACATAGACCAATATGAAATGTTCAATCGCTCAATATTTTCTCTTTCTACAATGCTCTACCTACTATGAATTATTTCATTCAAAATTTATTCATCCCCATTAGACTATTTTCCATTTGTATTTGAAGCTTGTGTCTTATTTTCATACTTTCCACTAGATTTTTGAATTTTGCTGTCTTTTCCCTTTTGCGATATTTCTTTCCCATTCCAACAGTCACCACCAGTAACAACTGACATTGTTACTTAAAAGTCACTAGATTTAAACATTACATCATATTTCCAGGCATACACAACGGGTTCCTGGGATACCACTTGTTGTATCATGTTATGGCTTTGTAGCATATTTACCTCAGATTCTAGTGCCATATCAGTTAATACCAGCACTAGAGTGTTTAGGTAATCGTCGAGGGAAGTCGCAGGAATACTATTATGCAAGTAAAATGTTTTTTACCTGTCTCATTCCAACCTGGGTTATAGTTAGGCATCAGTGAGGTCACATTTGTAGGTTTTAAGGGGGCATAATCATACAATTAGTGCTTGGCCTTTTTTGAATGAAATCAGGAGGTACTTTTTCACACAAATGATAGTGGAAATTTTGTACTCTCTTCCCCAAAAGGCTGTGGATGCTGGGCCAATTGAAAGTCAACACTGAGATTGATAGATTTTTGTTAGGTAAGAGCATCAAATGATCGGGATCAAATTAAGTAAATGGAATTGAGGTACAGATCAGCCATGACCAAATTGAATGGTGGAACAGACTCGCGGGGCGGAGTGGTCTTCTTGTGTTCCTATGTTTGGACCCTGCTGTTACTCACTGGTGCCTTTTGGCATTCCAATTTAGTACCATGTAGCACTACTTGTGTATTAGCAGTGATGGAGCATGTATATGCATGGTGGAATACTTGTAATAGTACAGTCAATGCTCTCAATGCCACCCAATGGTTATACAGGGCATAATTGCAAATTTTGTCGATGACACAAAACTCGGAAATGTAGTAAACAATGAGGAGGATAGTAGCAGACTTCAAGAGGTCATAGACACACTGGTAAAATGGGCATCACATGGCAGATGAAATTTAATGCAGAGAAGTGAACGGGAAATTAGAGATGCGTGCAATAAGGGCACAGCAGTTATCATGGGTGACTTTAATCTACATATAGATTGGTCTAACCAAATTACTAACAATACTGTGGAAGAGCAATTCCTAGAGTGTATACGGGATGGTTTCCTGGACCAATATGTCGAGGAACCAACTAGAGATCAGGCCATCTTAGACTGGGTATTATGTAATGAGAAAGGATTAATTAGCAATCTTGTTGTGTGAGGCCCCTTGGGGAGGAGCGATCATAATATGATAGAATTCTTCATTAAGATGGAGAGTGAAGTATTTGATTCAGAGACTTGGGTACTGAATTTAAATAAAGGAAACTACGATGGTATGAGGCGCGAGTTGGCTAGGATGGATTGGGGAATGTTACTTAAAGGGTTGACTGTGAATAGGCAATGGCAAACATTTAAAGATCGCATGGATGAACTACAGAATTTGTTCATCCCTGTTTAGCATAAAAATAAAACAAAAAAGGTGACTCAACATTGGCTAACAAGGGAAATTAGGGATAGCATAAGATGCAAGGAGAGCACATATAAATTGGCCAGAAAAAGCAGCAAACCTGAGGATTGGGAGCAGTTTAGGATTCAGCAAAGGAGGACAAAGGGATTAATTAAGAAGGGGAAAATAGAGTATGAGAGTAAGCTTCCAGGGAACATAAAAACTGACTGTAAAAGCTTCTATAGATATGTGAAGAGTAAAAGATTGGTAAAGTCAAGCATAGGTCCCTTGCAGTCAGAATCAGGGGAATTTATAATGGGGAACAAAGACATGGCAGCCAATTAAATACATACTTTGGTTCTGTCTTCACAAAGGAGGACACAAATAAACTCCCAGAAATGTCAGGGAACATAGGGACTAATGAGAGGGAGGAACTGATTGAAATCAGTATTGTTAGGGAAATTGACGGGATTGAAGGCCGATAAATCCCCAGGGCCTGATAATCTACATCCTAGGGTACTTAAGGAAGTGGCCCTAGAAATAGTAGATGCATTGCTGGTCATCTTCCAAAATTCTCTAGACTCTGGAATAGTTCCCATGGATTGGAGGGTAGCTAATGTAACCCCACTATTTAAAAAGGTGGTAGAGAAAAAACAGGGAATTATAGACCGGTAAGCCTGACATCAGTAGTGGGGAAAATGCTAGAGTCCATTATAAAAGATGTAATAGCAGAGCACTTGGAAAACAGTGACAGGATCGGACAAAGTCAACATGGATTTACAAAAGGTAAATCGTGCTTGACTAATCTACTGGAATTTTTTGAGGATGTAACTGGTAGAATAGATAAGGGAGAACCAGTGGATGCGGTGTATTTGGACCTTCAGAAGGCTTTCGATAAGGTCCCGCATAAGAGACTAGCGTGCAAAGTTAAAGCACATGGGATTGGGGGTAAGGTACTGACTTGGATAGAAAACTGGTTGGCAGACAGGAAGCAAAGTGTTGGAATAAACGGGTCTTTTTCCAAGTGGAAGGCAGTGACTAGTGGGGTACCGCAGAGATCGGTGCTAGGACCCCAGTTATTCACAATATATATTAATGATTTGGACGAGGGAACTAGATGTAATATCTCCAAGTTTGCAGACGATACAAAGCTGGGTGGGCGTGTGTGCTATAAGGAGGATGCAGAGAAACTCCAGTACAATTTGGACAGGTTGGGTGATTCGGCAGATGCATGGCAGATGCAGTATAATGTAGATAAATGCGAGGTTATCCACTTTGGTAGCAAAAACAGGAAGGCAGATTATTATCTGAACGGCAATAGATTGGGAAAAGGGGAAGTGCAACGAGACCTGGGTGTCCTTGTGCACCAGTCGCTGAAGGTGAGCATGCACGTGCAGCAGGCGGTTAAGAAGGCAAATGGTATGCTGGCCTTCATAGCGAGAGGATTCGAGTACAGGAGCAAGGATGTCTTGCTGCAGTTGTACAGGGCCTTGGTGAGACTACACCTTGAGTATTGTGTGCAGTTTTGGTCGCCTTATCTGCGGAAGGACGTTCTTGCCATGGAGGGAGTGCAGCGAAGATTCACCAGACTGATACCTGGGATGGCAGGAATGACGTATGAAGAGAGATTGGGTCGATTAGGCTTATATTCGCTAGAGTTTAGAAGAATGAGAGGGGATCTCATTGAAACTTATAAAATTCTAACAGGACCAGACAGACTAGATGCAGGAAGGCTGTTCCTGATGGCGGGGGAGTCCAGAACCAGGGGTCACAGTCTAAGGATAAGGGGTAAGCCATTTAGGACTGAGATGAGAAGGAATTTCTTCACCCAGAGAGTGGTGAACCTGTGGCATTCTCTACCACAGAAGACAGTTGAGGCCAATTCATTAAATATATTCAAGAAGGAGTTAGATGTATTTCTTAAGGCTAAGGGGACCAAGGGATATGGGGAGAAAGCAGGGACAACGTACTGAGTTTGGATGATCAGCCATGATCGCATTGAATGGCGGAGCAAGCTCGAGGGGCCGAATGTCCTACTCCTGCTCCTATCTTCTATGTTTCTATGTTTTGGTATGAAGAATGAGGCGAGACAATATAAGCAAAATGGTGCAATTTTAAAGGGGATGCAGGAACAGGGAGACCTGGGGTTGTATGTACACAACTCTTTGAAGGTGGCAGGGCAAGTTAAAAAAGCATATGAGAACTTTGGTTTGATCAATAGAGGCATAGAGTACTAAAGCAAGAAAGGTTTGCTAAACCTTTATAAAACGCTGGTTAGGCCTCAGCTGGAATATTGGAGGAAAAATTCAGTTGGTAGTGCCACCCGTTCGCACCTTAAGAGGGCGCTAAGTGGGGCGCAAAGCAACTAGCGCCGGGCGCGGCGATATCTGCGCCTCTCGCGAAATTGACCGGACATTTTGTGGCGGCGCTAAACAATACTGCCACGATCTCCTGCGCCGGCAGATCGTGACGTCAGTCGAGTGCGCAACGCCCCGTTAGCATCCCGGACCGGAAATTGACTGGCGCCCCCTGCCTTACCGCCTGCTGCTAGCAACGACAGGTTGAGGGGAGCGTTATGCTGTCAGAAAGGGACTAGGGGACCGCTATTTAAAGGCGACCACTTCTTGCCTTTTTTTGTTGGTGACATTTTTGCAACACGCATTCTGAGAGAGAGAGAGAGGCTTCTGGAGAGATTCAACGCTGTGTGAAGGAGTTTTGGGTACTGAGCAGAACTTTGCAGGTTGGTTTTGATTTGCCCTTGTATTGATTTAGAAGAGACTATGGGGTCTGCACTCTGAGCTCTTCCCCGGTTCTCTCCATTGTTCTTTCCAGCAGATTTGATGTACAGGTCTCTCCAGGCTGAGATTCAGGCCGAGATTCAAGGCTGCAATGAGCAGGATGTGGATGGAGAGCAAGATCAACCCTCCCTTTAAGATAAAAACAGAAAATGCAGGAGAAACTCAGCAGGTCAAGCAGCATCTGTGAAGAGAGAAACAGATTTAACGTTTCAGGTCGATGACCATTCGTCAGTACAGGTGTAGACTACCCTTTATCCGAACTTCCGAAAACCGAAACCCTCTAAAAACCGAAGGTTTTTTCGGTCAGCGTAAGTCGTGCGCACGACATGACCAGAGTGGCGCACGACTTACGCTGAGCAGAGGGTCAGCGTAAGTCGTGCGCGCGGACCCCCACCGACCCCGACCCCCGCCGACTTACGCTGAGCAGAGGGTCAGCGTAAGTCGTGCGCACGACCCCCCGCCGACCCCCCCGCGGAACCACCTGACTCTCTTCCAAAGGCTCGAAAGCAACGAGAGCTCTGAGCCCGCGGCGGTGCCGGCCCCTGTTCCGACCGAGCACGACGACCTGTTGGTGGAAATGCGGAACTTCATTGCATTCCAGGCTAGCAGCGACGGACAAGCCACGATTGCCGACCCCCCCGCGGACCCCCGCCGACGCCGACCCCCCTGCGGACCCCCGCCGACCCCGACCCCCCCGTGGACCCCCGCCGACGCCGACGCCCCCGTCGACCCCGACCCCCGCGGACCCCCGCCGACCCACCTTCCGAAATCCGAAATTTTCCGAAAACCAAAACACGGCTGGTCCCGAGGTTTACGGATAAAGGATAGTCTACCTGTACTCCCCTTTAAGAATTGGACGGTGCCAGTGTGTCTGTGTTCCATTGCTGACAAATCACATGAGCTTCGCCAGCGCTGTGAGGTAGTGCCTCGCTCCTCAGCCTTAGCACCGTAGAGAGGTGTGTAGCGCCTGATTTAGCGCTCCAATCACCTCCAGGGGCGATAAAAGCCAAGTTTGCTGTCCGAGGCGATAATTAGCGCCAGGCGCTAAACTTTGCGCACCGCCAATAATAGCGCCCCAAATGGGGCGATACCGAATTTTTCCTCCATTGTGTCCAATTCTGGGCACCACACTTTAGGAAGGATGTCAAGGCCTTAGAGTAGGTGCAGAGGAGATATAAAGAAGAAAGATTTGCCTTTAGATCACGCCTTTCACAACCAGCGGACGTCCCAAAGCGCTTTACAGCCATTGAAGTACTTTTTGAAGTGTAGTCACTGTTGTAATGTAGGAAACGCGGCAGCCAATTTGCACACAACAAGCTCCCACAAACAGCAATGTGATAATGACCAGATAATCTGTTTTAGTGATGTTGATTGAGGGATGAATATTGGCCAGGACACGAGGGATATCTCCCCTGCTCTTTTTTGAAATAGTGCCATGGGATCTATTACATCCACCTGAGAGAGCAGCCGGGGCCTCGGTTTAACATCTCATCTGAAAGACGGCACCTCCGACAGTGCAGCACTCCCTCAGTGCTGCACTGGCGTGTCAGCCTAGAATTGTGTGCTTTGGAGTGGGACTTGAACCCACAACCTTCTGACTCCGAGGCAAAGGTGCTACCAACTGAGCCACGGCTGACACAGATTTACTAGAACAGTACCAGGGCTGAGGGACTTCAGTTATGAGACTGGAGAAGCTGGGGATGTTCTCCTTAGAGAAGGTTCAGAGGAGATTTGATAAATGTTTTCAAAATCATGAATGATTTGATAGAGTAAATAAGGAGAAATTGTTTCCAGTGGCAGAAGTGTCGGAAACCAGAAGACACAGATTTAGAGTGATTGGCAAACGAAGCAGAGGCAAAATGAGGAAACATTTTTTTACGCAGCCAGTTGTTGTGATCTGGAATGCACTGCCTGAAAGGGTTGTGGAAATAGATTCAATAGTAACTTCCAAAAGGGAATTGGATAAATACTTGAAGGGGAAAGAGCAGGGGAGTGAGACTAATTGGCTAGCTCTATCAAAGAACAGGCGCAGGCACAGTAGGCCGAATGGCCTCCTTCTGTGTGGTATCATTTTATGGTTCTCTGAATATCAGGTTTTCCGCAAACAGGTGTATAGCAGCTGACAATTATTTGACACTGACTGGTGCTATTGGGGGGTCTAGCATTCATGCAAGCACGTTAACAGCTTGCTTAGTCTTTTCCCACCAGCTAAAAGCCATTCATATCTCAGCAGGGGTCAATTTCTTGCTGAGAGAGCATTGGTCTCCCTTGGTCCCTAAAGATTTGGAGTTCTGCTATTACTGTCTAGTACTGAGGCCCTTTCATGCGCTTCCTACTCAAACAGTGGGTCGCAGTGGCTGAGGGAATCTAGGACCTTCACGTCTGCATGTTTCAGTATCACCTCTCCACAGTGGTCTCAGAATCCACCTTTCCATTCCCTGTGGTTGCTGTTATAAGTGCACACCCAGGGAAGAGACACGTGTGGCCCGTGTGCTACTTGCTGAGTGACAGATCCTCATGGCTCATTTAGTTCTCAGATCATTACAACAAAGGAAACATCAGTTATCTCAGTACGATAGCTCTGAAATGCCCTCTGAACTTGCAGCACTCCAATCTCTTAGATCCAACCCTGACATTGTCATTAAACCCGCTGACAAGGGTGGTGCTGTTGTTGTTTAGCGAACTGACCTCTAACTAGCGGAAGCTGAACGCCAACTCTCCGACACCTCCTCCTACCTCCACCTGGACCATGACCCCACTACCGAACATCAAACCACCGTTTCCAAGATGGTCACTGACCTCATCTCCTCTGGAGATCTTCCCCCCGCGGCCACCAACCTCATAGTTCCCCAACCCCGCACAGCCCACTTCTACCTCCTTCCCAAGATCCACAAACAGGACTGCCCTGGTAGACCCATCATTTCAGCCTGTTCTTGCCCCACGGAACTTATCTCTTCCTATCTCGACTCAATCTTTTCTCCCCTTGTCCAGTCACTCCCACCTACATCCGTGACTCTTCGGACGCCCTCCGCCACTTTAACAGTTTCCAGTTTCCTGGCCCCAACCGCTTCCTTTTCACCATGGACGTACAATCCCTCTACACCTCCATCCCCCACCAGGATGGCCTGAGGGCGCTCCGCTTCTTCCTTGAACAGAGGCCCAACCAGTCCCCATCCACCACCACCCTCCTCTGCCTGGCTGAACTTGTTCTCACATTGAACAACTTCTCCTTTAACTCCACTCATTTCCTCCAAATCAAAGGTGTTGCTATGGGTACCCGCATGGGTCCTAGCTATGCCTGCCTTTTCGTGGGATATGTGGAACACTCTTTGTTCCAGTCCTACTCGGGTCCCCTCCCTCACCTCTTTTTCCGATACATTGATGACTGTATCGGTGCCGTTTCCTGCTCTCGCCCCGAACTAGACAATTTCATTCACTTTGCCTCCAATTTCCACCCTTCCCTCACCTTCACATGGTCCATCTCTGACTCCTCCCTTCCTCGACTTCTCCATCTCTGGGGATAGGTTATCGACCAATATTCACTACAAGCCCACTGACTCCCACAGCTACCTGGGCTACACTTCCTCCCACCCCACCTCCTGTAAGGACTCTATTCCATTCTCCCAGTTTCTCCGTCTCCACCGTATCTGCTCCGACGATGCCACCTTTCACACCAGTGCTTCCGACATGTCTTCCTTTTTCCTCAACCGAGGATTCCCATCTACCGTGGTTGACATGGCCCTCGACCGTGTCCGTTCTATCTCCCGCACTTCTGCCCTCACTCCTGCCCCTCCCTCCTGGAACCACAATAGGGTTCCCCTTGTCCTCACCTTTCACCCCACCAGCCTCCACATTCAACGGATCATCCTCCGCCATTTCCGCTACCTCCAAAGTGATCCCACCACGAAACGCATCTTCCCCTCCCCTCCTCTTTCAGCATTCCGTAGGGACCGCTCCCTCCGAGACACCCTAGTCCACTCCTCTATCACCCCCAACAGCCCTTCCCCTTCGCCTGGCACCTTCCCGTGCAAGCACAGGAGATGTAACACCTGCCCCTATACCTCCCCCCTTCCTACTGTCCAGGGCCCCAAACACCCCTTCCAGGTGAAACAGCGATTTACTTGTACTTCTTGCAATCTAGTATACTGTATTCGCTGCTCACAATGCGGTCTCCTCTACATTGGGGAGACCAAATGCAGATTGGGTGACCGCTTTGCGGAACACCTCCGTTCAGTCCGTAAGGGTGACCCCAAACTTCCGGTCGCCTGTCATTTTAATTCACCGCTCCATTCCCACTCGGACCTCACCGTCCTTGGCCTCTTGCATTGTTCCACGGAAGCTCAACGTAAACTCGAGGAACAGCACCTCATCTTCCGATTAGGTACTTTACAGCCTTCCGGACTCAATATCGAGTTCAACAATTTCAGATCATAACCTCGGCCCCTATTACATTTTTACTTTTTTTTCCCACCCCTTTGTTTTGGGTTTTCCCTCCCCACCCGCCCCCCCCTTTTCCTTTTTTTTTTCTCTCTCCCACATGGCAGCTGTCTCTCATCCTGCCAGTACACTTCACACCTAATCTGAGCCGTCTTTTGTCTCCTACTAGTCCTATTACCATCTCATCTGGTTTTGAATACCTCTTAATGTCTCTTTACTTCTTTTGTTCTATCGCAGCCCTGCCTTCGATCTATTTCATTTCCTTTCCAGTTTTGAAAAAGGGTTCACCTGAAACGTCGACTCTAATTTCTCTCCACGGATGTTGCCTGGCCTGCTGAGTTTTTCCAGCATTTTCTGTTGTTATATCAGTTATCTCAGTCCCTTTCTAAGAACCTCCATGCCATTTCATGTGGTAAGAACCAAACAGGTTACCGCAGACATCATTCTGGTTCTTAAAGTGATGCGTAGTCCCAATCTGACCACTATCACCTTGACTGAAATCTGATCGTACAATATTTCTCTCAGTACATTCATCACTTTCAGTGCCAGGGTGACTCAGGGCCTCAATGTGGTTGATCCAGGTGTGTTGCTCTGTGTGCCAAGTGTGTTCTCCAAATATTCAATAGTTAACCTTTGCAGGTTTCATTTTGCATTCCTCCCTTTTGTTGTGCTGCAGAGCATGGCATATATAACACATGGACCAGAGTTTATAGAATAACACAGTTAAAAAATTTAGAATAAAATAATAATAGGTAAATCAAAAATTAACAAATATAATGAGAAAGTCTGTAATGGGTCAGCTACCTTTTATAAGAATTCTTTGAATGGAATATGAAATAAATTGTTGAATCACTAAACGCAGTCCAGGTTTCTGACATGGTAAATTCAGTCAGCTTCATTCTCTTGTAAAGCTTTCTGAATTGGCTTAGGATATCACAATGTATTGTTTCAAGCAGAGATTGAAATAGATTATTCATCTGATCAAGTACCAGACTTTTGGAATAACTGCTGAACCATTGCAATTGGATGAAGACCCTGATAAGAGACTGCTAATTAAAGTTGAAGCCCATGGAATTGAAGGCAAATTATTGACCTGGTTAGGAAATTGGCTGAGCGTCAGGAGACAGAGTAGGGATAATGGGCAGGTACTCTAATTGGCAGGATGTGACTAGTGGTGTCCCACAGGGATCTGTGTTGAGGCCTCAACTATTCACCGTAATTATTAACGACTTAGATGATGGCATAGAAAGCCACATATCCAAATTTGCCAATGACACAAAGGGAGGCGACATTGTAGGCAGTGTAAATGAAAGCAGAAAATTACAAAGGGATAGTGATAGATTAAGTGAATGGGTAAAACTGTGGCAAATGGACTTCAATGTAAGCAAATGTGAGGTCATCCACTATGAACCTAAAAAGGATAGAACAGGGTACTTTCTAAATGGTGTAAAGCTAAAAACCGTGGCGGTCCAAAGAGACTTGGGGGTCCAGGTACATAGATCATTAAAATGTCATGAACAGGTACAGAAAATAATCAAAATGGCTAATGGAATGCTGACCTTTATATCTAGATGACTAGAATACAATGGGGTAGAAGTTATGCTACAGCTATACAAATCCCTGGTTAGACCACACCTGGAGTACTGTGAGCAGTTCTGGGCACCACATTTTAGGAAGGATATATTGGCCTTGGAGGGAGTGCAGCGTAGCTTTACCAGAATGATGCCCGGACTCCATGGGTTAAATTACGAGGAGCGATTACACAAATTAGGGTTGTATTCCCTAGAATTTAGAAGGTTCAGGGATGATTTGATCAAAGTTTTCAAGATATTAAAGGGAAGTGATAGGGTAGAGAGAGAAACTATTTACACTGGTTAGGGAGTCTAGGGCTAGAGGATATAGTCAAAAAATTAGAGCCAGACCTTTCAGGAGTGAAATTAGGAAAACACTTCTACACACAAAGGATGGTAGAATTTTGGAACTCTCTTCCGTAAACAGTAATTGATGCTAGATCAATTTTAAATCTGAGATTGATAGATTTTTGGTAACCAAAGGTATTAATGGCTGTGGGGCAAAGGCGGGTATATGGAGTTAGGTCGCAGATCTGCAATGATCTTATTGAATGTCGGAATAGGCTCGAGGGGCTAAATGGCCTACTCTTGTTCCTATGTTCCTATTACAGCTTTTATCAAATAGAGTCACACTTCACCACCCCACCGCCCCCCCCCCCCCCCACCCCAATTTTTTTAAGCACTGTTTTCAGACTTTTCATATATAATACATGACCAATTTACATGATTGAGTCAGATCTGGAATCTAAACAACAGAATAAACCTATTTCTTCCTCATCAAAGATCATTTCTACTAATTCAAGCAAGAAACTGACCACATTTGAACTTTTGATCACACTCCACAAATCTGTCCTTGCAGCAAATGAAAGTAGCAATTCAGGCTCTGTGACAGCTAGTCTTAGCAATACTGCAATGTGTTTAGTACCAATACTATGTTCTTCTGTTAGGTTTATTTGGCATATTGATGATTATAACTCTCCTGTGCTGGTGTTCCAGGGGGTGTACCAGGAGGCGTTCCAGGGGGTGTTCCAGGAGGTCTACTAGGAGGCGTTGCAGGAGGCCTTCAAGGTAATTTGATATTTTATTGCTAATTTGATTGCTTATCCAGCTTTTTGTTAGTGGGAATTATTCCATGTTTGCTTGCGATCTTAAAGATTACTGTAATTTGTTAGTTAGATTTGAACAATTTGCATTAATATTGATTATTTCAGAAATGGGGTTTATCTGAAATGAGGTGGTGCTGTTGATCTTCAGAATATTACTCATTGTTCTACTCTGTATGCAGCTGGTCTCTGCTCTGTCATAACTTGTCAATCCTCTGTCAATGCAGGTGGATACGCAGCAGCTAAAGCTGCTAAATATGGAGGTAAGTCTTTCCAGTTTTGTCATTTGTAAAAGCATCAAATTATTACTGTATTAGTACGCACTGATTATTAATGGGAAATGTCTTCTTGACACGTATAGAATGTACCTCATAAATAAATTCATCATCAATCAAAGAATACATTTCAATCCCAGTTACAATGGTTTCCTCATGGCAGGAGGATTTGTCCAAATCGTACCATCAGCTCTCCTCACTTTACTGTATATTTAACAACATTGAAGTGTTCGTAGCAAGAAATACCATTCTGCAATTTGGCTGAATTGAGTTCAGCTTTGAGAAGATGCTGCTGTACTGAGCTTGTAGTTCCATAAACTGAACAATATCCATTCTGATTACACAGAGAATTTGGAGTACGAGCCAGGAGTTCCATAATTCTGCCAGGTCTTTATTACAAGGGCTTTGTCCATCAATATAAGATAGTCACCAAGAAATCAAATAGGGAATTCATAAGAAACTTCTTTACCCAGAGAGTGGTGAGAATATGGAACCTGCTACCACAGGAAATGTAAAGTCTGTGGGTTGTTTAGTTAATTAATACACAGACTCCAAGAGTAACTTAAAACAGGACTTTACTGTTCGAAGGTCAGGGCGAATCTGCTCAATACTTCCTGACACAGCACTTATATACCGGTGTGGTCACCGTCGGTATTACAGTATACAGAAGCCAACAAAGTAGTGCAACACCTAAAGTAGTTCTCTTAAAGGTGGACGGTTACATACAATAGTTCTCTTAAAGGTAGACGGGTACATACACTACAGGAAATATTTGAGGCAAATAGTACTGTAGATGCATTTAAGGGAAGGCTAGACAAGCATATGAGGGAGAAGGGAATAGAACCTCTCCAGCCTCCTCCCATCCTTCCTCATCGTTAGGAAGGCTGGGAGGAGGCTCAAGTGGAGCATAAACGTCGGCATGGACTGGTTGGGCTGAATGGCCTGTTTCTGTGCTGTATATTCTATGTAATTCTATCTACATTAATTCTATGGCCTAGAAATTCAGTGGCCTGCGCCACCAGTTTGCGTCCAAAGAGGGCTTTTGCGCTTCTGGCCACAACCACCGCGATATTTAGCAGGGCGCTAATGGCAGCATTAGCCTGTAGCGCTGCGCCGCCACCGATGACGTCATCGGTGTGCGCAGCGCCCCGCTATCGCCCCGCTGGCCATATTTGGTCGCGCCCACCTCCTCCGCGCCGGCCGCAAACAGCGACCGGTACACGGGCCTACCTGTGGCGGTAGTGGGGCGAGTTAAGGTGGAGGTGCGGCCGGCCGCTTTTTCGGCGGCCACCTGCCCGCACCTCCGTCCCCGGCCTCCTTCACCACCCCCCCCCCGCCCCCCGCGGCATTGCCGGCTGTTTCCCGAGAGCCCGGCACTTCTCCTTGGTGCCGGGCTCATTTGCCGGCACTCGCGAGCGGGGATCGCGCTGTTGCAGGCACCTCCCCCTTAACAGTGGGAGGAAGGCCTGCAGTACCACAGCCTGCCGCGCCGCAGCGGGTGGCGCTGCGGCACTTTGCGCGCCGATATTCAGTTTCAGCGCCCCCAAGCGGGGCGCCGAAAGCCTTGTTTAGCGGCCGGCTTCCACTTGGGGCGCTGAAACTGAATATCCCGATGGCGCAAGTGGCTCCGCGCGCAGCGGTAATTCCGGCGCCCAGGCGAGCTGGGCGCCCCAAACTGAATTTTTAGCCCTATGTGTTTAGTACCAAAAATATGATCTTCTTTTGGATAATTTGACATATTGATGATTGCAACTCTCCTGTGCTGGCGTTCCAGGGGGTGTACCAGGTGGCGTTCCAGGGGGTTTACCAGGAGGCGTTCTAGGGGGTCTACCAGGAGGCGTTGCAGGAGGCCTTCAAGGTAATTTGATTTTTCATTGCTAATTTGATTGCTTATCCAGCTTTTTGTTATTTGGGAATGATTCCATGTTTTCTTGTGATCTTAAAGATTACTATACTTTGTTAGTTGGATTTGAACAATTTGCATTAATATTGATGATTTCAGAAATGGGGTTTATCTGAAATGAGGTGGTGCTGTTGATCTTCAGAATATTACTCATTGTTCTACTCTGTAAGCAGCTGGTCTCTGCTCTGTCATAACTTGCCATTTCTCTGTCAATGCAGGTGGATATGCGGCAGCTAAAGCTGCTAAATATGGAGGTAAGTCTTTCTACTTTTGTAATTTGTAAAAGCATCAACTTATTATTGTATTAGTAAGCACAGATTATTAATGGGAAACATCTTCTTGACAAGTATAGAATGTTAGTCACAAATAAATTCATCATCAATCAAAGAATACATTTCAAACCCAGTTACAATGGTTTCCTCATGGCAGGAGGATTTGTCCAAATCGTACCATCAGCTCTCCTCACTTTACTGTATACTTGCTGGTTAAAGAAGGGATTAAGACAATTGTAAGGAAGGATATTAGCTCTGATATTAGAAGGATATTAGCTCTGATGATGTGAAATCTGTATGGGTAGAACTGAGAAATACCAAGGGACAGAAAACGTTAGTGGGAGTGGTATATAGACCTCCAAACAGTAATGCGGAGGTTGGGGATGGCATTTAAAGGGAAATTAGAGAAGCGTGCAATAAGAGCACAGCAGTCATCATGGGTGACTTTAATCTACATATAGATTGGGCTAACCAAATTAGTAACAATACTGTGGAGGAGGAATTCCTGGAGTGTTTACGGGATGGTTTCCTGGACCAATATGTTGAGGAACCAACCAGAGATCAGGCCATCTTAGACTGGGTATTATGTAACGAGAAAGGATTAATTAGCAATCTTGTTGTACGAGGCCCCTTGGGTCGGAGCGATCATAATATGATCGAATTCTTCATTTAAGATGGAGAATGAAGTAGTTGACTCAGAGACTAGGGTCCTGAATTTAAATAATGGAAACTACTATGGTCTGAGGCGCGAGTTGGGTAGGATTGATTGGGAAATGTCACTCAAAAGGTTAATTGTGGATAGGCAATGGCAAACATTCAAAGACCGCATGGATGAACTACAGAATTTGTTCATCCCTGTTTGTCATAAAAAGAAAACAAAAAAGGTGATTCAACCGTGGCTAACAAGGGAAGTTAGGGATAGCATAACATCCAAGGAGAGGACATATAAATTGGCCAGAAAAAGCAGTAAACCTGAGGATTGGGAGCAGTTTAGGATTCAACAAAGGAGGACAGCGGGATTAATTAAGAAGGGGAAAATTGAATATGAGAGTAAGCTTGCAGGGAACATAAAAACTGACTGTAAAAGCTTTTATAGATATGTGAAGAGAAAAAGATTGGTGAAGTCAAGCGTAGGTCCCTTGCAGTCAGAATCAGGGCAATTTATAATGGGGAACAAAGAAATGGCAGACCAATTAAATTCATATTTTGGTTCTGTCTTCACAAAGGAGGACACAAATAACCTCCCAGAGATGTCGGGGAACATAGGGTCTGATGAAAGGGAGGAACTGAAAGAAATCAGTATTTGTAGGGAAATGGTGTTAAGGAAATTGATGGGCTTGAAGGCCGTTAAATCCCCAGGGCCTGATAATCTACATCCTAGGGTACTTAAGGAAGTGGCCATAGAAATAGTAGATGCATTGCTAATCATCTTCCAACATTCGATGGAATCTGGAACAGTACCCATGGATTGGAGGGTAGCTAATGTTACCCCACTATTCAAAAAAGGTGGTAGAGAGAAAACGGGGAATTACAGACCGGTAAGCCTGACATCGGTAGTGGGGAAAATGCTAGAGTCCATTATAAAAGATGTAATAGCAGAGCACTTGGAAAATAGTGACAGGATCAGACAAAGTCAACATGGATTTACAAAAGGTAAATCGTGCTCGACTAATCTACTGGAATTTTTTGAGGATGTAACTGGTAAAATAGATAAGGGAGAACCAGTGGATGTGGTGTATTTGGACTTTCAGAAGGCTTTTGATAAGGTCCCGCATAAAAGATTAGCATGTAAAGTTAAGGCACATGGGATTGGCAGCAAGGTATTGACTTGGATAGAGAACTGGTTGGCAGACAGAAAGCAAAGAGTTGGAATAAACGGGTCTTTTTCCGAGTGGCAGGCAGTGACTAGTGGGGTACCGCAGGGATCGGTCCTAGACCCCAGCTATTCACAATATATATTAATGATCTAGACAAGGGAACTAGATGTAATATCTCCAAATTAACAGACGACACAAAGCTGGGTGGGCGTGTGTGCTGTGAGGAGGATGCTGAGAAACTCCAGGATGATTTGGACAGGTTGGTTGATTGGGCAAAAGCATGGCAGATGCAATATAACGTGGATAAATGTGAGGTTATCCACTTTGGTGGCAAAAACAGGAAGGCAGATTATTATCTGAATGGCAATAGATTGGGAGAAGGAGAAGTGCAACGAGACCTGGGTGTCCTTGTGCACCAGTCGCTGAAGGTAAGCATGCAGGTGCAGCAGGCGGTTAAGAAGGCAAATGGTATGTTGGCCTTTGTAGCGAGAAGGTTTGAGTACAGGAACAAGGATGTCTTGCTGCAGTTGTACAGGGCCTTGGTAAGACCACATCTTGAGTATTGTGTGCAGTTTTGGTTGCCTTATCTGAGGAAGGATGTTCTTGCCATGGAAGGAGTTCAGCGAAGATTCACCAGGCTGATACTTGGGATGGCAGGAATGACATATGAGGAGAGATTGGGACGATTGGGCTTGTACTCGCTGGAGTTTAGAAGAATGAGAGGGGATCTCATTGAAACTTATAAAATTCTGACAGGCCTGGACAGACTAGATGCAGGAAGGATGTTCCCGATGGTCGGGGATGTCCAGAACCAGGGGTCACAGTCTAAGGATAAATGGGTAGGCCATTTAGGACAGAAATGAGGAATTTCTTCACCCAGAGAGTGGTGAACCTGTGGAATTCTCTACCACAGAAGGCAGTAGAAGCCAATTCATTAAATATATTCAAGAAGGAGTTGGATATATTTCTTAAGGCTAAAGGGATCCAGGGGTATGGGGAGAAAGCAGGGACCGGGTACTGAAATTGGATGATCAGCCATGATCGCATTGAATGGCGGAGCAGACTCGAGGGGCCGAATGGCCTACTCCTGCTCCTATCTTCTAGGTTTCTATGTTAACAACATTGAACTATTTTTAGCAAGAAATACCATTCTGCAATTTGGCTGAATTGAGTTCAGCTTTGAGAAGATGCTGCTGTACTGAGCTTGTAGTTCCATAAACTGAACAATATCCATTCTGATTACAGAGAGAATTTGGTGTACGGACCAGCAGTTCCATAATTCTGTCAGGTCTTTATTACAAGGGCTTTGTCCATCAATATAAGATAGTCACCAAGAAATCAAATAGGGAATTCGTAAGAAACCTCTTTACCCAGAGAGTGGTGAGAATATGGAACCTGCTACCACAGGGAATGGTTGAGGCGAATACTATAGATGCATTTAAGGGGAGGTTAGACAAGAATATGAGGAAGAAGGGAATAGACCCTCTCCAGCCTCCTCCCATATCGTTAGGAAGGCTGGGAGGAGGCTCGAGTGGTGTAAAAACGTCGGCATGGACTGGTTGGGCTGAATGGCCCGTTTCTGTGCCGTATATTCTATGTAATTCTATCTACATAATTCTATGTGTTTAATACCAAAAATATGATCTTCTTTTGGATAATTTGACATATTGATGACTAACTCTCCTGTGCTGGCATTCCAGGGGGCGTTCCAGGAGGTGTACCAGGGGGTGTACCAGGAGGTCTACCAGGAGGCGTTGCAGGAGGCCTTCAAGGTAATTTGATCTTTTATTGCTAATTTGATTGCTTATCCAGCCTTTTGTTAGTTGGGACTTTGCTCTGTGCAAATTGACTTCCCTATTTGACTACATCGCACAGAAACTTCACTTCATGAGTGAAATTGGTTGTGACGTACTTTGGATCATCTGGCGGGGATGTGATAGATGCAAGTTCTTTATTTAGGTTGTCCTATTAAAGCAAAACCTAGGATTCCTGGGTTACCTCAGAGGAATTTAGAAGAAACATGCTTTTTCTTGGAAATTTTAACCATCGTAGGCTACCTCCATAAGGAGACTAAATCTGAAATGTGATGTGGCAGTCACTCCTCAACGAGATGTTGATGGGATCGGTAACATTGGAGTTGCTAGAAACACAGGAACTGTTGCAACTGCCTGTCAACATTCTGTATCAGTTGCAAAAGTTTCCACAGAATATGAGTAATGAAGCTTTATACACTACTCCCAAAGAACACCAGTCCATGTGTGCAAATGTTCAGATACAGAAGTATTCATCACTTGCTGAGCAAAGATTGCTGGAGTATCCATTGAGCTGGGGTATTTTGTTGGTAACCCAGCCGAATGAATACTCGAGCAACCTTTGTTCAGCAAGCTTCTCTGTGCTCCCAGTAGCCATCAGGATCTATTTTGTGAGACATTTGCCCTTGTTACTTCATCCTTTTGGATGCAACCTGTTGTAATGCCATCTAATATACAAAAGAATAGTCAGGTTTTCGTTTAAGTCAGGTAAATTGCATAGACTCTATGTAAGAGATAGGAATTAATGGGCAAATAGTCTTATTTTATTCCATGTTTTCTTGTGATCTTAAAGATTACTATACATTGTTAGTTGAATTTGAATAATTTAAATTAATATTGAATATTTTAGAAATGGGGTTTATCTGAAATGAGGGGCTCCTGTTGATCTTCAGAATATTACTCATTGTTCTACTCTGTATGTAGATAATCTGTGCTCTGTCATAACTTGTCATTTCTCTGCCAATGCAGGTGGCTATGCAGCAGCTAAGGCTGCTAAATATGGAGGTAAGTTTTTCTACTTGTAATTGTAAAAGCATCAATTATTATTTTATTAGTAAGCAAAGAATATTAATGGGAAACATCTTTTGGCAAGTATAGAATGTACATAACAATTAAGTTCATCATTAAGTAAAGAGTAAAGATCTTTCCAAATATTACTATCAGCTCTCCTCACTTTACTGTAGATTTAGCATCATTGAAGTGTTTTTAGAAAGAAATACAATTCTGCAATTTGGCTGCATTGAGTTCAGCGTTGAGAAGCTGCTGCCTGATACTGAGGTTGTAGTTTCATAAACTGAACAGTATCCATTCTCTGATTACACAGAGCCAGGAGTTCCATAATTCTGTCAGGTCTTTATTACAAGGGCTTTGTCCAGAGAAAAACAAGGAAACATCTTGCCACAAGGAGAAGCAAGCAGTGAAAGTCCTAATCCTGGATATAGACCAATATGAAATGTTCAATCAGCAGTAGATAAGTACTTGTTTAGAGACGTATACAAGAAAAGAATGGAATCAATAAAGTATACTAGCAGGAATCAGAGTTAAAACAAATGGTAGCACAGGCAGTAAGTAACAGGGTTGCAATCTGTTCAATATTCTCTCTTTTCAAAATGCTCTACCTATTATGAATTCTATCACTCATAATTTATTGATGTCCATTAGACTTCTAGTTGTATTTTAAGCTGGTGGTTTATTTTGATACTTTCCACTAGATTTTTGAGTTTTGCGGTCTTTTCCTTTTTGCAATATTTTTTCATCATTCTAATAATGACCACCAGTAACAACTGACATTGTTACTTAAAAGTTACTTGATTTAAACATCACATCATATTCCCTGACCGGGCTGCTCAGGTACCACTTATATCATGGCATGACGTTTAGCATATTTATCTCAGATTCTTGTGCCACAGCAGACAGCACCAACACTAGAATGTTCAGGTAATCTGTCAAGTGATGTATGCAAAAGGTAGTGGAAATCTAGTACTCTTCCAAAAGGCTGTGGATGCTGCGTCAATTCAAATTTTCAAGGCTGAGACTGATAGATTTTTGTTAGGTAAACAATATGGAAGCTAGTAAATTGAGTTGAGTTACATATTAGCCGTGGTCAATTTAAATGGTGGAACAGGCTCGAGGGGCTGAGTGACCTTCTCCTGTTCTTATGTTTGGTCACTGTTGTTACTCACTGGTGCCATTTGCCATGCCAAAGCACGACTTGTGCATTAGCAGTGATGGAGCATTTCTCGGCATGGTGGAATACTTGCAATAGTACTGTCTATGGTCTCAATATCACTCAACACTAACCTATCTTCAAAGCAGTGAATAGTATTACCAGCTGACAATTGCTTGGTACTGACTAGTTCCATTGGGTGTTTAGTATTCATGCAAGCACATCAACAGCTTGGTTGGTGTTAACCGTGGCTCAGTGCACTGTCACCTCAGTCAGAAGGTTGTGGTTTCAAGTCACACTCGACAGACTTGAGTATAACATCTAGTCTGACAGTCCAGTGCAGTAGTTAGGGAATGCTGCGCTGTTGGGGATGCCATCTTTTGGATGAGACGTTAAACTGAGGCCTGAGGGCAGATGTAAAAGGTCCCATGGCACTATTTTGAAGAAGAGCAGAGGAGTTCACCCGATGAACCCTCAACCAACATCACTAAAAACATATCTGGTTACTATCACATTGCTGCTGGTGGGACCTTGCTGTGCACAAATTGGCTGCTACATTTCCTACATTGCAACAGTGACTTCACTTTCAAAAAGAGTACTTAATTGGTTGTAAAGTACTTTGTGATGTCCTAAGATCGTGAAAGGTGCTTCACAATATAATATGGTTTAAGATAATGGTTGAGAAAGACATACGTAAGACAAAGACGAAAATAATAGTTTGGAAAAAAGATAATTTTGAGGGAATGAGTATGGAACTCAAAGATAAACTGCAAAAAAATATTGACAATCAGAGATAGAACAGCAGAAATATTTGAAAAGGTGATCAATAGAGTTCTGGAGAAATATATTCTGCTAAATAACAAGAGCCAATAATGAAACACCATGGATGAATAAAGAGATAAGGGCAAAATTGAAACTAAAGTAAAAGGCACACGCTAAGTACACAGACAATAAAGGAGAGGATGACGAAAGGGACTATGAAGAGGTTAGGAAATAAGTCAATAAAGCGATTAAGAAGGCAAGGAGGAACTACAAAATTAAATCATCGAGGAATATAAAAAGTAATAGTAAGGTATTCTACATAAATAACAAAAGGAAAAACAGGATAAAGATTGGGCCACTAAGAGATGCACAAGATAAACTCACAGATAATGACAGTGAAATGGCAGAAATATTGAATAATTACCGTGCTTCAGTATTTACCAGAGAGACTAACAGGTTGGACTACATTACAAGAAGAAATCAAAAAAGATGTCACGAGATTTAAGATAGCAAGGGGGAGATAATTGATCAACTAATCAAACTTAGAATGGATAAAACCCCTGGTCCAAATGGATTGCATCCACGTAAACTAAAAGAAGCTAGGGAAGTGATAGCAGAGGCACTATTACATTTATCTAAAAATTCATTAGTAAAGGGAATAGAGTCAGAGGACTGGTGGACAGCTAGGGGGAAAGATTGAGTCACGCCGCCTTTGGGGCGCTAACTTCGCCGGGGCGCTACTAAAATTAGCGCCCCCGCAGCCGAAATCTACCGGTCGCACCCCAAGAGGGAAGCGGGGCGCTACTGGAAACGCCCCACCTCACTCTTGGGGCACTGTGAGCGAATATCGTGGCGCCACGTGCCACAGCGCCACTCTCTGCGACACACCGTGCCGCGATACTGCAGGCCTTCCTCCCCTTATTAGAGGGGAGGGGCCTATCGCAGCGCGACCTGGGGCCCAGCTGGGCCACCAGGGATCGGAGTGCCAGCAAAAAAGCCCGGCACTCAAGAGAAGTGCCGGGCTCACGGAACGTAGCCAGCACTCCAGGGGGGCTGCTCAGGAGACCGGGGATGGCAACGGGGGCAGGTGCTGGCAGGCGGCCAGCAACAAAAATGGCCGCCCGGCACCTTCCCTTTAATTAGTGCTGCCCCAGCCACAGGTAGGCCCCCCTGACCCCGTCGGACATAGCGTCCGGCGGTAAGTCGGGGCGATACCGAAGATCGCGGCTGGGGCATGAACGGGGCACTGTGCACGGCGATGATGTCATCACCAGCGGAGCAGCGCCACAGGGCGCTAACGGTTACCGTCGCCGCATATTCCGCTGAATTTCACGGGAGGCGTTGGCGGTGCCATTCCCAGGCGCTAGTTGCTTTGCGCCCCATTAGCATCCTAGGCGCAAAGCAACCGAATTTTTAGGCCCTAATGTTATAGCTATATTTTTAAAAATTGATAAAACAATTCCAAGGTGTTCTACACCAGTTAATAGCATCGGTGGTAAGAAATATAATGGAATTTTTACTGAAAGATATAACAGAAAAACATCTGGGAACCTAAAATATAATAAAGAATAGTCAGCAAGGATTTCAAAAGAGAAGGTCACACTTGATCAACCTTACTGAATTCTTTGAAGTAACAGATAGAGTAGACGAGGGTGGTGCAGTAGATGTAATATTTTCAAAAGGCCTTCAATAGTCTACTGCATAGTAGACTTATGACTAAGGTCAGAATATGTGGAGTCAGGGGGCAAGTAGCAGAATGGAAGCTAGCGACAAGACAGAAAACAGAGAGTACGGGTTAAAGGTAGTTAGACTGGCGGAAGGTGGGAAGTGGTGTTCCACAGGGATGGGTGCCAGGACCACTGCTGTTCAACATTTACATAAACGATTTGGACTTGGATACCAGAAGTACAATTTAAAAATTTGCAGGTGACACCATATTCCCCCCTCCCCCACCCATCACCCCCGCTTCCAGCCCTGATTTCCTCTCTGCTTATGGCCCAGACCCCCACAGCCCCTGGCCTCTGCGATTTCCAACACAGGCCCAATGACCCCTAACCCAGGTTCTAGCCACAGACAAATGCCCCCATCCCACTCCACGCTCATGATCCAAATCCCCAACCCGGACACTAGCAGCAGCCTGATTTTGCATACTCTTTTCCTGTGGGCTGTTGTGCTGCATTGGCATTATTATAATAATGCCTCAAGCACAATATCTGTGGTGCCTAGCACCTCACCATTCTGGCACAGGGAATGTAAATGGGTGCGCTCGAATTTTAGGGCCATGGAGTCCTGATAATACTGTCTAAGGCCCTTTTATGTTCTTTCCTCTTAATGTGAGTATCTTAGTGGCTGATACAACCTAGGATTTTCAAGTTGGCTTCTTTCTACATAACCCTCTTCCCCCAGTTGTCTCAGAATCCACCTTTCCATTCCCTGTGGTTACTGTTATAAGTGCACACACAGGGAAGAGGCATGTGTGTCTCGTGTGTTGCTAACCACATGACCAATAATTCATTAACTCGGAGATAGAACTCCAAACCATCGTCAACACCTTCACCGAAGCGTACGAGAGCATGGGCCTTACACTAAACATCCGTAAGACAAGGGTCCTCTACCAACCTGCCCCCACCACACAGTACTGCCCCCCGATTATCAAAATCCATGACAAGGCCTTGGACAACGTGAACCACTTTCCATACCTCGGGAGCCTACTGTCAACAAGGGCAGACGTCGATGACGATGTCCAACACCGCCTTCAGTGTGCCAGTGCAGCCTTCGGTCGCCTGAGGAAGAGAGTGTTTGAAGACCAGGACCTCAAACCCGGCACTAAGCTCATGGTCTACAGAGCAGCAGTGATACCCGCCCTGCTGTATGCCTCAGAAACATGGATCATGTACAGCAGGCACCTCAAAGCACTGGAGAGGTACCACCAACGCTGCCTCTGCAAGATCCTGCAAATCCATTGGCAGGATAGGTGCACCAACGTCAGTGTTCTGGCTCAGGCCAACATCCCCAGCATCGAGCGTGGTCAAAGCTTCGATCAGCTCCGATGGACGTATCACATTGTCCGCATGCCCAATACGAGACTCCCAAAACAAGTGCTCTACTCGGAGCTCCGGCACGGCAAGAGAGCCCCAGGTGGGCAGAGGAAACGCTTCAAGGACACCCTCAAAGCCTCCTTGAAAAAGTGTAACATCCCCACCGACACCTGGGAATCCCTGGCCCAAGACCCCACAAAGTGGAGGAGAAGCATCCGGGAAGGCGACGAACACCTCGAGTCTCTTCGCTGGGAGCAAGCAGAAGCCAAGCACAGGCAGCGCAAGGAGCGCACGTCAACCCAAACACCCCACCCACCCGCCCCTTCAACCACCGTCTGCCCCACCTGTGACAGAGACTGTAGATCCCGCATTGGACTCATCAGTCACCTGCAAACTCATTTTTTAATGTGGAAGCAAGTCATCTTCGGTTCCGAGGGACTGCCTAAGAAGAAGAAGAATTCATTAACTGTATTTTGGTTTTCAGGGGCCAATTGCAAGACAGAAAATGGGCATATGGTGAGATACAGTCATTTTAATAATGTAGAATTACAATTGACATGGGTGTAACTATTTGCAACACCAGATTTCTGATTGGTCCGCTTGGAGGACAAGACCAGATTTCTGATTGGTCCCCTTGAAGGGCAAGCCTCACCCAACAGTTTGTCTGGAATGTGTAATTATATCCTGCCTGCTGGAGTAATCAAGATCTTTGCAATGTATAATTTGATCCATTCATTATGACAGCCAGGTTCTGGAGCTCACAGTGCTAACACTACTGCTTTCAGAGAACAGACAGGGCGCACCCTCCCGAGTTAGGACAATCTCCAGCCCCCCACAACAAGTTCCTAACCTTCTCCCCGCTAACAAGTTCCTGACCTTCTCTCCCCCGTCCGAGTTCATGACCTTCTCTCCCCCCCAACAAGTTACTGACCTTCTCTTGCCCCAGAGTTCCTGACCTCCCCCCCCCCAACAAGTTGCTGACCTCCTCCGCTCCCAACAAGAGCCTGACCTCTTCCCCCAACAAGTTCCTGACCTTCCCCACCCCAAAGTTCCTGATCTTCTCTTGCCCCAGAGTTCCTGACCTCCCCCCCCAACAAGTTCCTGACCTTCTCACCCCCCCAACAAGTTGCTGACCTCCTCCGCTCCCAACAAGAGCCTGACTTCTCCCCCCAACACGTTCCTGACCTTCTCTTGCCCCAGAGTTCCTGATCTTCTCACCCCCCCCTCTCAGGTTCGTGACCTTCTCCACTGCCCCCCTCCCCCGAGCTGGGCCTACAACCGGTGAATGGGTTCCGGGTCCAGGGTTTGTGCTGGGCCTACATCCAGTGAATGAATTCTGAGCTCTGGGGTTTCAGCTGGGCCTACAGTCGCTGAATGGGCTCCGGGGTTTGAGCTGGGCCTACAGCCGGTGAATGGGCTCCAGGTAGGGGTTTGAGCTAGGTCTACATCCAGTGAATGGGCTCTGGGATTTGAGCTGGTTCTACAGCCAGTGAATGGGTTCTGGGATTTGAGCTGGTTCTACAGCCAGTGAATAGGCTCCAGGGTTTGAATTTGGGCCTACAGCTGGTGAATGGGCTCCGGAGTTTGAGCTGGGCCTACTGCCGGTGAATGGGCTCTGGGATTTGAGCTGGTTCTACAGCCAGTGAATAGGCTCCAGGGTTTGAATTTGGGCCTACAGCTGGTGAATGGGCTCCGGAGTTTGAGCTGGGCCTACTGCCGGTGAATGGGCTCTGGGATTTGAGCTGGTTCTACAGCCAGTGAATGGGCTATTGGGTTTGAGCTGGGCCTACAGCCAGTGAATGGGCTCCGGGGTTTAAGATGGAACTACAGCCGGTGAATGGGCTCTGGAATTTGTGCTAGGCCTACAGAAAACGTAGGTACATGCGTGGTTGGTACGATGGGTGCACATGCACGGCTCCGGTGGGTGGTATAACATTATTTAGGCTCCGTCCCTATGCAGTGTACATGCATAGAATTACTGAAATTTGTTCGTGCAAATAATCACTCCAAATCGACAAAAGTTGGACTGATGATTCCATTAACAATGTTGCACAACCTGACAGGCACAATCAATTCACATGATTGTGTCACGCCTAAACAATAGAATAAACTATTTCTTCCTCATCAAAGATCACTTCTACTAATTCATTCAAGGATCTGAACCCATTTGAGCTTCTGATTCACTCCACCATCTGTTCTTGCAGCAAATGAATGCAACAATTCAAGCTTTGTGACAGGTAGTCTTAGTAGTACTGCAATGTGTTTGGTACCAATAGTATGTTCTTCTATTAGTTTTATTTGACATACTGATGATTGTAACTCTCCTATGCCGACATTTTAGGAGGCTTTCCATGGCGTGTAGCGGGAGGCGCTCCATGGCGTGTACCTGGAGGCTTTGCAGGAGGTGTACCTGGAGGCTTTGCAGGAGGTGTACCTGGAGGCTTTGCAGGAGGTGTACCTGGAGGCGTTCCAGGAGGCTTTCCAGGTAATTTTTGCTCTCATTAAAAACAATTTAGATTCATTGAGATACGTTGAATGAAAAGTGTAAGTTTTATTCTTGCTAGTTTTACAATCCAGTCTGTTACAATGCTGCAGTCATAGTGCAAATGCAGCCTGAATCCACTGTCAGGGCCTGGAGTGAAATTCCCTCATTTCTGGGCCAAATGTCCTGTTTCTGTGCTGTAAATTCTATGTAATATAAATTCTATGTAAGGAGGTGAGATATGGTCACTGGCCTAGACATTCGATTGGCCTGCACCCATTTTCCAGGCGCTAAATGGCCTACTAGGAAGCATGTGCACATTTGCAGCTGGTCGTGCCATATTAGATTGGGCTTTTCCGTTGGCGTCACGAGCACAAGCCAGAACTATTAAAAATACTTAATATTATTTAAAATAGGCTCTTTAGCATCTTACAGAACCCTTTTCAGATTTTGGAATGCCCCAGCCCATGACTCGCTATGTGCTGAACTCACCCAGCATTTCGTGGCGTTAACTGGCAGGGAGGATCCACTGCCAGCGCTATTTAAAGGGATCATGCAGTACTTACATGTTAGGTGTTGGTTTGTCATTTCAAGCTCATGGTTAATTTCTGGGCATTTCTTGGTGTGTTTTAGCTCTCTGGAAAGTTCACTTTATCTGCATAGAACAATATTTTTCTGGCATTTCACTGTTGGCTGCCTTAGAAATACTTTGACTGAAGTCATGGGTGATTTGGTAGGGCTGCCTTTGGGCCTGGAGGTCAAAGGGAAGTAGCAAGAAAGTAGCAAATCACTGGTGGTCGACACTGCTCATGCTCTTTCCTCCTCCTCCTCCTCCTCTTTATACTCCACAACTTTGCAATCCTGAAGGACTACACCTTACCATCTAGACAACCAGAATTGCAGGAGAAGAAGAAGAATGAAGAGGAAGAAGAGCAGGTGGAGCATGAAGATGAGGAGGAGAAAGAGCATGAGCAGTGTCGAAGACCAGTGCCCCTAGTGCCAGAGCTCTTGTATCAGCTTATCAATGTGCATTTCACCAAAACCATCCCTAATACATCCAGGCCCATCATCATTACTACCACCATCCAATTGCTTTCCTTCAGACCAGCCTTATGGGTCTTGCCCTTACTTAGCAACAAATATAGTCACCAACACTGAATCCAGAGCAAAAAGAAAATTGTCAAACAAAGCTATTCCAGCTGCTTCTTACAGTTAATAGAAATAATTATGAATCACCATTGTGCATTCACTTAGTGTCCATCTTGTTTGCTTGTTTCCCTATTCTAGTGCTCCTACAAACTATTTTCCCAGTGGCTATAGCTTGGGAGGTGGAAGGCTGCTGAGCTTCCATTATGGATACTTTACTGAGACTGCACATCAGCATTCTTACGGCTCTGGACGAGAACAGAGTGCAGAGCCGCTGTGATACTTTGGAGGCCCCTGTCAATATTGGCTCCCAGAGCCAAGATCGCAGCTGCCTGAGCTTCCATGGCAACAGCGTGAGCTGCATTAGTAGGCATCTGAGCTTCTATGGACTTTTATATAAGTGACTCCGTCGTGGTGGGTGTCACTGTCGTGTTCATGTTGGACAGAATGGTTTCCCTGCTTTGCTCAAAGCCTTGACACAAACTGGAGCTGGACTCCTCCATGCTCTGCAACATTGTGCACAAGCTAGCTGACAGGCCTCCCAGTGCACCAAGCATTTCCTGGCTTGCCTCTGTACCCATTCAAGACAGAAGTATCCAACAGCAATTACTACCCCCATAACAATAGTAACTGCACTTCAAAGTGATACATTGTACATGAAGCGTTTTTGGTTGTTTCTCAGGGACGATAAGGTTCTATATAAATAGAGGCCTGTTTTACCATCTTAAATTTACATAGAACTCCAAGTAGTAAAATAAAGAAATTTAATGGACTAAGACTGAAAAGTCAGTCATATAGATGGGTTTTTTTAAGGACACTTTTGAACCCCTCTAATCAGGTCTCCGCCCCAGCTACAGCATTGAAACAGCCCTTACCAATGTCATCCTAAGTGACTGTGACTATGGTAAATTATTCCTCATCATCCTTCTCAAACTGCCTGTAGCTTTTGACATGGTTGACCACAACAACCTTCTCCAACGGCTCTCCTCTATCCTCGAGCTGCATGTGACTACCCTCGCCTGGTTCCATTCTTATCCATCCAGTCGTAGTCAGAGAATCACCTGCAATGGCTTCTGTTCCCACTCCCACATCGTTACCTTTGGAATCCCCCAAGGATCTATCCTTGGCCCCCTTCTATTTCTCATCCACATGCTGCCCCTCAGCAACATCATCCAAAAATACATCAGGTTCTACATGTATGCTGACGACATCCAGCTCTACCACACCACCATCTCCGTCAACCCTTCCACTATCTCTGATTTGTCACGCTGCTTGTCCAACATCCAGTATTGCATGAGTAAAAATTTCCTCCAACTAAATATTGAGAAGACCAAAGCCTGGATATTAGCATAACATAGGCAGTGGTGGGGGTGCAGAGTTTCAGGCAGGAAGCCCAGAAGTTTGGGTTTCCCCGCATGCTGTGGAGTTTTAACTCCACAGCGTGTGACTTTTGTCATTGACAGGTTCCCTACCTGGATATCGGCCTGATTGACGGGCTTGACTTCCAGTCGGGCAAGGAGCATTCCAGAGCAGGCCACAGGGTCAGGTAGGGCCGATCCCGGACCCGGGGAGGGTCTGATCCCAGGGAGGTCCAATCCCTGACCCTGGGGATCTTTGTATGGGGGAGGGTGTCTGATGGGGATGGGAGGGAAGATTGGGGGGGCAGAGAGGAAGCACTCCTGCTCCTCCTGGCAACAAGGAGTGCTGTAGAGGCCTCCATTAAACGTGGAAGTGGGCGAGTTGGAGACTGGTTGGGGTCAGGTTTGAGACTTTTAAAATTTGAACCTCTGATCCGACCCCACCAACCCATTTTTGGGTGTTAAAATCCAGCCCATTGTCTTCGGTCCCCATCACAAACTCAATTCCCTAACCACCAACTTCATCCTACTCCTTGGCCACTGTCTGAGGCTGAACCAGACCGCTCGCAACCTTGGAGTTCTATTTGACCCTGAGCTGAGCTTCCACCCCGTATCCTCCTATCACCAAGACCGCTTACTTCCACCTCTGTAACATCGCTCGTCTCCGCCTCTGCCTCAGCCCATCAGCTGCTGAAACACTCATCCATGCCTTGTTACCTCAGGCTCTCCTGACGAGCCTCCCACCTTGCACCCTCCATAAACTGGAGCTCATCCAAAACTCTGCTGTCCGTAACCTAACTCGCACCAAGTCCCGTTCACCCATCACCCCTATGCCCGCTGACCTACATTGGCTCCCGGTCTGGCAATGCACCAATTTAAAAATTCTCATCTTTTTAAATCCCTCCATGGCCTCACCCCTCCCTATCTCTGTAACCCCCTCGAGCCCTACAATCCACCGAGATCTCTGTGTTCCTTCGATTCTGGCCTCTTGCGCATTCCCAATTTCCATTGCTCTGGAATTATCTCTCAAAACCTCTCTACCTGTCTCTTCTCCTTTAAGATTCTCCTTAAAACCTACCTCTTTGACCTATCCTAATATCTCCTTATATGGCTCAGTGTCAAAATGTTATTTGATAACCCTCCTGTGAAGCACCTTGGGTCGTTTTACTACATTAAAGGTGCTATATAAATACAAGTTGTTGTTGTTGTGAATGCAAAAGAGAGATAGGAAGGCAAAGTGCTATGGATGAGAATTTCTAAGAACAAGCCCATAGTGACTGAAGGATCATCCTTCTATGGTAGAGTAAGTAGTAGCCTCGAGTCATAGAAACAGATGGTGGAGACTGGAATATATAGCTGGATAAGATTCTTCAGATAGGGTGAAATTAAGGTACGGAGGAATTTGAAAATAAAGAGGGCGATATTAAAATCAGTTTGCTGCGGCACAGGACTCAATAGAGCACAAGGGATAATTGGTCTGCGGGTCTTTGTCCAGGCGAGAACCTGGGCTCCAGGATCCCAGATCAGCTGAAAATTGAATCAGGCAGGTTTTGGCATCACAGTGGTGTCCAAAGTGCCCATACAATTTCCCTCTGTTCATTGTTCGTTTTATAAATGAGATTCGGGCAAGCAGCAGTTAAAAATCACCCCCCATGTGTTTAAGTCCCACTCCAGGACATTAGCACATTATCTAGGCTGACATTTCAATGCATTTCTGTGTTGTTGGAGGGGTCATCTTTCTAATGCGATTTTAAACTGTCCTGATCTGGTGATTCATATCATAAGGATACAGACAATCCCACAGCACTATTTGATGAAGAGCAGGGAGTTTTCCTCCCACAGCTGGCATGACCAAAGAAAAAAATCAACTGCTTATCCATCCTTTTGTTATTTGTAGGATTTTGCTGTGTGGAAATTGACCTCCCATTTGACTACATCATAAAATAACTGCACTTCAAGAGTAATTAATTGGTTGTGAAGTGCTTTGGATCATCTGGAAGATGTGATAAATGTACTTTCTTTCTTTAGGTTATCATATTAGATCAAAATCCTGGCATTTTCCTGGGTTACCTCAAATGAATCTGGAAGAAACTCTTGAAAACATTAATCATGGTTGGCCACCTCCATTGGGAGACTAAGGGGGCGATTTTCCCAGCCCCGAGGAGGCGGGTTTGGAGGCGGGACATTTGGCAAAATGGCAAAAACTGAGTGCGGGTTCGGAACCCGCCTCTGCGCAATTTTGTCAGAGGCGTTTCTGATGGGTGTGATTCGGTCCCGCCTCCAGCAGTCCAGAGAGGTAGTTAAGACTCTTAAATAGTAGTTAAGGGCCTCTATAATTCTATTTTGACAGGCCCTCATTATTTTTCCACATTTTCAGCATGTTCCACGACCCTCCTAAACCACGCCAGCTAAACCTGGCGGGTTGACAAGTGGGTGGCCTCCTCACAGCTACAGCTCCACCATTAAAACGGAGCTTTCATCAGTGATTAGTTGCAGGTGGCAGAACTTTGTTTCAAAAGGTATTTCAGCACTTTTAGCAGGCCTACCGAAGTCGGAGGTGCTGCATCTTCTGTCTCTCAACTATGGGACCTATTTGGAAGACCCTCTCCCCGCTTGGACTGAACGCGTCCCCAACGGAGGTATCTGCCAGCAGCATGGGAACCATTTATTTCCTTTCACCATGGAGCTAAGATTCGGATGAGGAGCAGCCACGGCAGCAGCAGAACCAGGCAGCAACAGCAGCAGGAGCCCCAGCCTCCTGCTCACCCACCTGATGCTGCACAGGGCAGAAGGCGCCAACACATGGAAGCACATCGCCGCAGGAGATACCCCCAACACAGGGTTTACAGACAGAGGATGAGTTACCTCAACATGACTGAGCAGCAGTGCCAAAGGAGGCTGAAACTTTCACAAGAGGTTGTCTGAGACATCTGCGCGCTGCTGCATCAACAGCTGGAGCCCAGAGGAGCGGGTGCACATCCCTTACCAGTGGTTGTCAAAGTCACCACCACAATCAAATTTTTTGCCTCAGGCTCCTTCCAGGGATCATCAGCGGCATCTCCCAGTTGGCTGCCCACAGTTGCATCACACAGGTTACCAATGCCCTTTTTGCAAAGGCCCATAATTACATCCACTTCTCAAGGGATCAAACAAGTGTCACTGCATGTTCAGTTGGCTTTGCAAATTTGGCAGGCTTGCCAATGGTGCTGGGCGTCATAGGCTGTGCACATGTGGCCCTTAGGGCACCCCATCACAATCCAGCTATCTTTGTCAACCACAAGGGCTTCCACTCCCTCAACGTACAGCTGGTGTGTAACCACAAGAAGGAGATTTTGCATGTTTGCGCCAAGTTCTGTGGTAGTTGCCATGACTCTTTCATCCTGCGGAACTCCAGTGTTCCTCCGCTCTTCAATCTGCCAAACCAACTTAACGGATGGCTCCTTGGTGAAGGGCTACCCCCTGAAGAAGTGGCTAATGATGCCAATAAGGAGGCCAGCTAACGAGGCTGAAGAGCGCTACAATGCCAGCCACACTTCGACCATGTCCATCATCGAGCAAACCATTGGCTTGTTGAAGATGCGATTCCGATGCCTTGACAGATCGGGTGGAGCCCTGCGGTATTCAGCAGCCAGGGTCTCCAGAATGGTCATGGTCTGCTGTGCACTGCACAACATGGCACAGCATCGTGCCTTGCAGCTTCCTGATGAGCAAGTGGCTCAGTTCATAGCCTCCTCAGATGAGGAGGAGGATAAGGAGGAGGAAGACCGAGCGCCGGCCTATGTGTTCCCGCGATGGATGTAATGCATTCGGTGAGGGTAACTATCAGGCAGATGCATCACAATACATAAGGAATGGGGTGAGTGGCAGTGTTGGATGAATAAATGGGATGATAGAAAGTGAACGATGGATGCTTTTGAAACTTAAGCGGGTGTGAGGAGCAATGTGCTGGAGTATGGTTGACAAGTCAGAGTAAGAGGGCGGGGGGTGGTGTGTACTACAGAATGTTGGTGAATCTGTAACTGCACTCACCTTTCCTGACCTGGTTAGGTCAATAAAGTGCTTCCTGCACTGGATTCACGAATGGTCCCGATGCTCCTGCTGCTGAACTCCTCAGCCTCCTCCAACGACGCCGCCTTAGTGACAGCAGTAGGTTTCTTCCTCCCGTTGCCGGGGAAGATGGTCTCCTTCCTGTACACAGAAATACATCAAGTGATGCATCATTAAACCTTTGACTGTCCTGATTCCCTCTTTCAACTTAGCCCTCCCTTTGCACAAACTCCTAACTGCTCCAAATGCCATCTTTGAATTAGCCCTTTAAATAGTTGCGTTGAGAACGCGTCACGCAGGTGCGCATCACGCCCAGTGTTGCGCATTGAAGACGCAAAACCCAGAAGTAAAATTCTAATTAGGTAGCCATGTTGAAATCAGACATTCTAACACACCAAAACTTCTTCCAGGCTTGGCGCCCACTATCGCTGCCCTCCACTGCTCAGAAGCAGCTTCTGGGTTATTGTCGAACTAAGTGTGAAATGTGCAGTCACTCCTCAACGAAATTGTAATGCGATCAGCATGATTGTAGTACTAGAAACAGAAAAGCTGTTGCAACTGCCTGTCAACATTTTGTATCCGTTCCAAAAGCTTCCACAGAATATGAGTGATAAAGCTTTAAACACTACTCCCAAAGAACACAAATGCTCTGATACAGAATTAATTATCACTTGCTGAGCAAAAATTGCTGGAACATCCATTGAGCTAGGGAAATCTGTTGATAGCAAATCTGTTCAGCAAGTTCCTCTGTGCTCCCAGTAGCCACCAGGGTCTATTTTGTAAGAGATTTGCCCTTGCTACTTCAGTTCTTTTTGGATGCAACCTATTGCAATGCCATCTGATATACAAAAGAAGAGTCAATTGCACACACTCTATGTAAGTGATGGGAATTAATGGACAAATAGCCTTTTCTTATTCCATGTTTTCTTATGATCTTAAAGATTACTATACTTTGTTAGATCGATTTGAACAGTTTGCATTAATACTGAATATTTTAGGAATGAGTTTTATCTGGAATGAGTGGTGCTGTTGATCTTCATAATGTTTCTTATTCTGCTCTGTACGTAACTGGTCTCTGCTCTGTCATAACTTGTCAATTCTCTGACATTGCAGGTGGCTACGCAGCAGCTAAAGCTGCGAAATATGGAGGTAAATTTTCCTACTTTCATAGTTTGTGAAAGCATCAAATTATTATTGTATTAGTATGCATAGAATGTTAATGGGAACAATCATCTTATCAAGTATGGAAGTTACATAACAATTAAATTCATCACCAAATAAAGAATAAACTTCAAACCCAGTTACAATGGTTTCCTTGAGGGAAGGAACATTTGTCCAAATATTACTATCAGCTCTTCTCACTTTACTGTAGAATTAACAACAATTTGGCTGCATTGAATTTGGCTTTGAGATACTGAGGTTGTAGTTTCACAAACTAAAAAATATCCATTGTCTGAATGCACAGAGAATTTGAAGTACAAGCCAAGAGTTCCATAATTCTGTCTGGTCTTTATTACAAGCGTTTTGTCCAGAGAGAAACCAGGAAATATCTCGCCACATGAGAAACAAACAGTGAAAGTCACAATCCTGGACATAGACCAATATGAAATGTTCAATTGGCTAAATACTGACTGGGAGACCTAAATAAGAAAATAATGGAATTAATAAGGTACACCAACAGGAATCAAAGAGCTAAAACAAATGTCTTGTCAAGCAGTAACATGGTCACAAACTGCTCAATATTCTTTCCTTCTACAATGCTCTACTTATTATGAATTCTTTCATTCATAATTTTTGAATATTTTCTAGCTGTATTTGAAGTTGGTGGCCTATTTTGATACTTTTGACTAGATTTTGAGATTTGCTGCCTTTTCCCTTTTGCGATATTTCTACGCCATTCCAACAACTGACAATATTGTTACAAAGCATTTGGATTTAATGTAGTAGCCATTACTGAGACATGCTTGCAAGGTGTCAAAGTTGGGAACTACATATTCTAGGGTACTTGACTTTTAGAAAAGATAGGCAAAGTGGAAAAGGAGGGCTGGGGGTTGCCCTGATAATAAAGGATGAGATAAAGACAGCAGTGAGCAAGGGTCTTAGCCCAGAATCAGGATGTAGATTCTGTATGGGTGGAGGTAAGAAAGGGCACAAAACAATGGTGGGAGTAGTTTATAGGCCCCCTAACAGTAGTTATAGGGTTGGAAAGAGTATAAATCAGGAAATTAGAGGAGCATGCATCAAGGGTAATGCAATAATGGTGAGGGACTTTAATCTTCATATAGACTGGGTAACTCAAATTGGCAAAAGTAGTTTGGAGGACAAGTTAACATAATGCATTCGAGTAAGTTTTCTAGAACAATATGTCGAGGAACCAAACAGGGAACAGGCTACTTTAGATCTAGTATTGTGTAATGAGACAGGGTTAATTAGTAATCTTATTGAAAAGGGTCTGGGAAAGAATGATCATAATATGATCTGAAACTAGGGTCTTAATTTTAAACAAAGCCAATTACGTAGGTATGAGGGGCAAGTTGACTAAGTTAGATTAGAAAATTAGATTAAAAGATATGACATAAGAACATAAGAATTAGGAACAGTAGTAGGCCATATGGCCCTTCAAGCTTGCTCCGCCATTCAATAAGATCATGACTGATCTTTGACCTCAACTCCATTTTTCCCGCCCGATCCCTATATCCCTTGATTCCCCTAGTGTTCAAAAATCTATCTCAGCCTTGAATATACTCAACGACTCAGCATCCACAGCCCTTTAGGGTACAGAATTCCAAAGAATGACATCCCTCTGAGTGAAGAAATTCCTCCTCATCTTAGTTTTAAATGGCCTATAGACCCAATCTACTCAATCTCTTTTTATAGGACAACCCTCTCATCCCAGGGATCAATCTAGTGAACCTCCGTCACACCCCCTCTAAGGCAAGTATATCCTTCCTTAGGCAAGGTGACCAAAACTGTACACAGTACTCCAGGTGTGGTCTCACCAAAGCCCTATATAATTGCAGCAAAACTTCCTTACTCTTATACTCCAATCCCCTTGCAATAAAGGCTAAAATACCATTTGCTTTCCTAATTGCTTGCTGTACCTGCACGTTAACTTCCTGTGATTCGTGTAAAAGGGCCCCCAAAACCTTCTGAATACCAATATTTACTAGTCTGCTTTTCTATTCTTTGCACCAAAGTGGATAACTTCATGTTTCCCCACATTATACACCATTGTTACACCGCCTCTAAGGCAAGTAGGTCCTTCCTCAGATACTTTTTTGTTGAAAATTTTAGAATATTTCTTTAAATGTTTGCCACTGCTTATTTACTGTCATACCTTTTAATCTAATTTCCCAATCTACCTTAGCTAACTCACCCCTCATACCTATGTAATTGGCTTTATTTAAGCTTAAGACTCTCCTTTCTGACTGAAGTATTTCACTCTCAAATTCAATGTGAAATTTTATCATATTATGATCACTCTTCCACAGAAGATCCTTAATTAACCCTGTCTCATTACGCAATACAAGATCTAAAATAGCCTGTTTCCATGACGTATTATTCTATGAAACTGTCTCAAATGCATTCCATGAACTAATCCTCCAGACTATCTTTGCCAATTTGATTTGCCCAGTCTATAGGAAGATTAAAATTCCCCATGATTATTGTAGTACCTTTGACGGTAGATAAGCAATGGCAAACATTTAAAGAAATAATTTAGAATTCTCAACAAATATACATTCCCTTGAGAAATAAAAACTCCACGGGAAAAGTGGACAAGTTATGGCTAGTATAAGATTAAAAGAAGAGGCTTACAATACTGCCGAAAAGAGTAGTAAGCCTGAAGATTGGAAGGGTTTTAGAAATCAACAAAGGATAACGAGAAATTGATCAAGAATGAGAAAGTACAATGAGAGTAAGCTAGCAAGAAATACAAAAACAGTTTGTAAGAGCTTCTACAAATACAGGAAACTTTGTGATATACGGGACCGGCGTGTTGCCGATCTATCAAAACTGCCGGACATACAAAGTTAATGTTGAAGCATACGGAGGTTTTCATCTCCGTATCTGACAACAAACACTGTTGCTTAGCAACAGCTTCTAAAGAGTCGGCTGCAGCTGCAAGTGTCTCTAGCTGAAGCTGTTGCTATAGCTACAGACCTTGCAGTGCCTGACTGGGGAAAAAAAAAGAACGAGAACTAAAACAACTTATAGAAAACGGCTCCTGATTTTTGCCGTTAGATCGAGTATTCCGGACATACAACCTCCGGATAAACCAAAGTTTCCTGTATGTAAAAAGGAAGAGAGTAGCAAAAGTAAATGTGGGTCGCTTCAAGGCAGAGACAGGAGAAATTATAATGGGGAATAAGGACATAGCAGAAACGTTAAACAAATATTTTGTACTGTCTTCACAGTAGAAGACACAAAAAACTATCAGAAATAGTAGGGAACCAAGGGTCTAATGAGAGTGAGGAACTTAAAGTAATTAATATTAGTAAAGAAAAAGTACTGGAGTAGTTAATGGGACCAAAAGCTGAGAAAATCCTCTGGACCTGATGGCCTACATCCTAGGGTTTTAAAAGAGGTGGCTGCGGAGATAGTGGATGCATTGGTTTTGCTCTTTCAGAGTTCCCAAGATTCTAGAACGGTCTCCATGGATTGGAAGGTGGCAAATGTAACCCCGCTACTCAAGAAAGGAGGGAGAGAGAAAACAGAGTGAAACAGTGTTAACATTTCAGGTCGATGACCTTTCACCAGTTCTGATGAAAGGTCATCGACCTGAAACGTTAACTTTGTTTCTCTCTCCATAGATGCTGCCTGACCTGCTGAGTATTCTCAACACAATCTAATTTTATTTCATATTTCCAGCATCCACAGTATTTTGCTTGTGTGTTGTTGTAGGAGAGTAAATAGGCCAGTTAGCTTGATGTCAGTAGTATGAAAAATGCTAGAATATATCATTAGGAGTGTGGTAACAGGGCAGTTAGAAAATCATAATATGATTAGGCAGAGTCAACACGGTTTTATGAAAGGGAAATTGTGTTTGACAAGTCTATTAGAGTTTTTTGAGGGTGTAACTAGCACAATAGATAAGGGGAAACCAGTGGATGTAGTATATTTGGATTTTCAAAAAGCATTCGATAAAGTGCCACACAAGAGCTGGTTAAACAAGATTAGGGCTCATAGGATTGGGGGTAATAAAAGGGAATCCAAAGGTCTTCTATAGACATATTAACAGTAAAAGGGTTGTCAGAGGAGCGGTGGGGCCGATTAGGGACTAAAATGGAGATCTATTGGAGGCAGAAGGGATGGCTGAGCTACTAAATGAGTACTTTGCATCGGTGTTTACCAAGGAAGAGGACGTTACCAAAGCTGTGGTAAATGAGGAGGTTGCTGGGATACTGGATAAGATAAAAATAGATAAAAAGAAGGTACTAGACAGGCTGCCTTTAATTAAAGTGGATAAGTCACCTGGTCCGGATGGGATGCATCCTAGGTTGCTGAGGGAAGTAAGGGTAGAAATTGCGGAGGTGCTGGCCACAATCTTCCAATCCTCCTTAGATACAGGGGGTGGGGTGCCAAAGGACTTAAGGATTGCAAATGTTACAGCCTTGTTCAAGGAAAGGGGAGAAGGATAAACCTAGCAATTACAGTTTAACATCAGTGGTGGGGAAACTTTTTGAAACAATAATCCAGAAGAAAATTAACAGCCACTTGGACAAGCATGGACTAATAAAGATGAGCCAGCATGGATTTTTTATGGGCAAATCGTGTTGAATAACTTGATTGAGTTTTTTGATGAGGTAATAGAGAGAATGGATGAGGGCAGTGCAGTTGATATTGTGTATATGGACTTTCAAAAGGCATTTGATAAAGTACCACATATTAGGCTTGTTAGCAAAATTGAAGCCCATGAGATAAAAGGAACAGTAGCAGCATGGATACAAAATTGGCTAAGGGATAGAAAACAGAGAGTTGCTGTGAATGGCTGTTTTTCAGACTGGAGGGAGGCATACAGTGGCATTTCCCAAAGTTCAGTACTAGTGCCACTGCTGTTTTGATATACATTCATGACTTGGACTTGTGGGTACAGGGCACAATTTCAAAATTTGCAGATGACATGAAACTTGGAAGTGTAGTAAACAGTGAGGAAGATGGTAATAGACTTCAACAAGACATAGACAGGCTGGTGGAATGGCCAGACACATGGCAGATGAAATTCAACGCAGCGAAGTGTGAGGTGATATAGGAACAATGAGGAGAGACCATACATACTAAATGGTACAACTTTAAAGGGGGTGCAAGAACAGAGAGACCTGAGGGTGCTTGTGCACAAATTTTTGAAGGTGGCATGACAGGTTAACAAAGCAGTTAGTAAAGCATATGGAATACTGGGCTTTATAAATAGAGGCATAGAGTACAAAAGCCAGGAAGTTATGCTAAACCTATATAAAACACTAGTTTGGTTCCAGCTGGAGTATTGTGCCCAATTCTGGGCACCATGCTTTAGGAAGGACGTAAGGCTTTGGAGGGGATGCAGAAGAGATTTACTAGAATGGTTCCAGGGATGAGGTATTACAGTTATGTGGATAGACTAGAGAAGCTGGGTTGTTCTCCTTGGAGCAGATAAAGCTAAGAGGAGGATTGATAGAGGTGTTTAAAATCATGAAGGGTTTAGATAGAGTAAATAAAGAGAAACTGTTTCCGTAGACTGAAGGGTCAATAATGAGAGGGCACAGATTTAAGGTGATTGGCAAAAGAACCTGAGGCAACATGAGGAAAAGCTTTTTTACACAATGCGTGGTTAGGATTTGGAATGCACTGCCTGATAGAGTGGTGGATACAGATTCAATAGTAGCCTTCAAAAGGGAATTGGATAAATACTTGAAGGAGAAAACATTGCAGGGAAATGGGGAAAGAGCAGGGAGTGGGACTAACTGGATTGCTTTTCAAAAGAGCCAGCACAGAATCGCTGTGCCAAATGGCCTCCTTCTGTGCTGTACTATTCTATGATTCTCTGATATATTAGCATGGATTGAGGATTGGTTAACGGACAGAAAAGAGAGTCGGAATAAACAGATTTTTTTTGGGTTGGCAGGTAGTAACTAGTGGGGTGCCGCAAGGATCAGTGTTTGGGCCTCAGCTATTTACAATCTAGATCAATGACTTTGATGAGGGTACCTAGTTTAATGTATCCAAATTTGCTGACAATACAGGTGGGAAAGTAAGCTGTGAGGAGGACACAGAGGTTACAAAGGGATATAGACAGGTTAAATAAATGGAGTATAGTGGGGAAACATGAAATGATCCACTTTGGTGCGAAGAATAGAAAAGCAGCCTAGTAAATGTTGGTATTCAGAGGGATTTGGGGGTCCTTTTACATGAATCACAGGACGTTAACATGCAGCTACATCAAGCAATTAGGAAAGCAAATGGTGTTTTAACCTTTATTGCAAGGGGGTTGGCGTATAAGAGTAAGGAAGTTTTGCTGCAATTATATAGGGCTTTGGTGAGACCACACCTAGAGTACTGTGTACAGTTTTGGTCTCCTTAAGGAAGGATATACTTGCCTTAGAGGGGGTGCAACGGAGGTTCACTAGATTGATTCCTGAGATGAGAGGGTTATCCTATGAGGAGAGATTGAGTAGAATGGGTCTTTATTCTCTGGAGTTTAGAAGAATGAGAGGTGGTCTCATTGAAATGTATAAAATAATTGAGGGCTTGACAGGGTAGGAGAGTCTAGAACTAGGGGTCGTAGGCTGGATTTTCATTGAGGAGTCGGGTAGGAGGCGGGACTACAACTTTTGGGGTTGTAGTCCCGCCTCCATCGAGTTCTAGCCAACCCACGCGATTTAGACTTGATTGACCTTGTTGAGCCCGCCCAGCGGGCTCAGCAGGCCAATTAAGGGCCACCCGGCAACAGGTGACATCACAGATTGAAATTTCATCTGTCAAGACCTTTTGACAGATGAAATATCAGCGTTTCACAGCTGTTTGAAGCTGTCAAACACTGACAATCTGTACTCCAGGTTAATTCCTTCCTCTCAATGATTTAGAGAGCTCCCCAGAACAGAAAGCTGAACGCTGCAGATTTTGACAGCTGGCGGCCATTCTGCTTTCTGTGCCGGTGAGATGAGGAACTTCCGAGACCTGAAGGAAGGAAGGCTGTAAAAGGTAAGTAAAGGTTAGTAGAACTTCTTTAAACACTTTACATAGACCAAACACACTTACCTCTGCACTCATGCGCCCATCACTCACCTGAACACCAGACATCTCGAACTCTCCAAGCCCTTCAGCCCGATGGCCCACCTTGCTAACTTGGCGTGGTTTGGAGCCGTCGGGAATCCCACATTTCAACAATAAAAATAGGGATTAGGCTAAAAACTGCCTGTTAACTACTTGTTCAAGTCAAATGTTGTATTGCCTGGTTACTTGTGAATTTTTCTGTTTCTTTGTAATTGTTTTACTTTCAAGTAAATTGGACGGTTAGTTTAAGTCTCAATGGAACGGTGTGATAGTTGGTATTTACTGCCTTTTGGAGTGGTTAGCCCAGGCGGTTTCCAGGGTGTAATGCAGTGACAAAAGGCCAATTGTTAGTCCTGTTCATGTAAGGGTGCAAGTTTCAGTTCATAAAAAGGTCTGCTTACTAAAACTACCTTCTTGCTGTGAACACTAATTAAAAGTGTTGGGAGAGTATGAATTGTAACAATTATTAATTTTTCAGATAATGAATTTATTGTCTGCAAGCAGTTTATGTTGTCCGTGAGTAATGGTACAGGTAATGAATGACCCAAGATCTCTTGCTATGTCCAGCCATAGCCCTGGGCTGGCTCTAGTCAGGGAATTCATTGTCAGTGGCATATGAATGGATTGGTACTTACTATTGTTTAGTGAATTATTTAATAATTTAGTCAACTGAGCAATATGTGAGTAACCAATAATAATTATATTTTCACACTGTCCCTTAAACACAAAATAGCAAAGAAAAATACCTTTTTCTACCAAGAAAAGAACAAAGGAGACAAAAAAACAATGGCCCAGAAATTCGGGTCTCCACGGGTGAGTACGCACGGGGTACTCACCCGTAGACCCAATGGAAGTGCCGGTTTCCTGCATGCGCGGGAAACCGGCACTTCCGTTCCCCTGAAAGCAGGGGTTAAGAGGTCGAACACGTGCGCAGTAGAGGCTGCGCGTCGAACTTAGGTTTTTTTTGCAGGTTTTTCCGGGAGGGTAAGTCTGCAGAAGTTAAACATTTTGCCTGCTTTTTACAAGGTAAGTGGTGAATTAATTAAAATTTAAAACATTTTTTCCACAAGTTTATTATTTTTAAATAATTTAAAGCAAGGTAAGTTTATTTTTAGCCCCGTTAGAAAATAAAATTATTTTTTTCTAAAATTTAAATTATTGTTTAAAATAGTTATTTCATGTAATTTATAGTTTATTTAAAAAAGTGATTTTTTTTATTATTTTTTTTATTTGAAGATTTAGTGATGTTTTGGGGCCCGTAGTATTTCTAAGTTTTGACAGCTCTTCCTGTCAAACTTATGAATGGAGCATTCCCTGCTCCGATTGGCTCCCCATGGCCCACGTGATCCCAGGGGAACGCATCGAACTTACTGCGCCCCTGGGATACGCAAGCACTGCGCGCCGGCAGCTGCAGCAGGCCCCGGATCGGAATTCCACGCGGGCCCACAGCTCAACGGCCGGCGCGCAAGTTAAGTGCAGGTTGGGGGCTTACACCCGCGGGAAGCCGCCGACCCGAATTTCTGGGCCATTGAGTCTGCTCCACTGGCGCAAGTGAGGCAAAGCAAACCTTGTGATGGCTCAAGTGGAAGCCCAAAATCCCAGGGACGGAGTTATTTACATGGTTGGGAGGTGCTACCTGTGTGTACTTTGGAGTGCACCTAGACTCAGGTGGGGAGTGGAGCACACAGCAGGAAGCAGAGGACTTGGACAGACCTAGACTTGTTCATGGAGTACTGCACTCTGGTAGGCTTGGGCTAATTTAGAAGCATAGGACATGGGTGGGCCTGGACTTTGACAGGTATTGGAACACTTGAGATGCTTCGACTTGGGTAGGAAGCAAAGTACTGGTGCCTGCTAACCACATGATCAATAATTAATTAACAGTAATTTGGTTCGAAGGGGCCAGTTGGATGACAGAAAATGGGTACATGGTGAGACACAATCATTTTAATAGTGTAGAATTACAGTTGACAAAAGGTGGCCAATAAGTCTGTAAATAATGTTTACAAACCTGATAGATGTAGTGTATGTGCCTTTAAGACAGAACTACTTTTACAGCTCCTGTATACTGTAGTACTGGCAGTGACCACACCTGTATATAAGCTTTGCGCATGCCTCTGTACCCCCAGTCTTGAGACTACCCTCCTCCAGTAAATACCTGTTTATTGTTAAGTTACAGCATCCGTGTGGTTATTTAATAACAGCATACCCTCAGAATCACGGATCTAACAGTAGACACAACAAATTCACATGACTGTGTCACATCCGAAATCTAAACAATAGAATAATCTATTTCTTCCGCATCAAAGATCATTTCTACTAATTCATTCAAGGAATTGAACCCATTTGAACTTTTTTGATCACACTCCGCCATCTGTCCTTGCAGAAAATGAAAGCAGCAACTCCAGCTTTGTGACAGGTAGTCTTAGTAATGTGTAGTACCAACAGTATGCTTTTCTGTTAGTTTTATTGGACATATTGATGAATGTATCTCTCCTGTTCTGGCATTCCAGGTGGTTTTCCAGGTAATTTGATCTGTCATTAACAAAATTTTAGATTCATTGAGATGAGTTGAATGAAAAGTGCAAGTTTTATTCTGGTCAGTTTTACAGTCTAGTCTGTTAGGGCGTTTATACACTACAATTTTAGTCATCAACTTTGTATCAATGCTGCAGTTATAGTGCAGCCTGAATCTGCTGTCAGGGCCTGGCCTGACACAGGAACAAAGTGGAGTCAGACTCCCCGGAGGAGACTTTGGGCCCCTACCTGCCCAGCCTGGAACTTAAGACAACCTTGAGCAGCTCTGGGCCTAGAAGGCCCAGCTGTAGACTGCACCACCCCGGCATGGGCGGCAGCAGTATGGGCTGGCTGGCTAACAGGCAACAGCAAGGGCATTGGCAGAGTGGCAGTGGTGGAAGTACGAATGTTGTCCGCCTGAGAGAGGACAGCAGGTTCGTGCACCATGGAACCACTGCCACTCACCCGGGGTGGTGCCTCAGGAATCCTAGTAATCTGTTGAAGGACAGATTGCTGGACTGCTGTAACATCCTGCAAGCCCCTTTCCACGCTGATAAATGCAGCCACGATAGCAGCAGTCTGAGCTTGTGTGGCAGCAAGCTGAGCTTGAATGACAGAAGTCAAAGCTTCCACTGCAGCACTCCGATGTTGGGTCGCTTCCGCTTGTGCTGCAATGGAAGCTGAGACATCGCCCATCAGACCCTGCATCATGGTTGAGACCGCAAGTGCTTTAATAGAGTTTCCCATCACTTTCATCCTGGAAATCATGGGCTCCAAGCACTGTGCAAAGCCCTGTGGAGCTTCATGGACTCCTCCATACTCCTTGACCGTGACAACAGGCTTTATGACAGGCCCGCCAATGCCCCAAGCATTGCTGTGTGCATGCCCATCACCCTTCTTCTGAAGGCCGCTTCATCGAAGTCGTCATCTGAGTCCTCTGCAGCAGATCCATGTGCGACCTCGCCCTCCGGCGAACTGGCACCTGCACTACCCTTTCCCCTTGCCCAGGCTACAGGCCACTCATGTCTGGTGACTCACCATGTGTAGATTCCACCTCTATACTACTCTCTAAGGTACGCACAGAGCCAGTTTCTGAACTGGTGCCTGCAAGTGTGAGATCGAGTGACGGTGTCTCTTTTCCATCACTCTCTTATTCATCCTGAACTGGCTGGGAAGCTTGGAGTTCTTGATTATCTGTAAGGAGAAAGGCACAAGGGTAGGATTGTGGTGGGAGGAGGGGGGGAAGCAAGGTGTGCATGCTTACACTATCTGCAGCTTATAAGTGAGAAGAGATTGAGGGATGAGGGGGAAGTGGGACGTGAGAAGGAGGATGAGGTATGAGCATACCGTCATCTTCAGTGGTTTCAGCCTTGCCGATTGCCATGGCCTCAGTGATGGCCCCGCCAATAATATCAAGCACAGTCTCCTCCAGCTGGGTCAGGGTTTGCAAACTTGCCCAGTTAGCTGCTGCTGCCTGCGGTTGTGAGCCACTTTGCCCTGCAAGAGAAAGAGAAGTGCATCAGTAAGGGTGGCGTAATGTGTTTGGGTGATGTGCCTGTTATGGTTGAACAGCTGGCAGTGTGTGCAAGGTGTGAGATGTGGGTGTGAGGCTTGCAGCAGTGGTAAGTGTGTGAGGGTGAGGTGAAGCTATGAATGTGAGGTATGAGTCATGATTGATAGAGATTGTTGGTAGGTGAGTGATGGGGGTGCGGTGCATTGAGCAATGTGTGAGGCTAGTGGTGCACTTGGCGGGAGATGTCTTTTGAAGATGCATTCACTGACCTTGATTACTCATGTGAGGTCATTAAACTTCTTTCGGCACTGGATCCAGTTCCTTGGGGTAAGACTGCTGGCAGTGACCGCTTCAGCTATCTGCTCCCACTGCCTTCTGACTGAGTCTGGAGGGCCTCCTGGCCCCTTGTGGGTAGAGCACCTATCTCCTCTGTTCTAACCCCTGCAATAAGGCTTCCAGTGCTGCGTCAGAGAACTTTGGTGCCCTTTCTCTGCCCTGTTGAGCCATAACTGCCTGATAGTTGCCTTCACAACCAGTTCAATGAACTGCTGAATGCAGAATGCACCTCCCCTTTAAAAGGTGCAGACTGCGTTTAGAAGTGGAGGCTAGCTTTAAATAGAGCAAGCCTTGCACGAACTTGAGCCCCCTGCTGAGCGCTAAGCCACTCTGCAGCGCTCTGGGCACTGGGCTGCACGCATCAATAATGTTAATTAGCAGGCAGCACGCATGTCGGATGCTGCCTGTACTACTTTCAACAGGTGCGGGCTGATTGCACATCACGATTCACATGCCCATTTTCATGCCTGATCGAATTTTTAGCCTTTTATCTTTAATTATGGTCTCTAGTAATTTTGCAGTACCTTTGACATAACCTACCAGGTGGTCTGAATGTTCTCAAAAGACTCTGCTCATTAGTGAGCTCCCCTGCTATAGGCATATCTCATAAGGATTCCTGGCCTATGCAACAGAGTAATGCCTGGATCTTGGACTTCATTCCTCTGCTTCCTGTTTCTTTGCTGCTACCTTCACTTCCTCTACCTCATTTGTGCTGTGTGCTTACTGAGTGCTCCCTCCTGACTCTAAATGAGTCCCAAGGTGGATATAGCTAAGCTGGTATCTGCACAATTAGTATGTGATTGGTAATCCTGAGATAGTCAGGATTCCACTTTGGTGTCTTGGGAGCCCTCTATAAAAAGAGTAAAGGAACATCTGTTACTATGGTGCCTGTATGAAATGGTAGAGCACAGAGTTACAATGCAAATACATCGAATGCCATGCTGTGTTGTGCAACCTTTGTTAGTTCTCTATATTTATGGGGAGTCTTCTCCTTTACAACCGGACAAAATATATAGTTGTAAGTATTTTGATGAGCATAAAATGCTACTCCAGTGCTCAACCTGCATCCCACTTTGTGTGACTGCATGACAAAGCAGCACCAGGACATGGATATATTGAAGACTCAAACGTGTTACAGTTCTGAGCTCAGCATACAGGTTGATCAGACCTTTTCTTGAATCCAAGTTATCTGTATAAACTGTCACTTTTTATACATTTCTTTCATCCCCCCTCTACATGACAATCCACACATTTCTGCATTACCTGATTATACAAAATTTAAATTACAATTCCATATAAGGATAATTTAATTGAGCTTGTCCCTTAACAATAACTTTTGTTGGTAAACTAGCTTTCTTACAAGCTTAACAAGCTCTTTTTCCATTGGGCTAATTGCCTCAATAGTTTTACTCTTGCTATATATAATAATTCTGTCTTTGATTCTGTATCATTCGGTACCAGTCAATCTCTTGATTCTACAGAAACCCCAATTAAAAAGGATGATGTATGCCTAGATGCTCCCTGTCTGCAGGGCTGTTTTCTCTGAAACTGATCATCAATGATGCCAGCTCCCTAAAACTTTTGAAACAGTATACAATGGCATGTCTTTATTTAAGTTCCCTCAATGTGCAGGTAATTACTTCATCCTGAAACCGACCATTGCTATAGGATTAGTCTTGGTTCAACAGTTCAGTGATCACTAAAATTGACTTATACTTACCTGCTTAACAAGCAAAGGCTAAAGACCTACTATATGACAGTGCATCCACGCAGTTTGCAGAGCAACAGCCTTAATGTGCACTACAGCACCCTTCATTCTACCTGGCCAGCCCAATGCCCCATACACATGTCAACATACTTGTCCCAGTGCAGATTTTCTGAGCAAAGATGCTATCTATTGCGGCAAAGATTTCCTTTCCTGTGCTTGCAAATCCTGACAAATAGTATTATTCTCTCTATTCTGTAATGTTTGTTGACATCTCTCTGGGTTGCAAGAACAATAACAGCTTAAACAGAAAGCATCCCAAGGCACTTCACACAGGAGAAAGAGACAAGTAGCAGTAGAAGAGTTGAGAAATGACTTAAAGTGTGATTGAAGAGATAGATTTTGAGAAGGCTTTTAAAAACGGGGAGAGAAGTAGCAAGTAAAAGTAGTTTAGAGTGAGTTCCAGAGAGTAGGGCTGACAGAGCTGAAGGCAGCAGTTAGCTGATCCTGGATGTCCCATTAAATAGCTTTGATCCTGAGAAAGGTGGCATTGTTGATATGAGGACAATCTTCAGCTTTGCTGCTGCCTACTTACCTACCATCACACACACAATGCCTGCAGCAGCTGGCATCACTAACTGCTTGATAATGTGTGGTTTCTTACATCTCTCAGCTGGTAAGTAAGACATTTTCAGGACATTCTCTGGAACAGTGGCAGTGAATTTGATGGTTTTATTCTGGCAGATGGAGACAATGAGTCCTGCTTAAAGTAAATCAGTGGAATGTTTGCATGCTCAGGATGTTTTGTATAAAAGTGTCAGCTGAGCCTTGCTTGTTCCATTGCATTGTTGGCAAAGCAGAGGATGTACCAAGGCTGCTGATGTCACTACAGGAAACATGTACTGCAGCTAATGATCATCATAGTGCCTAACTTTATCTGTGATGGCAACTCCTTCCTAACAGAGCGTGTCTATGTTTACTGGCCCTCATCATGCACATAATCATCATGTGCACGCTTTAATGGATGCCTCTACGCTTGCTATCAAAAACCTGCTTGTGATTGGGTACACTGATGACCTCCAATGCTTTTTACATGATAAATAGACATTTGCATTTTCATAGTCTGTCAGCTCCTCCTGATTAACTTCAGGTTTTAGTGACATCCGTACAGAATGATGATCCAAAAAAATTAAGGCGAAATGACAGAAATCCAGATTTTACATAACCCCCTGGAAAACCCTCATAGACCTCCCCAAAGGCCAAATACTCCAGTTTTAAAACCACAATGTTAGAGTACCAATATCTATTCCACCCTAAATTTAACTACCAAGAGTGGTCAAATTCCCCGGAAACAAAATATTGAATACAATTTTAGTGTAAGAGGAGAAACTTATTTTACTATTTATCTCAGAGATATCTTTTCAGCTTTAGTTGAAGAAATATTTGATCCTCTCAGTGCTGTATGTTATTTAAATAGACCAACTAAGTATATTGATATCTCCACTTGTGTTGCTAATGCAGGTGTTCCAGGAGCTGTTCCAGGAGCTATAGCAGGTACAGTCATTTGTGTTTTCTTCTCTTCTTAGGCAGTCCCTCGGAACCGAGGATGACTTGCTTCCACATTAAAAATGAGTTCGCAGGTGACTGATGAGTCCAATGCGGGACCTACAGTCTCTGTCACAGGTGGGGCAGATGGTGGTTGAAGGGGCGGCTAGGTGGGGTGCTTGGGTTGACGTGCGCTCCTTGCGCTGCCTGCACTTGGCTTCCGCTTGCTCCCAGCGAAGAAACTCGAGGTGTTCAGCGCCTTCCCAGATGCTTGTGTTTTAGTTTACTGCTAGATAACAAACTAAACCAGCATTGATCAGACATTATAATTTAATTATTACTGTCCCTCAATGTCTCATTCATAACTATAAATGTGAGTCCCAAATGGTGTATTGCCTGCTGGACGCCAAGGTAAGATACATAACCGAGCAGGTTCAGAAGTTTTTGGACAGGATAGGGGAACAGCTGGAAATCATGGTTCATGTCAGAACTAATGACCTGGGGAAGAACAGGATTCAAGTCTTGCAAAAAGAGTTCCAGGATTTAGGTGATGGATACCCATGAACTCTGTTTCTTAATCTATGTGCTAGGCAGTACGAGAACAGCCAGATTAGGAGCAAGTGCAATGGAACAGGTGCAGTTTAGATTCACTAGGATGTTATCAGGAATGAGGGATTACAGTTATGAAGAGAGACTCGAGAAGATAGGGCTTTTTCCACTGAAGCTAAGAAGGTTGAGGAATGACTTGATAGAGATCTTCAAGATTATGATGGGTTATGATAATGTAAATGTAAACAGTGATAGACTGTTTTCAGTGGTCAGTGAGATGGCAATAAGAGCACCAATCTAAGACAATCACAAAAATAATTAAACATGAGGTTAAATTCAAAACCAATCTTTCTACAGAGGCTAGTTAGAATATGAAATTTTCTGCCATAAGCTATTGTTGAAGCAGGGTTCATTAATCATTTTAAAAGGAAAATTAGTTGCTTGAAAAAGTAGAATGTTAAAAAGTATGAGGAGCAAGCAGGATAGTGTGATTAGACTGGAACAGAATTGATGGGCTAAAGGGGATGTTTCTGTGCTGCAGCACTCTTTGAATCAATGATTAGTCACCCAATGAGAACAAAAATGGCAATGGAATACCACAACAAAAGCAACAACTTGCACTTGTATAGCACCTTTAACATAGTAAAACGTCCCAAGACACTTCACAGGAGCCCCCATCGACGTCTGATGAACAGACGCTATTTTGCCCTGATTGGCCTCGTTAAGCCCACCCTGCGGGCTTGCCGGCCAATTAAGGGAAAGCCGGTGTCAGATGACGTCAGTTGATGACGCTTCAGCTGCCGGTTTTCTTAAAGGCATATGCACCACACTTGTTTGACAGATGATTTGACATTGTTTGACAGCATTGAGGTGCTGTCAAACACTGACGATCACTGTCCAAAGGTGAGCCCTTGCACCTAGGCTCTCCAATTACTCTCTCCTTAGGATAAAACAGATGGCAGCTGCAACTGAGATTGCAGAAGCCATCTGTCACTTCTCCCAATGAGATGAGGCTTCATAAACTGTTCACAGCTTGTCACCTGCAGAAACATCTAACCACATTAAAAATTACTTTCACAACATTTCCTTACCTCTGATACTAACCAGTGTCCCATTGCATCCTTCACACCACTTCTGCAGCTGTCATCCAAACACCAACATAACAACAGACCCACAGCACGCCTCACTTACCCTGGTGGGGGTTCCCTGACGTCGGGAAGCCCACAGCAGCAGTCGAAAAATTGGGAAAAGCCTCTTAACTGCCTGTTAACAGGCAGTTATGTGGTTATAATCCTCTTCCCGCCACTAGGAGTTGGGTCCCTGTGCAAATCGGGGACCCGACTCCCAGGAAGATTGGTTGGGAGCGGGTTTGGGACCCGCTCCCATTTTGGGGGATTCTCCCAGCAGTCTCGCCTCCAGACCCGCCTCCTCAGGGCTGGTAAAATTTAGCCTATAGAGTACAAAAGCCAAGAAGTTATGCTATACCTATATAAAACACTAATTCGGCCCTATCTGGAGCATTGTGTCCAATTCTGGGCACCACACTTTAGGAAGGACGTGAAGGCTTTGGAGAGGTTATGGAAGAGATACTAGAATGGTTCCAGGGATGAGGGATTACAGTTACGTGGATAGATTAGAGAAGCTGGGGTTGTTCTCCTTCGAGCAGTGAATGCTAAGAGGAGAATTGATAGAGCTGGTTAAAATCATGAACGGTTTAGTTAGTATAAATAAAGAGAAACTGTTTCCTCAGGCTGAAGGATCAATAACGAGAGGGCACAGATTTAAGGTGATTGACAAAAGAACCAGAGGTGACGTACAGAAAAGCTTTACGCAACAAGTAGTTAGGATTTGGAATGCACTGTCTGATAGAGTGGTGGATACAGATTTAATAGTAGCCTTCAAAAGGGAATTGGATAAATACTTGGAGGAGAAAATATTGCAGTGATATGGGGAAAGAACGAGGGCGTGGAACGAACTGGATTGCTTTACAAAAGAGCCGGCGCAGACTCGATGGGCCAAATGACCTCCTATGCTGTGCTATTCTATGATTCTATGATACATTGATCGATCAGGAAGACCATTCTGAAGGGAAATACTCTAATTCCACAGTCACTGTCAGACCATTGCTGATCTTGTATTGGTAATACAAGCCACTGTTAACACTCATCTGATAGTGTCCTCAAGGCAATTGGAACAGGCCACTATAGATATTAACTGATGGTCTTTGAAGAAAAAGCATGCTACTTTATTCATGATATTGGTGATTGTCACTCTCCTCTACAGGTGTTCCAGGAGCAGTTCCAGGAGCTCAGCCAGGAGTTATACCTGGTAATTTGACCTATAACTTTTAAATATGTTGCCTTGTTTGTAACTGTGTAAATAGCATCGAAAATTGCCATCGATTTATCTGAACTTGATATAAACATGACAAAAATTAAGACGATTTCTTCCTCTTCAAACAAGAAAAGGTTTTCCAAACTCTTTGAAATATATCAATGCTTATGCTAGAACTACAATCCTAAGGTGATTTCAGAGTTAAAATGTAGAGCATGCTTTAGTAAATATTGGACACATACACCTAAAATATCCTGATCTATGAAAATATATTCATCTGCATGTGTTCAGTGATAGGCATTCAGCAATGGGACCAATAAGTCAACATTCTTTGTCAGACTTAAATATTTTATATTAATATCAATATTTCAGATTTCAAGAATGATGCTGTTGATCTTTATAATACTGCTCCTTCTTTGTCCCTGTGTACACTTGGTCCCAGTTGTTTCATTACACTGTCAATCTTCTATCATTGCAGGTGGAGCAGCTGCAGCTAAAGCTGCTAAATATGGAGGTAAATCTTCCTACTTCTGACATTAAATTCATTCACTACTGTGTACAATTATCAAATTATTATTGTATCTGTGAGTTAAAAGTAACGCTGTCTTCATATTGAAGATGAAGCAGTATTAATGTAAAGTATAGAATGTCTAATCAATAAGTTTATTGTATAAGGAAGAAACTTTCAAGGCCAATTATAAAGATTAGCCTATGGCAGGGAGATTTGCATCAATATTAGTATCAGCTCGCTTCATTGTTACTGAGTAATTAATAATACAATTCAGTCTTTTTAGAAAGAAAATCTCTTCCATGTTGACTGCACAGAACTGGGAGATCCCTGGTTATGAGGTTACAGTTGTGAAGTCTAATATCTGAGTACAGAGGTAGAACGTTGGGAACAGGTGTCAAGAGTTCTTTGAGAGTGTGCAGAGGCAGGAGTATAGGAATTAAATTGAAAATCCATCCAAATTTTTTTACTCAAGGGGATTGTAGAGATATAGAGGGCTAAATTGGATAGCCCCCGAAAATGGGTGTGAGGATCGTGATCCGCAATTAACCTGCACCCATTGATTGCAATGCAGGCAGCATGCCAACTTTGTACTGCCTGCTCATTTAAATGACCTCTGCATCCAGCCAGCGCTAACCACATTGTTCATTGGCTGGACACATCAGCAGGGGGTAATATCATGAGAGGGTAGCACCAGTTAAAGCTTCAGGTAGGAAAATTGCTCCCTGGGCGGACATGGCCTCCGGCTGAGAGCCCTTCTCCCCCTCCTCCTCCTCCCTCTTGCAGAAGCCTGTGCTGTTCTGCATGGCCTCCGTTCATTATCTAGGGGAATGCCTACTAGTGCACCCATGCCTAGCAGCAAGTGGTTTGTGCAGAAGCCTTGAAGTCAGCAAAAAGTCCTTCAGCGCCTGCCACACCATTTCCTGTAGACTTTTGTAACTTGAAACAACTATAGAAAGCACCAAACACTTGTAGAATCGTAGCAACAGCCAGAAGAAATCAATCAGCAACTAACCTGTAAGTAGCTGATGATCCCTTTAAATAGCACTGGTGTGGGTCCTTCAGCTGTGTAAGCTTAAGAGAGGGCATTGGCTGGACCATTGAACTCTAAAATGGCACGACTGGCATCAAATTAGCATTGCACGTCATAATCTGCCTGCTTTGCATACTTCTGGTGAATGTTAGCTGTGTGCGCGCTCACGTCCTCACCAGCATGGCATCCGGCATGTTTCGCACCACAAGTGTGTGCATGCATCGGATGCCATTTTGGTACCCAAACTTAACCCGTAGCGCCCAAACAACAGCCGCTACTGATCCCAATTTCGCGCCGAGAGAATTATCCTTCATATCATTCATGAGTTGGCTCATCAGTTGATGGCACTTTTACTGCTGGGCCAAGTTGGTTGTGAGGTCAAGCCCTAAATCCAGTTAATAATCTGGACTAACACTCAAGTGCATTACTTTATTATCAGAGGTGCTTTCCTTTGGATGAGGTGTTCCTACTGCCTGATGATGTTATTTGAAGAAGAGCAGGGAGTTCCTCCCTCAATTGGATCCACCAAAAACAGAAAAAACTTCTCACTCAGCCCTTTGTTTGTGGAATGTTGCTGGATGTCATGTTTGCATACACTTCAAAAGTATATATATCGCATGAAACACTTTGAGAGATTTCAACGTTACACAGTGCTAACCAAAGACATGCCAGAAATAAAATAGCTGAACAGGTTGTTCTCATAGGATGGATTGTAGTTTAAAATAATTTGAATATGATGAGGAAGTATGGGATTCAAAGGATGTGAAATTCAAGTATGGCAGGAGCAGGATGAAGGTCATTCAGAGAGATGAGATAGGGAAGAAGAAAAAGTAGATATCAATGATGTAGAAAGGAAGACTGTTGAGAAAATGCCTGACCTTTTTCCTTATTTGTTTGTGTATTTACGTGGCAAATAGTGACAACATGAGGTTGATATGTCAATTATTGGTGTGGAAACAGTCAGTACAATGATCCTCACTGTGCTGCATGTTAATTAAATGGACCAATTCAGTATATTGATGTTTCCATTTCTCGTGTTGCTAATGCAGGTGTTCCAGGAGGTGTACCAGGAGCCATAGCAGGTACAGTTATTTGTTCTTAGTTCAATAGTGGATAATCTAATAATTCTAATATTGATCAGCTATGACCATTTCATTATCACTGTCTTCCCTGTCCCCATTGTCACTTCTGATTGGACAGCCATAGAGAACAGTAATTAGAATGAACTAGAGACAATTGAGGAAAGTTTCAATTTAAAGTATTGTAGTAACAACAATCCAGCATTGTCTTTAGTATGAATAATACATTCCACTATTAACTGTCTATTGATTTTTCCAGCGTTGTTAATATTCTGGTAGGCTCATAATTAATGGTATGTCCTATTGCTAATGATCAATTATATTTTAACTGTGTATTTCCATTCATGACATTATTCATTTTAAATGTCCTGTGTTGTGCTGACAATGTAGGTGTTCCAGGAACTCAACCAGGAGTTGCAGCAGGTAATTTGATCTCCTTGAAATTGCTTGAGCATTGTCAGTTTTACAGTCCAATCTCAAATATCAGCTTTCAAACCCCTCTATAGATACAATAATACAAGAATCCCTATACTGAAAGGACTGGAGGGGAGAGACATCTAAAGGAAGTATACCAGGATTATGTAAATACAACCTCTCTCCATTTCCTCCACTAAATGTTCTTTCAGGCATGCAAAAGCCTTCATGGCCCACACATGCATTGTGTGTGAAGAGTAGGAGTGTCTTTCTGTTTAATATGTGAATCTCTGAGTACTTGACATATTGAGTAAAAAATAAATTATAGGGGAGATTTTGAAAAGGAGTGGAGATCTGTTACCTTAGGCCTCTGCCCCCACTGCTCTGCCCTGAGATTCCTACAAGGAGAACTGGGTCTGCACTACAGTAAGCACGGGCCCAGTATGCATATTTCAGTGAGGCAGGAGGGGCATTCCCAGCTTCCAATCTCAATTTTCGAGACTCCACTCCTTGGGCACCCAAGCACAGAGGTTTTATGAAAAGCTGGTGCTATGGCCTGTCCCCGGACCCTCGTCAACGAGAGGATTTGTGGGAGTTCTGGGGACAGGCAGAAGATCCTCCAGGCAAGTAAAATCATTTATTTTTAACCACCCTCGAAGATGTGAATCAGTTGGGGGCCCCCAATCTTACAGGCACAATGCACAGCTTGCAGATGACCTTAATTTTTCTCACATTTTTAAGTGCAAGGCCTACTTCATGAGTGCCCAGAGAGGAAAATCTAACTTGTGTCTTTTCAACTTTTTCTGTCAGTAAAATAGATTAATGTCAAATCTGCATCACCAGTCATCAACTTTTGATTTATACTTGAGAGCAGTGGTGGGAGGAGCAATTTCATCCTGTTAGGGCAAATCCAGGAGATCAGTGATTCTGAGATGGTGAGCTAAAGGTTGCACCTAGGCTTGAGGAAATCAAAAAGTCCCTATTCATAAATATTTGGACAAAGGGAGACTTGAGAATATGGTCATATGGATGAAGTAGCCCTGTTAGACTGCATCAGTAAATCATTACTATATTCTTCAGCTGAGCTCCAATACTGCCATGAGAACATAAGAACAAAAGAAATAGGAGCAGGGGTAGGCTCTTCGGCCCCTCGAGCGTGCTCCGCCATTCAGTAAGATCATGGCTGATCTTCTACCTCAACTCCACTTTCCTGCACAACCCCATATCCCTTGATTCCCTTAATATCCAAAAATCTATTGATCTCTGTCTTGAATATACTCAATGACTGAGCCTCCACAGCCCTCTGGGGTAGAGAATTCCAAAGATTCACCACCCTCTGAGTGAAGAAATCTCTCCTCATCTCAGTCCTAAATGGCCAACCCCATATTCTGAGATTGTGACCCCTGGTTCGAGACTCCCCAGCCAGGGGAAACATCATCCCTGCATCTACCCTGTAAGAATTTTGTATGTTTCAATGAGATCACCTCCCATTCTTCTAAACTCCAGAGAATATAGGCCTAGTCTACTCAATCTCTCCTCATAGGACAGACCCCCATCCCAGGAATCAGTCTGGTAAACCTTTGTTGCACTCCCTCTATGGCAAGTATATCCTTCCTTAGATAAGGAGACCAAAACTGTACACAATACTCCAGGTGTGGTCTCACCAGGGTCCTATATAATTGCAGTAAGACGTCTTGGGGGAGAAATTGGGTGAGTAGCGCCACCTGTTAGCGCCTAAAGAGGCAGTCAGTGGCTGTAGCGCCACTGGCTGCGTCACCCACGATATTCAGCAGGGGCGCTAATGGTGGCGTTAGGCATTTGCGCTGCGCCGCCACCGATGACGTCATCGGTGTGCGCAGCGCCCCATTCGTGCCCCGTTCGCGATATTTGGTAGCGAACGCCGCAGTTGCACCGTTCGCTACCCGCGCCCGGTTCACGGGGCCTTACTGTGCCGGCAGCGGCGCAAGTTAAGGTGGAGGTGCGGGGTGGCTGCTTTTTCGGCGGCCACCTGCCAGCACCTCCGTCCCCGGCCTCCTAACCGCCCCCCCCCCAACCCCCACCCACCCCCCCCCCCCCAAACCCCCACCCACCCCCCCCAACCCCCACCCACCCCCACCCCCCCCCCCCCCCCCCGCAGCATTGCCGGCTGTTTCCCGAGAGCCCGGCACTTCTCCTTGGTGCCGGGCTCATTTGCCGGCACTCGCGAGCGGGGATCACGCTGTTGCAGGCACCTCCCCCTTAACAGTGGGAGGAAGGCCTGCAGTACCGCAGCGTGCCGTGCCGCAGCGTGTGGCGCTGCGGCACGTTGCGCTGCGATAATCAGTTTCAGCGCCCTAAGAGGGACGCGGAGCGCCTCGAGCCTCGCCCCGTGTCCCTCGAGCGGCACTGAAACTGAATTTCTGGCGATCGGTATTACTCCGATCGCTGCACTAAATCCTGCGCTCAGGCGACTTTTGCGCCACTTTGGCGCCCCAACCCAATTTCTAGGCCCTTTACTCTTATACTCAAATCCTTTTGTAATAAAGGCCTACATACCATTTGCTTTCCTAATTGCTTGTTGTACCTGCATGTTAACTTTCAGTGATTCATATACAGTACAAGAACATAAGAAATAGGAGCAGGAGTAGGCCATTCGACCTCTTGTGTGGCACCTTATCGAATGCCTTCTGAAAATCCAAATACACCACATCCACTGGCTCCCCCTTATCTATTCTGCTAGTTACAACCTCAAAAAACTCTAACCGTTGAATTCCCTTTCATAAATCCATGTTGACTCTTTCCCAATCCTATTATCATTTTCTAAGTGCCCTGTTACCAAATTCTTAATAATGGATTCTAGAATTTTCCCTACTACTGACATCAGGCTAACTGGTCTGCAGATCCCCGTTGTCTCTCTTCCTCCTTTCTTAAATAGTGGGGTTACATTTGCTACCCTCCAATCCGCGGGAACCGTTCTAGAATCAATGGAATTTTGGAAGATGAAAAGCAATGAGAGTAGAATGGCGGTTAACATAAAAGGGAACACAAAAATCTTCTACTGGCATGTAAACAGTAAGCGGGTAGTAAGAGGCGGGGCGTGGCCTATTAGGGGCAAAGAAGGTGATATATGCTTAGAGGCGCAGGGCAAGGCTAGAATACTCAATGAGTACTTTGTATCAGTGTTTACTAAGGAGGTTGCTAAGGGAATTGGGGGAGGAGATAGCGGAAGCACTTGCCATAATTTTCCAATCTTTCCTAGATGCGGGGGAGGTGCCTGAAGATTGACAGTGGGCAGGAAATCCGCTGTCAACCCACCTCCAATCAATCTTCCCAAGTGTCGGGTCCCCGATTTGCGCAGGGACTCGACACCTAGCGGCGGGAAGAGGATTGTAGCCACTTACCTGGCTGTTAACAGGTACTTGATACCTGTTAACAAGCTTTTTTTCAATTTTGACGCTTCTGCCTCGGGTTCCCCGACGTCCGGACAGCATGCCAGGTAAGTGTGGCGTGCTGTGAGTCTGCTGTAATGTTTATGCATTGATGACAGCTACAGAAGTGGTGTGAAGGATCCAATGGGGCACTGGTGAGTTTCAGAGGTAAGGAAATGTTGGGAAAATCATTTTTAATGCATTTACAGTTTTCTGTAGGTAACAAGTTTTGAATTGGCTGTCTAGTTCCACCTTATTGGGAGAATCTCTCTCACCAGTGCCAGATCGCTTCTGTAACCTCACCTGCAGCTGCCATCTGTCCTAGCCTAAGGAGGGAGTCATTGGAGAGCCTAGGTGCAAGAGATCACCTGTGAACAGTCATTGTCAGTGTTTGCAGCATCTCAATGCTGTTAAACACTGAGAAATGAGCTGTCAAAGAAAAATTGTGCGTGGTCTCTTGAAGAAAACCCACAGATGACGCATCATCAAATTATGTCCTCTGACCGGCGGCTTCTTAATTGGCCGGCAAGCCCGCAGGGCGGGCTTAACGAGGCCAATCGATATAAAATCACGTCCGTTGGCCAGATGCAGTTGGGGGCAGGACTGGAACCCGGAAACCAGCTGACCCGCTCCCAAGCCGCATCCATTTGCAAAATCGCGGCCAAAGTATTTGTTTAATTTCTCTGCCATTTCCTTATTCCCCATTATAATTTCTCCTGTCTCAGCCTGTAAGGGACCCACATTTACTTTTGCTAATCTTTTCCTTTTTACAAGCTTTTACAGTCTGTTTTTATGTCTCTTGCTAGTTTACTCTCATATTCTATTTTCCCTTTCTTTAACAATTCCTTGGTTCCCCTTTGCTGAATTCTAAAATCCTCCCAATCCTCAGGCTTACTACTCTTTTTGGCAACATTATAAGCCTCTTCCTTTGATCTAATATTATCTTTAGCTTTTCTTGTTAGGCACGGTTTGACCACTTTTCCTGTGTGTTTTTTGTGCATTAAAGGAATGTATATTTGTTGTAAATTATGTATTCAAGAACCTCATACCTGTTGGATAAGGTCAAATGCCGATGCTCCTCCAAATTATGTATTCAAGAACCTCATACCTGTTGGATAAGGTCAAATGCCGACGCTCCTCCAGCACATCACCTGGGGTCCCCTTACCTGCCTGAGTTGCAGTCACACCCTCCTGTCCCTGACCACTAACCAGACCTGTACCACTACCTAACCTAAGGGGTGTGACTGCCCCCTCCCTGGGCAATGCCTGCACCTCAGTAACTCGGAGCTGAAGTTCCTCAAGATGCAGGCACTTATTGCAAACATGGTTGTCCGGGATCGCAATGCTCTCCACAAACTCCCACATGCTGCAGTTGAGGCACACCACCTGCACTGCCACCTTGTTCTATTTAATTAAATTTATTTAAATTTGTATTTAAGTAACCTAGATTACAGTTTAGTTTCTTGACGACTTAATTGATCTAGATTAAGTTATGGGTAATGAAATTAAATATCTTACATATAACACAAGGCAGTACAAGTAGTGTAGGCAAAAAGCAGCAACTCCTTCCCCCTCTTCTCCGAATTTCCACTCTTTCCAAATTCCCAAATGAAACACTCTGTTTAAGTGCACTCTGTTTAATTCCGCTCTGTGCAGACCGCTGTCACTGTTGGAATGTCCTGAGGATAATGATGACTGTCCCTTCTGCTTGTGTTAATGTTGCCCGGCAGCATACAGGAAATGTATGTTCCTTCACTGGAGCTGTTGGGTGCCAGGTATTTCCCAATAACATTCCTGTAGGTTGACACTAATCTTGTCCCCTGTTGCTTGAAAGAGGCTTGTGATTTTGTTGCCTTTAGGCTCAACACCTAACTATCTATCTAACCCATGAAACCAGCATGATTAAAATACACTGGCCTAGAAATTGGGTATAGCCCCGCCAGCACGTTTGCGCCGAAAATTTTGCGCCCGCCGCGGAGCCAGTTGTGCCCGCCCCATATTCACTTTCAGCGCCCCAAAGCGGAACCGGGCGCTGGTACAGGGTGTGTCCGCCCCGCTTGGGGCGCTGAAAGTGAATTTCAGCGCTCCCGGTCCCGCTACGCCACCCGATGCGGTGCGGCAGGCTGCTGTACTGCAGGCCTCCCCCTTCTCTTAAGGGGGAGGTGCCTGCAATGGCCGGAGCCCCGATTGCAAGTGCCGGCAAAAGAGCCCGGCACAACGGAGAAGTGCCGGGCTCCACGGAAACCAGCCGGCAATGCCGCGGGGGTGGGGTGGAGGAGGCCGGGGAAGGAGGTGCGGGCAGGCGGCCGCCGAAAAAGCGGCCGCCCCGCACCTCCACCTTAACTTGCGCCGCTAAGGCTGCAGTAAGGACCCGGTCTCCCGATGTTGTTAGCGCCCGCCACGGAAGAGGCGGCCGCTACTGAAGATGGGGATCGGTGTGGTTTCGGGCGGTACCGGGGCACTGCGCACACCGATGACGTCATCGGTGCCGGCGCAGCGCTACCGGCTAACGCCGATGTTGGGGCCCACCTAATTTCGGGCGCGACGCAACTTCCGGCGCAACCCACTCTTTCGCCCCTAATTGGGCGCAAACGCAACTGAATTTCTAGGCCACTGTATTTAATGTAAATGGTGCGCACCTTTATGTTCCTATAGCTCCACCTGCAAGTGCTTCTTGGCTCAAGAATGTAACTACAGACACTGCTAGATAAAAAAGGCCTGTTGTTTCTGTATGCAAGCAGCACTATGCCCTATATTAATTTCAGAACTGACTTAAGATGGTGTTACCAGTCTTTGAAAGGATTCAGATCTATGCAAGTTGAGCTATTTTGTTACACATCTGGGTCATGCGCTCTCGTATAGAACCTAATTGCGCACCCAAAATGTATTTCATGGAGCCAAGTAACCTTTTGGCACCGACAAATTTCAGCATTTCCCATTCCAAGAGATCTGCACAGAATTCTCCATCTTGACAGCAACAGTAAGAGCCTGCTGCCCTCACTGCGGTACAAAGGGATCTGGGGGTCCTAGTACATGAAACACAAAAGGTTAGCATGCAGGTACAGCAAGTAATTAGGAAAGCTAATGGAATGTTGGCCTTTATTGCAAGGGGGATGGAGTATAAAAGTAGGGAAGTTTTGAGGCAACTTTACAGGGCGCTGATGAGACCACACCTGGAGTACTGCGTGCAGTTTTGGTCTCCATATTTAAGGAAGGATATACTTACATTGGAGGCAGTGCAGAGAAGGTTCACTAGGTTGATTCCTGGGATGAAGGGGTTGACGTATGACGAAAGGTTGAGCAGGTTGGGCCTGTACTCATTGGAGTTTAGAAGAATGAGAGGTGATCTTATTGAAACATATAAGATTCTGAGGGGGATTGACATGGTGGATGCTGAGAGGATGTTTCCCCTAGTGGAGGTATCTAGAACTAGGGGGCATAGTTTCAGAATAAGGGGGTCACCCATTTAAGATGGAGATGAGAAGGAATTTATTCTCTCAGAGGGTCGTGAACCTTTGGAATTCGCTACCCCAGAGAGCTGTGGAGGCAGAGTCAGTGAATATATTCAAGGCAGAGATTGACGGACATTTGAATTACAAGGGAGTCAAGGGGTATGGGGAGAGAGCGGCAAAGTGGTGTTGAGGCCAAGATTGGATCAGCCTTGATCTTATTGAATGGCGGAGCAGGCTCGAGGGGCCAATTGGCCAACTCCTGCTCCTGTTTCTTATGTTCTTAAGACTTCACTGCAAGCAGCCCTTATGTGTGCTACCATCACTTAGTGGTCTTAGCTCATGCTGCTAGAATTAAAGGACGTTCTCTGTGAAAGTGACAGTGGGGTGTTTGTGGTTGTGTGGGTGAGTATGCATCTTAATTCCCACCTACTGCTCCACAAGGGTGTTGTTTCATCTGCTGATAAAGCATAAGGGGCATGCAAAGTATAATCTATGTACCTTAATGAGTTCAACTATCACCCTGTGGAGGGCACAGTCCCCATCAAGGTCTCCTAACATTGGATTATTAAGAGTATTCTCAAAAAATATTCCAAAAGAAGAGGAAATAGTAGATGTATGTATATTGCTCATTAAAACAGGTTCCTCAGCCATATTCTCTGAGCACTCATCATCTGAACACTTTCTGCTTCCATTGGCCATCTCACTGCAGCTGTCTTAAGACATACAATATGACTGACAGCACTGCAACTGGTAATCTATCTCTGTATCTTCCAGCTTTTCTTTCTAGGTACATATCTTTTATGATTTGCATTTGTCTACTGTCCATTGTTATCAGTTCTTGCTGATTCTTTCTTCCCATACCCCTTGGCTTAGTTTAAACCACTTCTAGAGCAGATACAGCTGTTACCCTGCATAAAGATTTAGTCAGACTCCTCGGGGGTCAAAATTCCTCACTGAATTAGAGTTAACACTTGTTCAAATTGACCATTAAGCTGAGCAATTTTAACAATATCCCCCATACCATTACGAGCATTTATGAAACTTCACACATTTTTCATATTGAGCTCTTGTTAAAAGGCACATAAGGGTACTTTATGCAACCTTTCACTTCTGCACTGTGCATATGTCATGCTTAATAAAAGATGTAATAGAGCCACAGAGCAAGTCGGTAGCATGCAGATAGATACACAAAGTAGTCTGAAAGAAGAACAATAGGAACAAGAAAGGCTGCTGGGTAGGTTAGAGGGACAAGAGCTGCAGACAAAATCCACCATCTGGATTTCACTAATTGTGGCAGTGAAAGTCACCATATTCATGAACTGCACAAGTGCAGACAGTCACAGGAGACATTCAGTATCAGCCAGTTAGTCACACACTACTATATAAAACAGGTGATGGATGCTGATACCGTTGAAGACTTTTGCTTGGAGCAACAGCAACAGATGGAGAAACAAAAGAAAGACATGCATTTCTATAGCACTTATCACATTTCTGAAAAAGTCAATGTAATCTTTGCAGTGACTGTTGATGATATAAGTAAATGCAACAGCCAATTTTCACCCAGCGAGATCCCTCAAACAGCAATGAAATACTTGTCCTTTTAGTCTATTTCACGCTGATTTACAGACCCATAATCACAATTCTTCTGTGGTTGGGGCATCATAGACTATACACATGTATCCCTCAAGCATCTATATAGAATGACCTGTCCACATGAACAAAGGGCTATACATCAAGGAGTATGTAAATGGTCTGTAACCATCATATGAAAATCATTTATGTCAACATCTGATTCCCCAGGAGCACTTGTGAGCCCTGCAACCTGAGACATTGATGTGTGTCTGAACTTTTCCAAGGGGAGGGAAAGTTGCAAAGTTAGCTCCTTGGTGAGCATAGGTAAGTTCAGCGACTCTGGCTCATGTAACCTGTACATCACTCTCAGTTTGGTATAGTTATAGTGCTCTTCCTCTGAGTCAAATAGTTCTGGGTTGAAACCCTACTCCAGCAAATATTCTAGGCTGACATTTCAGTATTGAGAGACTGCCACATTTCTGGAGGTGGTATCTTTTGGATGGGGAGCTAAACCAAGACTCCGTTTGCTTGTTAAGTTGCATGTAAAGGATCCCATGGCACTATTTGAAGAGGAGCAGGGGCATTCTCCCAGTGTCCTGGCCAACATCTATCCCTCAACCAACACGACCTAAAACATCCCAGTTGTGGGATTTTGCTATGTGCACATTGGCTGTCGAATTTGCCTACGTAACAGTAGAATCATAGAATGGTTACAGCACAGAAGGAGGTCATTCGGCATGTCAAGCCTCGGCTGGCTCTCTGCAAGAGCACTTCAGCTAGTCCCACTCCCCCGCCCTGCACTTTAAAAATAACTCTTTAGCTATGAAAAGCTTTGGGACTTCCTGAGGATAAAAAAGGCACGATATCAATACAAGTTCATTCTATTTTTTATTTGCACCACTCCACCAATCCCTAGCAGAGGATGAGCCAGTGGGCCCTTAGACCAGACAGTTTGCCGCCAAATACATTGAAACACCTGTTGGCACCTTGAAATTTGGACCTCAATGCCTTTAATGAGAAAGGATTGATTAGCAATCTTGTTGTGCGAGACCCCTTGGGGAGGAGCAATTATAATATGATAGAATTCTTCATTAGGATGGAGAATGAAGTATTTGAATCAGAGACTAAGGTCCTGAATTTAAATAAAGGAAACTACGATAGTATGAGGCACGAGTTGGCTAGGATGGATTGGGAAACGTTACTTAAATGGTTGACAGTGGATAGGCAATGGCAAACATTTAAAGATCGCATGGATGAACTACAGATTTTGTTCATCCCTGTTTGGCATAAAAATAAAACAAAAAAGGTGACAACCATGGCTAACAAGGAAAATTAGGATTGCATAAGATCCAAGGAGAGGACATATAAATGGGCCAGAAAAAGCAGCAAACCTGAGGATTGGGAGCAGTTTAGCATTCAGCAAAGGAGGACAAAGGGATTAATTAGGAGGATGAAATTAGAGTACGAGAGTAAGCTTGCAGGGAACATAAAAACTGACTGTCAAAGCTTCCATAGACATGTTAAGAGAAAAAGATTGGTGAAGTCAAGCATAGGTTCCTTGCAGTCAGAATCAGGGGAATTTACAATGGGTAACAAAGAAATGGCAGACCAATTAAATACATACTTTCGTTCTGTCTTCACAAAGGAAGACACAAATAACCTCCCAGAGATGTCGGGAAACATAGGATATAAATGAGAGGGAGGAACTGAATGAAATCAGTATTTGTAGGGAAATGGTGTTAGGGAAATTGACGGGATTAAAGGCCGATAAATCCCCAGGGCCTGATAATCTACATCCTAGGGTACTTAAGAAAGTGGCCCTAGAAATAGTAGATGCATTGCTGATCACCTTCCAAAATTCTATAGACTCTGGGATAGTTCCCATGGATTGGAGGGTAGCTAATGTAACCCCACTATTTAAAAAAGGTGGTAGAGAGAAAACGGGGAATTATAGACCGGTAAGCCTGACATCGGTAGTGGGGGAAATGCTAAAGTCCATTATAAAAGATGTAATAGCAGAGCACTTGGAAAACAGTGACAGGATCGGACAAAGTCAACATGGATTTACAAAAGGTAAGTCATGCTTGACTAATCTACTGGAATTTTTTGAGGATGTAACTGGTAGAATAGATAAGGGAGAACCAGTGAATGTGGTGTATTTGGACTTTCAGAAGGCTTTCGATAAGGTCCCGCATAAGAGATTAGCGTGTAAAGTTAAAGCACATGGGATTGGGGGTAAGGTACTGACTTGGATAGAGAACTGGTTGGCAGACAGGAAGCAAAGAGTTGGAATAAACGGGTCTTTTTCCAAGTGGCAGGCAGTGACTAGTGGGGTACCGCAGGGATCGGTCCTAGGACCCCAGCTATTCACAATATATATTAATGATCTAGACGAGGGAACTAGATGTAATATCTCCAAGTTTGCAGATGACACAAAGCTGGGTGGGCGTGTGTGCTGTGAGGAGGATGCAGAGAAACTCCAGTATGATTTGGACAGGTTGGGTGATTGGGCAAATGCATGGCAGATGCAGTATAATGTGGATAAATGCGAGGTTATCCACTTTGGTGGCAAAAACAGGAAGGCAGATTATTATCTGAATGGCAATAGATTGGGAAAAGGGGAAGTGCAACGAGACCTGGGTGTCCTTGTGCATCAGTCGCTGAAGGTAAGCATGCAGGTGCAGCAGGCGGTTAAGAAGGCAAATGGTATGTTGGCCTTCATAGCGAGAGGATTCGAGTACAGGAGCAAGGATGTCTTGCTGCAGTTGTACGGGGCCTTGGTAAGACCACACCTTGAGTATTGTGTGCAGTTTTGGTCGCCTTATCTGAGGAAGGATGTTCTTGCCATGGAGGGAGTGCAGCCAAGATTCACCAGACTTATACCTGGGATGGCAGGAATGACGTATGAAGAGAGATTGGGTCAATTGGGCTTGTATTCGCTAGAGTTTAGAAGAATGAGAGGGGATCTCACTGAAACATAAAATTCTAACACGACAAGACAGACTAGATGCAGGAAGGATGTTCCCGATGGCGGGGGAGTCCAGAACCAGGGGTCACAGTCTAAGGATAAGGGTAAGCCATTTAGGACTGAGATGAGGAATTTCTTCACCCAGAGAGTGGTGAACCTGTGGAATTCTCTACCACAGAAGGCAGTTGAGGCCAATTCATTAAATATATTCAAGAAGGAGTTAGATATATTTCTTAAGGCTAAAGGGATCAAGGGATATGGGGAGAAGGCAGGGACAGGGTACTGAATTTGGATGATCAGCCATGATCTCATTAAATGGCAGAACAGGCTCGAGGGGCTGAATGGCCTAATCCTGCTCCTATCTTCTATGTTTCTATGTAACAGAATCAGTGAGAGCATTTATGAGAAATGCTCCTGCTATTCTTAGCGCCATTGCGATATACATAATTGCCAAGTGGCCCATGGCAGAATGCTGAACTGCTTCATGGAGGCACCAAACAGTGTTGAGGAACGATGAAATAGACTCTATCAAGTTAGTAGCATCAAGTTGCAATGTATAGCACAAGGGTTCCAGTGTCTCACGTGCACTTTCATGTTCATGCAGCATCCTTCTACTTCCTACATTCAAAGGAAGGACATCCCTGTTTTCTTAAAGTCACTGCAAATATGACAATCCAGGCCAAGAAGTGTGGGTAAAAAACTACGCCATGATCTGTACTAAGATTGACAACAATAGAACTAGAATACAACTGGTGGCAAAGATACAAACATTAACCCTAAAAAATGACACTTGGGGAGCTGCTAATGATTTTGATATGTATGGAAATTGAATAATGAACCCGCATTATGTTGTTATCAAGCCCTATACGTCAGTACTGAAATATTTCAGAACTATCCATTCCCCTACTTGTGAGCAGCAATATTCTTGTTGCACATGAGATTGTTTTTTAAGCTAATAATTGGCTCAGTAGGGTTTCTTTGGCAATATCATCCCAACTTAAGCAAACTCCAGCCAGCACAATACCATTACAGTACTGTATGTGTGATAAATCCATGTAGTGAGACAAGGAACTCGAAGAGACTCGGGCCTAGAAATTCAGTTTGGGGCGGCCAGCTCGCTCGCGCCCAGAAAGTACCGCTGCGCGCGGAGCCACTTGCGCCCGCCGGAAATTCAGTTTGAGCGCCCCAACTCGAAGGCGGCCGCTATTCAAGGGTTTCGGCGCCCCCGCTTGGGGCGCTGAAACTGAATATCGGCGTGCTAGGTGCCGCAGCGCCACCCGCTGCGGAGCGGCAGGCTGCGGTACTGCAGGCCTTCCTCCCTCTCTTAAGGGGGAGGTGCCTGCAACAGCGAGATCGCTGCTCGCTAGTACCGGCAAATGAGCCCGGCACCACGGAGAAGTGCCGGGCTCCCGGAAAACAGCCGGCAATGCCGCGGGGCAGGGGGGGGTGGAGGAGGCCGGGGAAGGAGGTGCAGGCAGGCGGCCGCCGAAAAAGCGGCCGACCGCACCTCCGCCTTAACTCGCCCCACTAACGCTACAGGACGGCCCCGTTTTCTGATCGCTGTTTGCGGCCGCTGCGGAAGAGGCGGCCGCAACTAAATATGGCGGTCGGGCTGGTAGCGGGGCACTGCGCACACTGATGACGTCATCAGTGGCGGCGCAGCGCTACTGGCTAACGCCGTCATTACCGCAGCGCTGAATATCGGCGAAAGCTCAGCAAGTGGCGCAAAAGCCCTCTTTGGGCGAAAACCGGGCGCAAAGCCTACTGAATTTCTAGCCCTAGGTGTTAGAATTAACACGAGTACTTCATTAAGCGACTGCGAAACAACCAGGCAGGCCTGCACCCAGGCATTGCACCTTTGCTGACCTTAGCAGGAAGCGAACCCCTGACCTTAACAGGAAGCAACCCCTGACCTTAGCAGCAGCATTGGCTACAGCACCACCTGGTGGATAACCTTAATCATAACATCCCAGATTACTATAGTATGTTAATTAAATGGACCAGCTCAGTATATTGTTTCAATTTTTTGTGCTGCTAATGCAGGTGTTCGAGGAGCTCTTCCAGGAGCTGTGGTGGGCACAGTTATTCATTCTATGTTTAATACTGGATAACCAGTCATTCTAATATTCCCACTACATTACCACTACCCCCCGCCCATTGTTTTACCTGATTGCCAGCTTTTACTGCTGCACAATGAAATAAAGGCAAGTGACATCACCTGAAGAATGTTCCATTTTAATACTGATTAATTAAGAACAGTTTGGTAGTACAAATAGTATGAGTAGTAGTGTACATTACACTGTTAGTAACTGTTCAATGGCATGTGTGCCATTTTACTAATGAGATTAGTGATTGTAACTCTCCTATGCTGATGTTACAGTTGGCCAACATGCTGTACCTGGAAGAACAACAGAAAATGCTGGAAAAACTCAGCAGGTCAGGCAACATCCGTGGAGAGAAATTTGAGTTGACGTTTCGGGTTTGACCCTTCTTCAAAACTGGAGAGAAAAGGAACTAGATCGAAGGCAGGGCTGCGATCGGACAAAAGAATAAAAGAACCAAAAGAAGTAAAAGAGATTAGAAGCTAGACGAGATGGTAATAGGCTGGGATTAGGTGTAAAGTGTACTGGCAGGGCAAAAGATAGCTGCCAGGTGTGAGAGAGAAACAAAAGGAAAGGGGGGGGGGAGGAAAGGAGTGGAAAAATATAAGTAAAAATGAAATAGGGGCCGAGGTTATGATCTGAAATTGTTGAACTCGATATTGAGTCCGGAAGGCTGCAGAGTGCCTAATCGGAAGATGAGGTGCTGTTCCTCGAGTATACGTTGAGCTTCCGTGGAACAGTACAAGAGGCCAAGGACGGTGAGGTCCGAGTGGGAATGGAGCGGTGAATTGAAATGACAGGCGACCGGAAGCTCGGGGTCACCCTTACGGTCGCCTGTCATTTCAATTCACCGCTCCATTCCCACTCGGACCTCACCGTCCTTGGCCTCTTGTACTGTTCCACGGAAGCTCAACGTAAACTCGAGGAACAGCACCTCATCTTCCGATTAGGCACTCTGCAGCCTTCCGGTCTCAATATCGAGTTCAACAATTTCAGATCATAACCTCGGCCCCTATTTCATTTTTACTTATATTTTTCCACTCCTTTCCTCCCCCCCCCCCCCTTTCCTTTTGTTTCTCTCTCACACCTGGCAGCTATCTTTTGCCCTGCCAGTACACTTTACACCTAATCCCAGCCTATTACCATCTCGTCTAGCTTCTAATCTCTTTTACTTCTTTTGGTTCTTTTATTCTTTTGTCCGATCGCAGCCCTGCCTTCGATCTAGTTCCTTTTCTCTCCAGTTTTGAAGAAGGGTCAAACCCGAAACGTCAACTCAAATTTCTCTCCACGGATGTTGCCTGACCTGCTGAGTTTTTCCAGCATTTTCTGTTGTTATTTCGGATTTCCAACATCTGCAGTATTTTGCTATCATGCTGTACCTGGAGCTCAGCCAGGAGTTGTAGCCGGTAAGGTGTTTTCCGGATGCTAGTTGAAAAATGTGTCACATCTTAACTAAATGGACCAACGTAACTTGTCAATGTCTCCATTTCTTGTGCTACCAATGTTGGAGTTCAAACTGGAGCTGCAGCAGGTACAGTCATTTTTTCTTTTTTTTATTTGTTCCTGAGATGTGGGCATTGCTGGCAACGCCAGCATTTATTGCCCATCCCTAATTGCCCTTGAGAAGGTGGTGGTGAGCCGCATTCTTGAACCGCTGCAGTCCGTGTGGTGAAGTTACTCCCGTAGGGCTGTTAGGAAGGGAGTTCCAGGATTTTGACCCAGCAATGATGAAGGAACGGCGATATATATACCGGGGAGAGGGAG
>NC_141008.1:29379077-29597730 GCF_052327205.1 Somniosus microcephalus | reverse complement strand
GAGGGGGGGGAGAGTGGAGGGGGGAGAGGGAGAGAGAGGGGGGAGAGAGGGGAGGGGGGGAGAGAGGGGAGGGGGGGAGAGGAGGATGGGAGGGGAGAGAGAGGAGGGGAGGGGGGAGGGAGAGGGGAGGGGGAGAGAGAGGGGAGGGGGAGAGAGAGGGGAGGAGGGGAGAGAGAGGGGAGGAGGGGAGAGAGGGGGCTGGGAGAGGGGATGGGGGAGGGGAGAGAGAGGGGAGGGGGAGAGAGAGGGGAGAGGGGAGAGAGAGGGGAGAGGGGAGGGGGGAGAGAGAGGGGGAGAGGGGAGGGGGGAGAGAGGGGAGGGGGCGAGAGAGGGGAGGGCGGAGAGAGGAGGGGGAGAGAGGGAGGAGAGAGAGGGGAGGGGGAGAGAGAGAGGGGAGGGGGAGGGAGAGAGGGGGAGAGAGAGGAGAGAGGGGAGGGGGAGAGGGGGAGGGGAGGGGAGAGAGGAGAGGGGAGGGGGAAGAGAGGGGAGGGGGAGAGGAGAGGGAGGGAGAGAGGAAGGGGAGGAGGGGGGAGAGAGGAAGGGGAGGAGGGGGACAGTGGAGGGAGGGGAGAGGGATAGGGGGAGAGGATGGGGGAGAGGAGGAGAGAGGAGGAGAGAGAGAGAGAGAGGGGGAGGGAGGGGAGAGAGGGGGGAGGGGGAGAGGGGGGGAGAGGGAGAGGGGGAGCGAGGGGAGAGAGAGAGGGAGGGAGGGGGAGAGAGAAGGGAGGGAGGGGGAGAAGAGGGAGGGAGGGGAGGGGACCAGAGGGAGGGGAGGGGGAGGGGAGAGAGGAGGAGGGGGAGGGAGAGAGGGAGGAGGGGAGGAGAGAGGAGGAGGGGGAGGGAGAGGGGAGTGGGGAGAGAGAGGGAGGGGGAGAGAGAGGGGAGGGGGAGAGAGAGAGGGAGGGGAGGGGGAGAGAGAGAGGGGAGGGGAGGGGAGAGGGAGGGGGAGAGGGAAGGGTGGGGAGGAGCGAGAGAAGAGAGGGGGAGGGAGCGAGGGGAGAGGGAGAGAGAGCGAGAGGGGAGGAGAGAGGGGGAGAGGGGAGGGAGAGAGAGGGGAGGGAGAGAGAGGGGAGGGGGAGAGAGGAGGGGAGGAGAGAGGGGGGGGGGAGGGAGAGAGGGGAGGGGGAGAGCGAGAGGGAGGGGAGAGCAAGGAGGGAGGGGAGAGCAAGGGAGGGGGAGGGGAGAGAGGGGAGGGGGAGAGAGAGGCGGAGGGGAGAGAGAGGGAGAGAGGGGGGGAGAGAGGGGAGGGGGGAGAGAGAGAGGGGAGGGGAGAGAGGGGAGGTGGGAGAGAGAGGGGAGGGGGAGAGGAGGGGGGAGAGAGAGAGGGGGGAGAGAGAGGGGAGGGGGGAGAGAGAGAGGGGAGGGGGAGAGAGAGAGGGAAGGGGGAGAGAGGGGAGGGGGGGAGGGGAGAGGGGAGGGGGAGAGAGGGGAGGGGGAGAGGGGAGAGAGAGGCGAGGGAGAGAGAGGGGAGGGGAGAGAGAGGGAGGGGAGAGAGGGGGAGAGAGGATAGGGGGAGAGAGGGGAGAGAGGGGGGGAGAGGGGAGAGGGTGAGAGCGGGGGAGGGTGTGAGAGCGGGGGAGGGTGTGAGAGCGGGGGAGGGGGAGAGAGAGAGGGGGAGGGGGGACAGAGAGGGGAGGGGAGAGAGGGAGGGGGAGAGAGAGAGGGAGGGGGAGAGAGAGGGAAGGGGAGACAGAAGGGGAGAGAGAGGGGAGGGGGAGAGAGAGAGGGGGAGGGGGAGAGAGAGAGAGGGGAGGGGGAGAGAGAGGGGGGAGGGGGAGTGAGAGAGGGAAGGGGGAGACAGAAGGGGAGAGAGGGGGAGGGGAGGGGGAGGGAGAGAGGGGGAGGGGGACGAGGGGGAGGGGAGGGGAGGGGAGGGGGAGAGAGGGGGAGGGGAGGGGGAGAGAGAAAGGGAGGGGAGGGGGAGAAGAGGGGGGGAGAGTGAGGGAGGGGAGGGGAGAGGGAGGGGGAGGGAGGGGAGGGGAGGGGGAGAGGGGAGGGGAGGGGGAGGGGGAGAGGGAGGGGAAGAGGGAGGGGGAGAGGGAAGGGTGGGGGAGCGAGAGAAGAGAGGGGGAGGGAGGGAGGGAGAGGAGGGGAGAGGAGGGGAGCCGAGAGGGGGGAGAGGGAGGGAGAGAGAGGGGAGGGGGAGAGAGAGGGGAGGGGGAGAGAGGAGGGGAGGGAGAGAGGGAGGGGAGGGAGAGAGGGGAGGGGGAGAGCAAGGGAGGGGAGGGGGAGAGCAAGGGAGGGGAGGGGGAGAGCAAGGGAGGGGAGGGGAGAGCAAGGGAGGGAGGGGGAGAGAGGGAGGGGGAGAGGAGAGAGGGGAGAGAGGGAGGGGGGAGAGAGAGAGGGGAGGGGGGAGAGAGAGAGGGAGGGGGGGAGAGGGGAGGGGGAGAGGGGTGGGGAGAGGGAGGGGGGAGAGAGGCGAGGAGAGAGAGGGGAGGGGAGTGAGAGGGGAGGGGAGAGAGTGAGGGGAGGGGAGAGAGGGGGGAGAGAGGATAGGGGGAGAGAGGGGGAGGGTGAGAGCGGGGGAGGGTGGTGAGCGGGGGGAGGGTGTGAGAGCGGGGGATTGGGAGAGAGAGGGGAGGGAGGGAGGGAGGGGAGAGAGAGAGGGGAGGGGAGAGAGAGAGGGGGGAGGGGGAGAGAGAGAGGGAAGGGGAGGACAGAAGGGGAGAGAGGGGGAGGGGAGGGGAGGGGAGGGGGAGAGAAAGGGAGGGGAGGGGGAGAAAGAGAGGGAGGGGGAGAGGGGCGGGGGAGAGAGGGGCGGGGGGAGAGAGAGGGAGGGGGAGGGAGAGGAGGGGAGGGGAGGGGGAGAGGAGGGGAGGGGGAGGGGAGGGGAGAGGGAGGGGAGGGGCAGGGAGGGGGGAGAGGGAGAGAGGGAGAGGGGAGGGAGCGAGAGAGAGAGGGGAGAGAGCGGAGAGGGGTGGGAGCGAGAGGGGAGGGGGGGAGAGGGGAGAGGGGAGGGAGAGAGGGGAGGGGGAGAGAGAGAGGAGAGGGGGAGAGCAAGGGAGGGGAGGGGAGAGCAAGGGAGGGGAGGGGGAGTGCAAGGGAGGGGGAGAGAGGAGGGGGGAGAGAGGGGAGGGGGAGAGAGGGGAGGAAGTGAGAGGGGGGAGAGGGAGAGGGGGAGGGGGAGAGGGGAGAGGAGGGGAGGGGGAGAGAGGGGTTGGGAGAGAGAGAGGGGGAGGAGGGGGAGGGGAGGAGGGGGGGGAGAGAGAGAGGGGAGGGGGGAGAGAGAGGGGGGAGGGGGAGAGAGAGGGAAGGGAGAGAGGGGGAGGGAGGGGGAGGGAGGGGGAGAGAAGGGAGGGGAGGGGGAGAGAAAGGGAGGGGAGGGGAGAAAGAGAGGGAGGGGAGAGGGCGGGGAGAGAGGGGCGGGGGGAGAGAGGGGAGGGGGAGGGGAGGGGGAGAGGAGGGGGAGGGGGAGAGGGAGGGGAGGGGCAGGGGAGGGGGAGAGAGGGAGAGAGGGAGAGGGAGGGAGCGAGAGAAGAGAGGGGAGAGAGCGCGAGAGGGGTGGGAGCGAGAGGGGAGGGGGGGAGAGGGGAGAGGGGAGGGAGAGAGGGGAGGGGGAGAGAGAGAGGAGAGGGGGAGAGCAAGGGAGGGGAGGGGGAGAGCAAGGGAGGGGAGGGGGGAGAGCAAGGGAGGGAGGGGAGAGCAAGGGAGGGGGAGAGCAAGGGAGGGGGGAGAGAGGGGAGGGGGGAGAGGGGAGGGGAGAGAGGGGAGGAAGAGAGGGGAGGGGAGAGAGAGGGAGAGGGAGAGAGGGGAGGGGGAGAGGGGAGAGAGGGGAGGGGAGAGGGAGAGAGGGGAGGGGGAGAGGGGAGAGAGGGGAGGGGGAGGGAGAGAGGGGAGGGGGAGAGAGAGAGGGGAGGGGGAGAGAGAGAGGGGAGGGGGGAGAGAGAGGGGAGGGGGGAGAGAGGGGGAGAGAGAGAGGGGAGGGGGGAGAGAGAGGGGAGAGAGGGGAGGGGGAGAGAGAGAGGGAGGGGGGAGAGAGAGGGGGAGAGAGGGGAGGGGGGAGAGAGAGGGGAGGGGGGAGAGAGAGAGGGGAGGGGGAGAGAGGGAGAGAGGGGAGGGGGGGAGAGGGAGAGAGGGGAGGGGGGGAGGGAGAGAGAGGGAGAGGGGAGGGAGGGGGAGAGAGAGGGAGGGGGGGAGAGAGAGGGGAGGGGGGAGAGAGAGGGGAGGGGGAGAGAGAGAGAGAGAGGGGAGGGGGAGAGAGAGGGGAGGGAGAGAGAGAGGGGGGAGGGGGAGAGAGAGGGGGGAGGGGAGGGGGAGGGGGAGAGAGAGGGGAGGGGGAGGGGGAGAGAGGGGAGGGGGAGGGGGAGAGAGGGGAGGGGGAGAGAGAGAGAGAGGGGGAGAGAGAGAGAGAGAGGGGGGGAGGGGGAGAGAGAGAGGGGGGAGTGAGAGAGGGGAGGGGGAGAGGGAGAGAGGGAGGGGGGAGGGAGAGAGAGGAGGGGGTGAGAGAGAGGGGGGAGAGAGAGAGGGGAGGGCGGAGAGAGAGGAGGGCGGAGAGAGAGAGGGAGGGGGAGAGGGAGAGAGGGGAGGGGGGAGAGAGAGAGAGAGGAGAGAGAGGGAGGGGAGAGAGGGAGAGTGAGTGAGGAGGAGAGAGGGGGGAGAGAGAGAGGAGGGGGAGAGAGGGGGGGAGAGAGAGGGAGGGGAGAGAGGAGGAGGGGAGAGAGGAGGGGGGAGAGAGAGAGAGAGGAGGGGGAGAGAGAGGAGGAGGGGGAGAGAGAGGGGGGGGGAGAGAGAGCGAGGGAGGGGAGCGAGAGAGGTGGGGGAGAGGGGAGAGAGTGAGAGAGGGGAGGAGGGGAGAGAGCGCGAGGGGGAGCGAGAGGGGAGAGCGAGGGAGAGGAGCGCGAGAGGGGCGAGAGGGGAGGGGGAGAGAGGGGAGGGGAGAGTGAGGGGAGGGGGAGAGAGGGTTGGGAGGGGGGGGAGAGAGGGGGAGGGGAGAGGGAGGGGGAGAGAGTGGGAGGGGAGGGGGGGGGAGAGAGGGGGGAGGGGGAGATGAGAGGGAGTGGAGGGGGGGGGAGAGAGGAGGGGAGAGAGAGGGGAGAGGGGAGGGGGAGAGAGTGGAGGGGGAGGGAGTGGAGAGAGGGGAGGGGGAGAGAGAGGAGGGGGGGAGGGGAGGAGAGGGAGAGGGGAGAGAGGAGGGAGAGCAGGGGAGGTGAGGCGGGGGAGGGGGTGAGAGCGGGGAGGAGGGGGTGAGGGGGGAGAGGGGGGAGGGGGAGGAGAGGGGAGAGGGGGGAAGGGGAGGGGAATGGGGAGGGGGAGAGAGGGAGAGGGGGGAAGAAGAGGGAGGATGGGGACAGAGGAGAGGGGGGGAAAGAGGGAGGGGAGAGGGAAGAGGGAGGGGAGAGAGGTAGAGGAAGAGGGGTGGGGAAAGAGGGAGAGGAGGGGGGAGAGATGGGGAGGGTGGAGAAAGGGAGGGGAGAGGGGATGAGAGGAGGGAGAAGAGTGAGGGAGAGGAGGGAGAGAGAGAGAGGGGGAGGGGAGAGAGGAAGAAGGGAGGGGATGGGGAGAGACAGGGCAGAGAGATGGGAGGGGGGTGAAAGAGAGAGATGGGGTATGAAGGTCAGGAACTCGGGGCGGGGGGGCTGTGTAGGGTAAGAGCACGGAGGGCACAGTGGGGATAGGGTAAGAACGTGATCCAAGTCTAAAGGGGCGATGAGTGCGAGAACGTGTTCCAGATAGTAAGACGGATCAGGTTCTTCCAACCCCACCCCCTTTATACCCGCATCACGTTCTCTCCTTCCGCTAGACCTTGTTGCTTTCTCGGAAAGCTGTCACTATTCACTTCATACCCAAAAATCCTGATAATCTGTGACCCACACAAAATACCCCATCTCTGGGGGGGGCGGTGGCGGGTGGGTTGGGGGAAGCTAAAGGAACTTATTGGGTTAAGAAGGTCAGGAAACCAGGGTGGGAGGAACTTGGGCAGGAGGAGGTCAGGAATCCTGGGGGAGGGGAGAGAAACATGGGCAGAGGGAGAAGGTCAGGAACCCGGGGGTGGGGGGGGGTGCACATGGGCAGGGGGGAAGGTCAGGAACCCGGGGGTCGGGGGGTGGCGGAAAGATCAGCAACTTAGGCGGGGGAGAAGCTCAGGAACCCTGGTTGCGGGGAGGGAGGTCAGAGAATTGGGCGGGGGAAGGAGGTCAGGTACTTAGTGGGGGGTGGGGGAGGTCATGAACTTGGGCAGGGGAGAATATCAGATACTTGGGTGAGGTCAGGAACTTGGGCGGTGGGGGCAGGAACTTGTTTGGAGGGTGGGAGAAGGTCACAAGGGTCGCCCTGACTGTTCCAAGTGAGCTCTGTTCTGTCTGGAGTAGGCAGTCAGAATGGCTTGACTTACACTTTGCAAAGTAATTAGTTACGTAGGCAGGGAGGATCAAATTACACATTCCAGAGAAACTGCTGGGTATGTCTTGTCCTCCAAGGGGACCAATCAGCAATTAGCTCTGGTCATCCAATCAGAACTTGGGTGTTGCGAATAGACACGTCCATATATTTCCAAGTCAGGATGGTGTATAACTTGGAGAGGAATTTGCAGGTGATGGTGTTCCCTTGCGTCTGCTGAGTATTGTGTACAATTTTGGTCTCCTTACCTAAGGAAGGATATACTTGCCATAGAGGGAGTGCAACGAAGGTTCACCATAATGGTTCCTGTGATGGGGGGATTGTCCTATGAGGAGAGATTGAGTGGACTAAGCCTATATTTGCTAGTGTTTAGAAGAATGAGGTGATCTCTTGAAACTTACAAAATTCTTAGAGCTTGACAGGGGAGATGCAGGGAGAATGTTTCCCCTGGCTGGGGAGTCTCGAACTAGGAGTCACAGTCTCAAAATAAGGGGTCAACCATTTAGGACTGAGATTAGGAGAAATTTCTTCATTCAGAGGATGGTGAATCTTTGGAATTCTCTACCCCAGAGGGCTGTGGAGACTCAGTCATTGAGTATATTCAAGACAGTTAAATAGATTTTTAAATATTAAGGGTCTCAAGGGATATGGGGATAGTGCAGGAAAGTGGAAATGAGGTAGAAGATCAGCCATGATCTTATTGAATGGCGGAGCAGGCTCGAAGGGCCAAATGGCCTAACCCTGCTCCTATTTATTATGTTTTTATGCTGCCCTTGTGCTTCTAGGTGGTGGAGGTCGCGGGTTTGGGAAGTGCTGTCGAAGAAGCCTTGGCGAGTTGCTGCAGTGCATCTTGTAGATGGTGCACACTGCAGCCACGGTGCGCTGGTGGTGGAGGAAGTAAATGTTTCAGGTGGTGGATGGGGTGCCAATCAAGCGGGCTGCTTTGTCCTGGATGGTGTTGAGCTTTTTGTTGTTGGAGCTGCACTCATCCAGGCAAGTGGAGAGTATTCCATCACACTCCTGACTTGTGCCTTGCAGATGGTGGAGTCAGGAGGTGAGACACTTGCCGCAGAATATCCAGCCTTTGACCTACTTTTGTGGCCACAGTATTTGTGGCTGGTGCAGTTAAGTTTCTGGTCAATGGTGACCCCCACGATGTTGATGGTGGGGGATTCAGCGATGGTAATGTCATTGAATGTAAAGGGGCGGTGGTTAGACTCTCATTTGTTGGAGATAGTCATTGCCTGGTCTTGTTGCATGCGGGCATGGACTGCTTCATTATCTGAGGAGTTGCGAATGGAACTGAACACTGCAATTATCAGCGACCATCCCCGCTTCTGACCTTATGATGGAGGGAAGGTCATTGATGAAGCAGCTGAAGATGGTTGGGCCTAGGACACTGCTCTGAGAAATTCCTGCAGCGATGTTCTGGGGCTGAGATGATTGACCTCCAACAACCACAGCCATCTTCCTTTGTGCTAGGTATGGCTCCAGCCAGTGGCGAGTTCCCCCCACCCACCCCCCCCCTCCGATTCTCATTGACTCCAGTTTTGCTAGGGCTTCTTGATGCCACACTCGGTCAAATGCTGCCTTGATGTCAAGGGCAGTCACTCTCACCCCACCTCTGGAATTCAGCTCTTTTGTCCATGTTTGGACCAAGGCTGTAATGAGGTCTGGAGCCGAGTGGTCCTGGTGGAACCCAAACTGAGCATCAGTGAACAGGTTATGGTGAGTAAGTGCCGCTTGATAGCACTGTCAACGACACCTTCCATCACTTAGCTGATGATTGAGAGTACACTGATGGGGCGGTAATTGGCTGGATTGGATTTGTCCTGCTTTTTGTGGACTGGATATACCTGGGATGTTTTCCACATTGTCGGATAGATGCCAGTGTTGTAGCTGTACTGGAACAGCTTGGCTAGAGGCGCGGCTAGATCTGGAGCACAAGTCTTCAGCACGACAGCCAGGATGTTGGCAGCTCCCAGAGCCTTTGCTGTATCCAGTGCGCTGAGCCGTTTCTTGATATCACATGGAGTGAATCGAATTAGCTGAAGACTGGCTTCTGTGATTGTGGGGACCTCAGGAGGAAGTCGATATGGGTCATCCACTCGGCACTTCTGGCTGAAGATGGTTGCAAACGCTTCAGCCTTGTCTTTTGCACTGTCGTGCTGGGCTCCGCCATCATTGAAGATGGGGATATTCATGGAGCCTCCTCCTCCCGTTAGTTAGAAACATAGAAAAATAAGAGCAGGAGTAGGCCATTCGGCCCTTCGAGCCTGCTCCGCCATTCAATATGATCATGGCTGATCCTCTATCTCAATACCATATTCCTGCTCTCTCCCCCTACCCCTTGATGCCTTTTGTGTCACAGTTGTTTAATTGTCCACCACCATTCACGAATGGATGTGGCAGGACTGCAGAGCTTTGATCTGATCCGTTGATTGTGGGATCACTTAGCTCTGTCTATAGCATGCTACTTCTGCTGTTTAGCATGCATGTAGTCATGTGTTGCAGCTTCCCCAGGTTGGCACCTCATTTTTAGGTATGCCGGGTGCTGCTCCTGGCATGCTTTTCTACACTCCTTATTGAACCAGGGTTGGTCCCCTGGCTTGATTGTAAAGGTAGAGTGAGAGATATGCCGGGCCATGAGGTTATAGATTGTGGTGGAATACAATTCTGCTGCTGCTGCTGGCCCACAGCGCCTCACAGATCCCCAATTTTGAGCTGCTAGATCTGTTCTGAATCTATCCCACTTAGCTCAGTGATAGTGCCACACAACACGATGGACGGTGTCCTCAGTATGAAGACGGGACTTTGTCTCCACAATGACTGTGCAGTGGTCCTGCTACCAATGCTGTCTTGGTCAGATGCATCTGCGACAGGTAGATTGGTGAGGACGTGGTCAAGTAGGTTTTTCCCTCGTGTTGGTTCTCTCACCACCTGCCGCAGGCCCAGTCTGGCAGCTATGCCCTTCAGGACTCAGCCAGTTCGTTCAGTACTGGCGCTACTGAGCCACTCTTGTTGATGGACATTCAGTACATTCCACCCAGAGTACATTCTGAGCCCTTGCTACTCTCAGTGCTTTTTCCAAGTGGTGTTCAACATGGAGGAGTACTGACTCATCAACTAAGGGAGGGCGGTATGTGGTAATCAGCAGGAGGTTTCCTTGCCCATGCTTGACCTGAAGCCATGAGACTTCATGGGGTCCAGAGACAATGTTGAGGACTCTGAGGGCCACTCCCTCCCGACTGTATACTACTGTGCTGCCACCTCTGGTGGGACAGGACATACCCAGGGATGGTGATGGAGGATAGTGGTTAGCACTGTTGCCTCACAGCGCCAGGGACCCGGGTTTGAATCCGGCCTCGGGTGACTGTCTGTGTGGAGTTTGCACATTCTCCCCGTGTTTGCGTGGGTTTCCTCCGGGTGCTCCGGTTTCCTCCCACAGTCCAAAGATGTGCAGGTTAGGATGATTGGCTATGATAAATTGACCCTTGGTGTTAGGGGGATTAAATACGTGGGGTTACGGGGATAGGGTGGGATATGTGTTGGTGTAGGGGTTACGGGGATCGGGTGGGATATGTTTTGGTGCAGGCTCGATGGGCCGAAATGGCCTCTATCTGCACTGTGGGGTTTCTGTGATTCTGTGATTGTCACACTCACAGAATCATACCTTTCAGCCAATGTCAGGCTGTTGCTTGATTAGTCTGTGGGACAGCTCTCCCCATTTTGGCACAAGTCCTCAGATATTAGTGAAGAGGACTTTGCGGGGTCGACTGGGCTGGGTGTGCTGTTGTCGTGTCCCAAGCCAGTGCTGAGGTTGATGCCGGGTGCTCCATCCAGTTTTATTATTATTATTATTGTTTTTTGTAGCAGTTTTTACAACTCAGTGGCTTACTAGGCCATTTCAGAGGCCAGTTAAGAGTCAACCACATTGCTGCAGGTCTGAAATTACATATAGACCAGACCTTGTAAGGACGGCAGATTTCCTTCCCTGAAGGACATTAGTGAACCAGATGGGTTTGTATGACAATCTGCTGTTGTCATGGTCACCATTGCTGATATTAGCTTTTTATTCCAGATTTATTTAATTAACTGATTTTAAATTCCCCAGCTGCTGTGGTGGGATTTGAACTCGCGTCTCTGGATCATTAGTCCAGGCATCTGGATTACCAGAACCGCTGACGAAAGGTCATCAACCTGAAACGTTAGCTCCAAACAACTGAAAACACTACCTTAAAGATCAGGAAAACTCCCATTTCTATTTCACTGCTTCATTGTTCTTGTGGTATCTTGAGGTGGCCATAGATGGAGATGGACACTGGTTAACTCCATAACATGGTTTAATCAACACTTGCACATAAAAGCTTCTGCCATGAGGCAGCAAAAACAAAGAGTACAACCAGTACAGATCAGACTTAACTCAGGAGACCAATTGCCACAGCACCACCTGGTGGATCAGGTTACTCATAACCTCCCAGGTTACTACACTCCTCCCCCCTTAAGATTGCCATATGCAATTCTTAAACAATAACCCTTACTGGGTACTACGTTTTAATTAACCAGTATGCTCTAACCATGGTTAACCCCTGACTAATTTAACAGGTTTGTATAAGTCTTTCTGGTTGCTTGCGAATCCTTTGTGAACGTCTTAATTCCACTTGTGGTGGATTCTCAGATTCATTCGCACTTGATATTGGAGTAGTCTCTGATGTTGGTTTTACTCTGTCCCGCTGTGGCCTGGCAGTGCCAGTGTCCACTGGCACCTTATAAGCTGTGCTGGGTCCTGGAACAGCCTCCTCTACTGCCCTTTGTTCCATCTGAGGCAGTTCCCCCTGCTGCCGGCTGAAAAGCTGATCCACATGCCGACAAACCCCTCGACCATTCCCTAGTAACACAGAGTACGACACAGGTCCTGTAATGTCCTGGATTAGTCCTGGTATCCATTTAGGTCCAAAGCCGAAGTTCCGAGTGTACACAGAGTCCCCTATGGCGAAATGGCGAGCTTTAGTATGTTTGTCATGGTACGCTTTTTGGTTTGTTTGTTTTGTCTTCTTCCATGTACGTATCCAGCATGTGCAGTGCTCTCTCTTAAACAAGATAGTTAAAGGAGCTAAGTAACGTAAACATGGTACCATCTAGATAGGAACAAAACAATAGCTACTGATCAGAAACTGGTAGCTGCAGTATAAATGCACCAAAAGATACATCCGTGTGTGCTTGCTGAGAAATGTAAAACACTAAAGCAGCAATGCTCTGTCGCTTACCCCAATTGATTTCACCCTATTTGTATATTTAGGTTGAACTACATTCAAGGGGAAAATTACCATACTAATCCAGCAACACTAACCCAGCAGTCCGCTGTTGGTAGTCCAATTGTTTTTCTAATACCTATGATACAGACCTCAAATAACTGTAGTGTCTAAAATGCTAATAATGGTACACATCGCTGTTAATATTAATTAATGTGTCTAATCCAGGGTGTTTTAGGAACTGGAACAAGAGTTCAACCGGGAGTCATACCAACTAATTTGATCTCTACTGCAAAGTAGTTTTAGATTTGTTTAGCTTATTGGATGAAAAGGTGTCAATATTACAACCCATCTGTAAAATTCCACCAACTCTGTGCCTACCTCTCCAGAAACTCCCCACTATCAAGTCCTGCAGGAATTACATCTTCCTCCAACTCAACAGCGGGAAGACCAAAGCCATCCTCTTCAGTCCCCACCACAAGCCCCACTCCCATGCAACTGACTTAGAGTAAACACAGAGCATAGACATTCTCCCCTTCTTAAACTTAGAATTCACCTTCCCGATCCCGCCCCCCACCCACCACCACCACAAAAAAAAGGTGCATGGAAGAAGCCCAGGTTAATGATGCTTATGCAAAATCAATTTCAATCTTAATGATCTAGCTTTTTCCAGACACAGCAAATTATTAAATGGAAGGCGATTGCTATGTTATTGTAAGAGGAGAAACTATTAATTTACTAATCCGTTCAAGAAAATATCATCAACAGTAACAGCTGTAGTTAAGGAAATATTGGTTGTTGAAATCACCCTTGTACTGTTACATGTTAATTAAAAGAAAGAAAGACTTGCATTTATATAGCGCCTTTCATGACCACCGGACGTCCCAAAGCGCTTTACAGCCAATGAAGTAGTTTTGAAGTGTTGTAATATAGGAAATGTGGCAGCCAAACAATGTGTATACTTTTTTTTAAGTATATTGTTTGTCTATGGAGGAGTGGTCAGAGCAAAAAGTAGTCCTCCTAGACTTTTCAATGCCCTTAGGAAATCATCAGTTATTACAACGACCCTCATACAGTTAGTTATATGCTAATTAACTGGAGCAGCTCAATATATTTGATTTCTCGTTTCTTGTGCTATTAATGCAGGTGTTCCAGGAGGTGCAGCAGGTACAGTATTTGTTCTTGGTTTCATATTACATTACCTAGAAATTATGATATTGATCAGCTATCACCATTTCAAAAAATATTTGTTCTTTTATTTGTGATAGTAATAATTGTAACTCCTGGTCTGGTAATTCAGGTGGTCCAGGGGCAGCAACAGGTATATGCCTGGAGTTATACCAGGTCATTTGGTCTCTAGTCAAAGAACTTTTCAATTTGTTGAGAAGTCACAGGAACGATGGGCTAGTTGGTCTCCTTCTATGGTTTGATTTTATGGCCCTGAAATTCCTGGGCCTGGAGAAGACGAAAAGCCTGATATCAGTTGGGTAGGGGAGGGACGAAATTTGGGGTAGAACTTGATTATGTCAGGATTCCACCCCTTTTTCCCTGGCCTTTTAAATTACAGTGAGAGGTGTGGGTGGAACATCCCTCCCCACCAGCCATGTGAAGGGGACATGTCAGAGCAGTTCCCAGGATAGCCCAGGAATTTCAGGAATTACACCCTTGAAAGGCCTGAGCAGCACTCGCACCGGGGAATAGTTGCCGTGAGCCCCTTTGTGACCTTCTAAAAGGCCTCAAACCTTACCCAAATGAAGGTACTTAATACCCTTCAGGATCGATTGCCTTGTTTAATGGCAAAAATGGGTCTTTCAAGAGACTGCAAAAAGTTAAATTTTTTCTTACTCCATTGACACTCAGGGGACCTCAGGCAGAGCAGCTATAAGCCACTTCACCTTGCAAAGGTAGATTGGGATCCAGCTTGCTGATGTTGCCTTGCAAGTGCCAGTGGCCCACGCCACCCGGGATTTGGAGTGGGGTCTCCGGCCTGAGGCTAGGGCTGGGGGGTGCTGCCCCACTATAATGAAGCAGACCCCCCCAGGAATTTGGGGCTTACAATTCCATTAAGTAGTAAATGGAAAGATGAGTAGATTTCATTATTGTTGCTTTTTTGAATTCAGTCTGTGCATGTCCATTCTTTAAAATGAAGCCTGCAACAGGATTGCAAATTTTTGGTGTCTTGACATCTACACGTTGTTTCTATGATATTTGGACAGATTTACTGAAAACATAGAAGATAGGAGCAGGAGTAGGCCATTCGGCCCCTCGAGCCTGCTCTGCCATTTAATGAGATCATGGCTGATCATCCAAATTCACTACCCTGTCCCTGCTTTCTCCGCATATCCCTTGATCCCTTTAGCTTTAAGAAATATATCTAACTCCTTCTTGAATATATTTAATGAATTGGCCTCCACTGCCTTCTGTGGTAGAGAATTCCACAGGTTCACCACTCTCTGGGTGAAGAAATTCCTCCTCATCTCAGTCCTAAATGGCTTACCCCTTATCCTTAGACTGTGACTCCAGGTTCTGGACTCCCCTGCCATCGGGAACATCCTTCCTGCATCTAGTCTGTCTAGTCCTGTTAGAATTTTATAAGTTTCAATGAGATCCCCTCTCATTCTTCTGAACTCCAGCGAATATAAGCCCAATCGACCCAATCTCTCCTCATACATCATTCCTGCCATCCCAGGTATCAGTCTGGTGAATCTTCGCTGCACTCCCTCCATGGCAAGAACATCCTTCCTCAGATAAGGCGACCAAAACTGCACACAGTACTCAAGGTGTGGTCTCACCAAGGCCCTGTACAACTGCAGCAAGACATCCTTGCTCCTGTACTCGAATCCTCTCGCTATGAAGGCCAACATACCATTTGCCTTCTTAACCGCCTGCTGCACCTGCATGCTTACCTTCAGCGACTGGTGCACAAGGACACCCAGGTCTCGTTGCACTTCCCCTTCTCCCAATCTATTGCCGTTCAGATAATAATCTGCCTTCCTGTTTTTGCCACCAAAGTGGATAACCTCGCATTTATCCACATTATACTGCATCTGCCCAATCACCCAACCTGTCCAAATCATGCTGGAGTTTCTCGGCATCCTCCTCACAGCACACACGCCCACCCAACTTTATGTCGTCTGCAAACTTGGAGATATTACATCTAGTTCCCTCGTCTAGACCATTAATATATATTGTGAATAGCTGGGGTCCTAGTACCGATCCCTGCAGTACCCCACTAGTCACTGCCTGCCACTCGGAAAAAGACCCATTTATTCCAACTCTTTGCTTCCTGTCTGCCAATCAGTTCTCTATCCAAGTCAGTACCTTACCCCCAATCCCATGTGCTTTAACTTTGCACGCTAATCTCTTATGCAGGACCTTATCGAAAGCCTTCTGAAAGTCCAAATACACCACATTCACTGGTTCTCCCTTATCTATTCTACCAGTTACATCCTCAAAAAAATTCCAGTAGATTAGTTAAACACGATTTACCTTTTGTAAATCCATGTTGACTTTGTCTGATCCTGTCACTGTTTTCCAAGTGCTCTGCTATTACATCTTTTATAATGGACTCTAGCATTATCCCCACTACCGATGTCAGGCTTACCGGTCTATAATTCCCTGTTTTCTCTCTACCACCTTTCTTAAATAGTGGGGGTACATTAGCTACCCTCCAATCCATGGGAGTGTATAGAATTTTGGAAGATCACCAGCAATGCATCTACTATTTCTAGGGCCACTTCCTTAAGTACCCTAGGATGTAGATTATCAGGCCCTGGGGATTTATCGGCCTTCAATCCCATCAATTTCCCCAACACCATTTCCCTACAAACACTGATTTCATTCAGTTCCTCCCTCTCATTCGACCCTATGTTCCCTGACATCTCTGGGAGGTTATTTGTGTCCTCCTTTGTGAAGACAGAACCAAAGTATGTATTTAATTGGTCTGCCGTTTCTTTGTTCCCCATTATAAATTCCCCTGATTCTGATTGCAAGGGACCTACGCTTGACTTCACCAATCTTTTTCTCTTCACATATCTATAGAAGCTTTTACAGTCAGTTTTTATGTTCCCTGCAAGCTTACTCTCATATTCTATTTTCCCCCTCTTAATTAATCCCTTTATCCTCCTGTGCTGAATCCTAAACTGCTCCCAATCCTCAGGTTTGCTGCTTTTTCTGGCCAATTTATATGTCCTCTCTTTGGATCTTATGCTATCCCTAATTTCCCTTGTTAGTCACCTTTTTTGTTTTATTATTATGCCAAACAGGGATGAACAAATTCTGGAGTTTATCCATGCGATCTTTAAATGTTTGCCATTGACTATCCACCGTCAACCCTTTAAGTAACGTTCCCCAATCCATCATAGCCAACTCGCGCCTCATACCATCATAGTTCCCTTTATTTAAATTCAGGACCCGAGTCTCTGAGTCAACTACTTCTCTCTCCATCTTAATGAAGAATTCCATCATATTATGATCGCTCCTCCCCAAGGGGCCTCGCACAAGATTGCCAATTAATCCTTTCTTATTACATAATACCCAGTCTAAGATGGCCTGATTTCTAGTTGGTTCCTCGACATATTGGTCCAGGAAACCATCCCGTATACACTCTAGGAATTCCTCCTCCACAGCATTGTTACTAATTTGGTTAGCCCAATCTATATGTAGATTAAAGTCACCCATAATAACGGCTGTGCCCTTATTGCACGCGTCTCTAATTTCCCGTTTAATGCCATCCCCAACCTCAGCATTACTGTTTGGGGGTCTGTATACAACTCCCACTAACGTTTTCTGCCCCTTGGTATTTCTCAGCTGCACCCATACAGATTCCACATCGTCAGAGCTAATATCCTTCCTTACACAAGATTATGATCACTGAAGAAACAACTGTTGATTGATATGTATTCAACACTTAGTGATATCCATCGGCCACTATTTATTAGATCGGATTAATTTACACTGACGATGAATATTTCACGAATATAATTTTCAGGAATGATATGCTATTGATCTTCATTACGTTGCTGTTCATTGCCACATAGCTGCCACATTACAATAAACTATCATTACAGGTGGAGCCGCTGGAGGTAAACATGGCGGTGGGGGGGGGGGGGGAAGGGGAATGATTTTCAATCCATTTCTCTGCTTAAAAAAGTCAACTGTGCACTCAGTTATGCACGCCCTGATCCAATTATCCACTTGTCTCTAACTCAGATTCATCTGAAGACTGCATTTTGCTTTAACTATTCTTATATATCGTGTCATATATATTAAGTATGCTTCTAATACTTATCTATAATCTATCTATCTATAATTACATAATGATGGGTAGGCTTGGGTGAGCAACATATCTATTTATGTGAATAACTGGCACCAAGTTATTTTACTTATGTACATAACTGGAATAGGTAGAGGACACAGTATTTAGTTATGTATTAAATTATTATTTTTTTGTTTTTTATCAATACCATGGAGATTCACGAATTAATAAATATTTCAGAAATGGGCTTTCTGTAGAATGCTGTTGATATTTATAATATTACATTTTGTTCTACTCTAAACATAGCTTATCTCTGCTCTGTCATAATTTGTCAATCCTCTGTCATTGCAGGTGGATACGCAGCAGCTAAAGCTGCTAAATATGGAGGTAAATCATTCTACTTCTGTCATAAAATTCAATCAGTACTTTGTATTACTAAGGATAGCATAAAGTCGCCTGCATTTTAAAGGGGGAGAAATTTTACTGTAACGTACAGAATGTAAAACAACTAAGCTAATCACGTAAAGAATAAACCTCAAGGACAATCACGAAAGTTCTCCCATGACAGTAAATTTTGTATAAATATTAAATTTGAAAGAGAAAAATGGATTAATGTTTTGGATAGAACCCAGATTTATTCTGATGAAATATTATCCTATCTTTTTCTTTCATATCTATTTCAGATGCTGGCTGCCCTACTAAGCATTTTCAGCATCTTCTGCTTTATTTCAAATTTCCAATATTTGCAGTTTTTCTTTATATATTACTGAATAAGTATTACTTTTCTCACTGTTATTGTGTACTTAACAGTGAAATTCAGTATTTTTAAGAAGACAATCCTCTTGGCATGTTGGCTACACAGAGCTGCAGTGTGAGAAACTGCTGCTTGGCAACCAGGTCGTGTTTCAATAAAGTAACTGTATCCAGTGACTGGGTACAGAGAGGGAATTACTGTAGTAGTGGAAATCTAGAGTTTGTCAAGTATATGGAGAGAATGTAAAAAATGTAATTAATCCAGCAGGAATATTTCTCCTAGACTATGGTAAAAGAATGGAACTATATGCTTTGTAACTTGTCAATGCATTAATGAAACATCTCAGGGGAAAAAGTTGGAGAGATCCTGTGACAGATAAAATTGTAGAGTAACATGGATAGGACTTGATGGGGAAACTGGTGAATGTGTAATGGGTATAAAATGGAAGTTTTACTGGAAGAATGGTAAACCTACAATGGAGGCATGAGGTATGAAGAAATGGCTTTTAATGCAAAATAACATTGCCTAAAAAAGCTTAATTTTAAACAATTGTAGTATTACAAGTCTAATTGTGACCATAGTAATTATGGTATGTTCCTTTATAAGTAAATAAGAATAAAAGAAATAGGAGCAGGAGTAGACCATTTGGCCCTTCGAGCCTGCTCCGCCATTCAATAAGATCATGGTTGATCTACCCCATCTCCACTTTCCTGCACTATCCCCATATCCCTTGATTCCCTTAATATTCAAAAATCTATCGATCTCTGTCTTGAATATACTCAATGACTGAGCCTCCACAGCCCTCAGAGGTAGAGAATTCCAAAGATTCACCACCCTCTGAGTGAAGAAATTTCTCCTCATCTCAGTCCTAAATGGCCGACCCCTTATTCTGAGACTGTGACTCCTGGTTCGAGACTCCCCAGCCAGGGGAAACATCTTCCCTGCATCTACCCTATCAAGCCCTGTAAGAATTTTGTATGTTTCAATGAGATCACCTCTCATTCTAATAAATTCTAGAGAATATAGACCTAGTCTACTCAATCTGTCCTCATAGGACAATCCCCCTATCTGAGGAACCATTCTGGTGAACCTTAGGTAAGGAGACCAAAACTGTACACAGTACTCCAGGTGTGGTCTCACCAGGGCCCTATATCATTGCAGTAAGACGTCTTTACTCTTATACTCAAATCCTCTTGTAATAAAGGCCAACATACCATTTGCTTTCCTAATTGCTTGCTGTACCTGCATGTTAACTTTCAGTGATTCGTGTACAAGGACACCCAGGTCCCTCTGAACACCAACATTTTCCAATCTCTCACCATTAAAAAATACTCTGCTTTTCTATTATACGTACCATAACTTCACATTTCTCCACATTTTTTCCATTTGCCATATACTTGCCACTCACTTAGCCTGTCTATATCCCCTTGAAGCCTCCTTGCATCCTCCTCACAACTTATATTCCCACCCAGCTTTGTACCATCAGCAAACTTGAATATATTACATTTGGTCCACTCATCCAAATCATTGATGTAGATTGTGAATAGCTGAGGCCCAAGCACTGATCCTTGCAGTACCCCACTAGTTACAGCCTGCCAACCCAAAAATGACCTGTTTATTCCTACTCTCTGTTTTCTGTCTGTTAACCAATCCTCAATCCATGCTAGTATATTACCCCCAATCCCATGAGCCATAATTTTGTTTAATAACCTCTTGTGTGGCATCTTATCGAATGCCTTCTGAAAATCCAAATACACCACATCCACTGATTCCCCCTTATCTATTCTGCTAGTTACAACCTCAAAAAACTCTAACAGATTTGTCAAACACGATTTCCCTTTCATAAATCCATGTTGATTCTGCCCAATCCTATTATTATTTTCTAAGTGCCCTGATACCACGTCCTTAATAATAGATACTAGCATTTTCCCTACTACTGATGTCAGGCTAACTGGTCTGTAGTTCCCCGTTTTCTCTCTCCCTCCTTTCTTAAATAGTGGGGTTACATTTGCTACCTTCCAATCCGCAAGAACCGTTCCAGAATCTAAGGAATTTTGGAAAATGACAACCAATGCATCTACTATCTCTATAGCCAACTCTTTCATAACCCTAGTATGTAGGCCATCAGGTCATGGGGATTTATCAGCTTTCAGTCCCATTAATTTCTCCAGTACTACTTTTTACTAATATTAATTTCTTTCAGTTCCTCATTCAGCCTTAGAGCCCTGGTACTTCACTATTTCTGGGACGTTTTTTGCGTCTTCCATGAAGATAGACACAAAGGGCCCGATTTTAACAGCCCTGAGGAGGCGGGTTTGGAGGTGGGTCGGCAGCGAAAATCGGAAAAAATGGCTTCAGCCACCCAACCCGCCTCCATCTCACCCCCACGCAATTTTCGTGAGTGTCGAGTCAGCCACTCCCAAACTGACCCAACGGGAACCTGTGGGACAGGTAGTTAAGGCAGTTAAGAGCCTGTTAACTGCCTTGCTAATCCTATTTTTATAGTGGTTTCCCATTTTCGTGCTTCTAGCTCCTGTTTCCCGTCTTGTGAGAAACACGCTAGCTGCAAGGAGACAAGTTTCTCATGGACATGATTTGTAGTCATTGGTGCAGCACTTTAAAAGCGCTCCTGTAACATGGCTGACATTCAAATGCAACAACTTTGTTGTTGGAGGTTTGGGATAAGATTTTGCAAATCTACTGACCTTGTGACTGTTCAAGCTGACACCCATCTGCAGTGTTATCTGATTGGAATAATTTCAGGCCACTTCGCGTGTGCGCTTGCAAGTTTCTTGCCTCAACTGAAATCTATAGCAATGGGATGGGAACCATTTACATCTTCTCATTCTGGTCATCAGATTCATAGGAAGAGCAGCCGCATCAGCACCACAACCAGCCACAACAGCAGCATCAGGAGCGCCAACCTCCTCCTCACCCACCTGATGCTGCACTGGACACGGCATCAGCCCTTGACAAAATTGCTGGCCGGGAGACCAGTGATGGCATCATCATGGCCAGATTTTCTTCACTTAATGCTGTAAACCCTGGCTGCCACATGATGCGCCAGGCTGACACCATCCCACACCAGCACCGTGAAGCATCCACTTAATGTCCAAGCCATTCCATGCACACACATCACTATAGCAGGGTGGGGAGTTATGACTGAACAATCACTGGAACTCAGTAAGACATTTCTCAATGTGCGCTCAGAGCTGTCCTATAAGGGGCAATTTTGGAAAGAGATATTACACTGTATGACAACACATTACCAGAAACTTCACATGGACATTGGCTAAACCTCTCAAGTGCCTACCCTTGTGTGTTAGTTGGTATGCTTGTAGTAGGATGAGGGTGAGTGTGAGAGGTGACTAGTGAGATGGGGAAGTGATAATGTAGATAGAGAGGGTTGAGTGGCGGTTCAAGGTAAGTTGGTGTCCTGGGGAGGTCTCTTCCACCCTTGGAAGGGAAGAGAACCTCCCTCCATGCTGTGACTCCCTCCATATGCTTATGGAGGGAGTCATTGGAGAGCCTGGGTGCAAGTGTTTACCTTTATGCAGTGATTGTCAGTGTTTGCAGCACCTCAATGCTGTCAAACACTGACAGATCAACTGTCAAAATAAAATTGTGCATGGTCCCTTTAAGGAAACTGGCAGATGACATGTCATCAAATGGCCTCATCAGACCCACTTCCTGTTAATTGGCCGGTAAGCCCGCAGGCAAGGCCAATCAAGGGAAAATCATGTCAGCAGAACGGAAGCAGCTGGGGGCGGGACCGGAACCCGGAAACAAGCTGACCCAACTCCAGAATTAAATTCGCAGCCAAAGTATTTGTTTAATTTCTCTGCCATTTCCTTATTCCCCATTATAATTTCTCCTGTCTCAGCCTGTAAGGGACCCACATTTACTTTCGCTAATCTTTCCTTTTTACATACCTATAGAAACTTTTACCGTCTGTTTTTATGTCTCTTGCTAGTTTACTCTCATATTCTATTTTCCCTTTCTTTGTCAATTTCTTGGTCCTCCTTTGCTGAATTCTAAAATCCTCCCAATCCTCAAGCTTACTACTCTTTTGGGCAGCATTATAAGCCTCTTCTTTGTTCTAATACTATCTTTAACTTCTCTTGTTAGCCACGGTTGGATCACTTTTCCTGTGGTGTTTTTGTGCCTTAAAGGAATGTATATTTGTTGTAAATTATGTATTAATTCTTTAAATGCTAGCCATTGCTTGTTCACTGTCATATCTTTTAATGTAATTTCCCAATCTACCTTAACCAACTCGCCCCTCGTACCTACGTAGTTTGCTTTCGGCAATTGAATGCTAATGAATGGTACATTGTTAATTTTTCATTTGCATCTCTGCTGTACAAATAGAATATTCCCACTATCCATTATCCCTTCATTCTTTCAACGTCTGCCTAAGTGAGATATCAGTGGGAGGAGAAGGAAATCCATGAGCTGGCGGGATGTTTATGGAACATTGTCATTTCTTGAGTACATTACGGTTGCCGTGCAATTTGTAGTTCCCGAGCCTTTGCATGTAAACTCTCATTCTGCTACTGCACCTCAAATTTTGCTTCTCTTGATAAAAATAGTACAATTCCATTGCTGACACCAGCAAAAATATTCTTTGATTGCATTTCATTCCATTCCTTCATGATTTAGTCATATTTAAAAACATTTTTTATGAAAGTTTTTTATTTCTAAAAGTTATTTTCCTCTTTCTGATTGTCATTGGCATAGAATTCTGGTTTTGGAACATTTTTTTATCTTCTGCATTAGGTATATGGTACATGCAATGGCTGTGATTAGTCAAAACCTCCCCATAGGTCAATGACTGGGTTCAAAAATTTCACATCTTGCTTTGGCTCTTTCAGCTGACACACAGCCCTGTGTTACCTCCCATTAGCTCATAGGTTTCTGAAGTAGATAGCCTGTTTTAAATACTCCAATAAATATGTGGTGAATGCTTAGAACACTGGAAAGTAAATTGTAATAAACAGTAGTATAGTTTCATCTTCTACATGCCAGGAAGCCCCCACAATCTGGGTTACCTAAAACTCACAGAACAAACAATGGACCTCAGACAGAGAATTAAGTATGGGAGATAAAAGCTATTTACGAAAGTCATCTTCCTATGAGGAAATGGTCGAGTCAGATTTTGGGTTGATTCTTAAAATCAGTGTAAAGGTGTACAGTTCCTTGGGGACTCCAACAATAACCAACAGTTGCCCAAAGCTTTAGTGCCAGAAGACAATTTTTGTCCCAAAGTACCTATAAGATTCATTCCTCCTCTGAGCAAAACTCAACTTGTATTTGATTCAGGGCAACTTGGACCTCTATATTAACCTTGGTTGAGACTTCAACAGCCCATAGCACCCTGGTGCTAACTAGCTGTCTGTTGGCATCAGGATAATAAGTTTTATCTTTTTATAATGTCATAAGACTGTAATGCTTTATTTGTATTCAGTGCTCTCTTGGGGTCAATCCTCCAGTATTCAATATTCAGGAAAGACAGGCAAAAAGGAAAAGGAGGTGGGGTAGCATTGCTGGTTAAGGAGGAGATTAACACAATAGTAAAAAAGGATATTAGCTCTGATGATGTGGAATCTGTATGGATAGAGCTGAGAAATACCATGGCGCAGAAAACGTTAGTGGGAGTTGTATACAGACCCCCAAACAGTAATGCTGATGTTGGGGATGGCATTAAATGGGAAATTAGAGAAATAAGGGCACAGCAGTTATCATGGGTGACTTTAATCTACATATAGATTGGGCTAACCAAATTGGTAACAATACTGTGGAGGAGGAATTCCTGGAGTGTATACGGCTCGTGGACCAATATGTCGAGGAACCAACTAGAGTTCAGGCCATCTTAGACTGGGTATTATGCAATGAGAAAGGATTAATTAGCAATCTTGTGCGAGGCCCCTTGGGGCGGAGCGATTATAATATGATCGAATTCTTCATTAAGATGGAGAGTGAAGTATTTGGCTCAGAGACTAGGGTCCTGAATTTAAATAAAGGAAACTACGATGGTATGAGGCGCGAGTTGGCTAGGATGGATTGGGGAATGTTACTTAAAGGGTTGACGGTGGTTAGGCAATGGCAAACATTTAAAGATCACATGGATGAACTACAGAATTGGTTATAAAAATAAAACAAAAAAGGTGACTCAACCATGGCTAACAACGGAAATTAGGGATAGCATAAGATCCAAGGAGAGGACATATAAATTAGCCAGAAAAAGCAGCAAACCTGAGGATTGGGAGCAGTTTAGGATTCAGCAAAGGAGGACAAAGGGATTAATTAACAGGGGGAAAATAGAGCATGAGAGTAAGCTTGCAGGGAACATAAAAACTGACTGTAAAAGCTTCTATAGGTAGGTGAAGAGAAAAAGATTGGTGAAGTCAAGCGTAGGTCCCTTGCAGTCAGAATCAGGGGAATTTATAATGGGGAACAAAGAAATGGCAGACCAATTAAATACATACTTTGGTTCTGTCTGCACAAAGGAGGACACAAATAACCTCCCAGAGATGTCGGGGAACATAGGGTCTAATGAGAGGAAGGAACTGAATGAAATCAGTGTTTGTAGGGAAATGGTGTTAGGGAAATTGATGGGATTGAAGGCCGATAAATCCCCAGGGCCTGATAATCTACATCCTAGGGTACTTAAGGAAGTGGCCCTAGAACTAGTAGATGCATTGCTGGTCAGCTTCCAAAATTCTATAGACTCTGGAACAGTTCCCATGGATTGGAGGGTAGCTAATGTTACCCCACTATTCAAAAAAGGTGGTAGAGAGAAAACGGGGAATTATAGACCGGTAAGCCTGACATTGGTAGTGGGGAAAATGCTAGAGTCTATTATGAAAGATGTAATAGCAGAGCACTTGGAAAACAGTGACAGGATTGGACAAAGTCAACATGGATTTACAAAAGGTAAATCGTGCTTGACTAATCTACTGGAATTTTTTGAGGATGTAACTGGTAGAACAGATAAGGGAGAACCAGTGGATGTGGTGTATTTCGACTTTCAGAAGACTTTTGATAAGGTCCCGCATAAGAGATTAGCGTGTAAAGTTAAAGCACATGGGATTGGGGGTAAGGTACTGACTTGGATAGAGAACTGGTTGGCAGACAGGAAGCAAAGAGTTGGAATAAACGGGTCTTTTTCCGAGTGGCAGGCAGGGTACCGCAGAGATCGGTGCTAGGACCCCAGCTATTCACTATATATTAATGATCTAGATGAGGGAACTAGATGTAATATCTCCAAGTTTGCAGATGACACAAAGCTGGGTGGGCGTGTGTGCTGTGAGAAGGATGCCGAGAAACTCCAGTTTGATTTGGACAGGTTGGGTGATTGGGCAGATGCATGGCAGATGCAGTATAATGTGGATAAATGCAAGGTTATCCACTTTGGTGACAAAAACAGGAAGGCAGATTATTATCTGAATGGCAATAGATTGGGAGAAGGGGAAGTGCAACAAGACCTGGGTGTCATTGTGCACCAGTTGCTGAAGGTAAGCATGCAGGTGCAGCAGGCGGTTAAGAAGGCAAATGGTATGTTGGCCTTAATAGCGAGAGGATTCGAGTACAGGAGCAAGGATGTCTTGCTGCAGTTGTACAGGGCCTTGGTGAGACCACACCTTGAGTATTGTGTGCAGTTTTGGTTGCCTTATCTGAGGAAGGATGTTCTTGCCATGGAGGGATTGCAGCGAAGATTCACCAAACTGATACCTGGGATGGCAGGAATGACGTATGAGGAGAGATTGGGTCGATTGGGCTTATATTCGCTGGAGTTTAGAAAAATGAGAGGGGATCGCATTGAAACTTATAAAATTCTAACAGGACTAGACAAACTAGATGCAGGAAGGATGTTCCCGATAGCGGGGTGTCAGAACCAGGGGTCACAGTCTAAAGATAAGGGGTAAGCCATTTAAGACAGAGATGTGGAATGCTCGATGACAAAAGGCAGTTGAGGCCAATTCATTAAATATATTCAAGAAGGAGTCAGATATATTTGTTAAGGCTAAAGGGATCAAGGAATATGGGGAGAAAGCAGGGACAGGGTACTGAATTTGGATGATCAGCCATGATCTCATTAAATGGCGGAGCAGGCTCGAGGGGCCGAATGGCCTACTCCTGCTCCTATCTTCTATGTTTCTATGTTTAAGGCTATTGCCCACATCTGGCAGGAAATTAATTTGGAAAATTTCTGGTGGTTTCCAGGTCCGTGAAAGATGGCTGAAAATATATACCATCTATACATGTAGTAACAGCTAACTGAAACCTAAACCTTGTTCATCACAAATTTGTGTTTGGCCGACTTGAACCCACAATGTGCTCCAGACTTCAAAAACTTCTCACTCTGCTGTGTTCGCAGAGTAATCCTAAGAGTGCATCTAAGCGTTATGCATAAAGCTGGATTTGAGTTTCATTTTCTTTAGTAAAACGGAGTACAGAAGTTTTAATCGCTGCACCCTAGTCCCTGTCCTGAAAGAATACATCACCTTATTGATGTTTTTAGAGCCATAGCTTTTGTGTGAAGGGGTTTGTGCAGTCCAGATAGTTCCTTTGTTTGGTAACAAATATATACATAAACAAATGCCAAACAATGTATGGCGAACTGAATAGCAGATTTACATCTTCCATCTAAGGTCTTTCCTTCATTACAATTCACCAGGATGCACAAAGGTAGCTCTATTCATGGTATGGCCCTTTCTTAAGCCTATACACAAAGGAGTTCTCTTACCTCATCTTCAGGGAGTAATTTGAATCCCATCATGAAACAACGGTGCTATGGTGTAGTATTGATTCAAGCTAGTCTCAATTTGATTGAGTCTCACAACATAATTTCTCAGCTACTTTTGGTGTAATGCATCTGAATATGTGTGTTCAATTAATGAGAACAAAATGTCTCTATTCATTGTGAAAACATGCTAGTTTTTGGAAAGTATTTCAACCTCCCAAATCTAAGCACACTCTTGCTTACCTGTCTGTTACGCTCTGATCTGCAGTGCTTTCAGAACATTTTACTTTCATCTCAACACCTCAATTTGTTTCTCTCTGTTGCTACTTCATTGAAAAGAACTGATGTACAAATAAAGAATAAGACCTAACATGTAGTGGTAATGCAGAGTGGATGGGAGGAAATGTGCTACTATGTGTATAGCTATTAAGAGGCACGAACACTTAAACAAACAGACTGGCAAAATGGGTGGCATACAAAAAAGACTCCCACAGTAACTCTGATGGAAGTCTGCTGGAATAGCTGCAAAATTACTGGGACCTAGATATGCAGGTTCCCAGTCTTGCAAAGAAATTCCTGCTAGGCCTTGTAAGAGACAAAGAGCATCTGCCCTTCCCTACAAGGCTACTGATGCAGAAGGAGAAGGCCCAGGATGGAGCAAAGGGTGGGGACTACAGAAGACCAAAGTTCCCACATTCCAGAAATCAGTTGGGACTCGGCAAATAATTAGCGCAGGCATGCCTGGTGAGGACTGGGAAGGGTTGAAATGGGGCCAAACTGGCAGTCCAGGCCTGGGTCGCAGCTTAGACTCCCCCAAAGAGGAGGATCAAATTAATTTTTTTAATATTTTAAAATGGCCCTCTTAGAAAGTGGACTGTAGGGGCCAACTTCTTTTAGTTTCTGCAGGAGGGCCCAATACCCCCTGATCAGCCACATATACCACAGTATGTGCCAAAGGCTTTGTTTCTGGTCCGTGACCCTGAAAACTTCAGGGAGAGTCAGCAGTGGATCCTGTGGCTGGATGCATCCTTGCACTTATACCAGGATGTGACCTCCTGTGGATTTTCAGGGGCGGGTTACGTAGGCCAGGGGGGCGGGGGACAGAGTTTAGGATGGGAAACTCGGAAGTCCGCATGCTGTGGAGTGTTAACTCCATAGCGTGCATCTTTTGTCAACGACAGGTTCCCCACCTGGAAATCACCACTCAGCCTCATCAATGACAACATTCACAGCAATCAGAACACGGCCCTCCCCCACTATGCAATGGGGCGCTGCCGCTAACCTCCAGCTGAATTTCGCGGGAGGCGTTAGAGGCACCGCGCCCGAGCGCTAGGTGCTTTGCGCCCGTTAGGGGCGCTAACTGGAGGCGCAAAGCAACCATAATTTTCCCCACATAAGTATTCATGAATGGGGTTTGAACCTTTATCATAACTTCTCACTCCTTTCTAAAATTAGTGTTGAGTAGTATTGTTTAGAAATTAATGCATTTAGATTCACATAACCTATCCAAAAATAGAAGAATAAAACAGCTTGTAATCTGTCTCTTCTCATGAATGCTCTTTACTTATCTTTAAATTATTATTTGAGATGGATATCCTATAGTAGTGGTTTTTAGAATTTTAATTTTATTGATATACCACCTTATCTCAACCAGAGAACATCCAAATGTGCTTTACAACAATTACTTACTTTTTGAAGTGTCATCACTGTTATTATATAGGCAACCACAGCAGCCAATTGGCAATATAAAAAGGTCCTACTACAGCAAATGCAGTAAATGGTAAGGACACCAGAAGAGCTCCTCACTCTTCTTTGGATAGTACCATAGCAGCTTATATATCCACATGAACAGGCAGATTGGGCCTCAGGTTACCATCTCATTCATGGGGTATGTAAGTTGTGAGAAAGATGCAAGGAGGCTTCAAGGGGATATAGACAGGCTAAGTGAGTGAGCAAGAACATGGCAAATGGAATATAATGTGAAGTTATCCACTTTGGTAAGAAAAGCAGAGGCTGCAAACTTAATTGAGGAGGCAGGATGGGGGTGGTACAGCTGGTTTCCGGTTTCCAGGTTCCGGTCCCACTCCCAGCTGCATCCACTCTGGAGACATGATTTTACCTTGATTGGCCTTGTTAAGCCCCGGCCAATTAACAGGAAGCCGGTCTGATGACGTCATTTGATGATGCGGCATCGGCCGGTTTCCTTAAAGGGACCACGTCCACATGGAGTTTGACAGCTGTTCTGTCAGTGTTTGACAGCATTGAAGTGCTGCAAACACTGACAAGCACTGCACAAAGGTGAATGTAAGCACCCAGGCTCTCCCATGACTCCCTCCATATGCCACCTCCACCCAACCCTCTCTATCTACTTTATCACTTCCCCATCTCACTAGCCACCCCTCACACTCACCCTCATCCTACTGCAAGCATACCAACTAACAACACACAAGGTTAGGCACTGGAGAGGTTTAGCCAATGTCCATGTGAAGTTTCTGGTAATGTGTTGTCATACAGTGAAATCTCTTTTTCAAAAAGTGCCCCTTATTGGACAGATCTGAGCGAACCTTGAGAAATGTCTTACTGAATTCCAGTAATTGTTCAGTCATATCTTCTCCCGCCCCCCCCCCCCCCCGCTATAGTACTGAGCGTGCATAGAATGACTTGGACATTAAAGGGATGCTTCACAGTGCTGGTGTGGGATGGTATCAACCTGGCGCACCATGTGGCAGCCAGGGTTTACAGCGTCAAGTGAAGAAAATCTGGCCATGGTGATGCCATCGCTGGCCTCCCGGCCAGCAAATGTGTCAGGGGTTGATGCCCTGTGTCCAGTGCAGCATCAGGTGATGGCGGAGAAGGTTGGTGATGTTGGTGTTATTACTGATTGTGGAAGGATTCGGAGGACCAAGGTCTGATTGTTTCATTGGCTCCGATGTTGCTGGAATAGATGGCAGCTGCAGTTGAGATGACAGAAGCGATCTGTCACTGGTGAGAGAGATTCTCCCAATGAGGTGGCACTGGACATACAGTTGGATCGAAAAACCTGTAAGCTAAAGAAATCTCTATATGTATTAAAAATGCAGTAACCAACATGTTCTATGCTTAGACTCACTATCTGCAACATGGCATCCTTGACACCACTTCTGCAGCTGTCAGCTTTTCACAAACATCAGAGCAGACTCAAAACACGCCAGGTTGAGCTGGCGTGTTCCCCGAACAGTGGGTAACATGTGGGGGAGAAGGTAAAGTTAGAAGTAAGACTCAAAATACTCTTAAATTGGCTCTTAGGAAGCCATTTAAGTAGGTGAATTGTATCCCCTGCATCTTGGTGTCGGGTCAGTTCTGCACTGACAGACCTGACAGCTGAGAGACTCGCGTGGAGGTGGGTTGACAGCGGGTTCCCTACCCACTGTCAATCTTTGCGATATTGACAGCAGACCTGCCTCCAAACCCGCCCCCTCAGCGTGATTAAATTTGCGGCCAGAGTATTTTTTAAATGGTGACAGAGTAGATGCAGGGAGGATGTTTTCGCTGGCTGGGGAGTCTAGAACCAGGGCTCACAGTCTCAGAATAAGGGTTTGGCCATTTAGGACTGAGATGAGGAGAAATTTCTTCACTCAGAGGGTGGTGAATCTTTGGAATTCTCTACCCCAGAGGGCTGTGGATACTGAGTTGTTGAGTATATTCAAAGCTGAGATGGATAGATTTTTGAATATTAAGGGAATCAAGGGATATGGGGATAGTGTAGGAAAGTGGAGATGAGATAGAAAATCAGCCATGATCTTATTGAATGGTGGAGCAGGCTTGAGGGGCCAAATGGCCTTCTCCTGCTCCTAGTTCTTACGTTCAAAAGATGGCACCTCCGACAATGCAGCACTTCCTCCATACTACAAGGAAGAATAATTGTGAGGGAGAATAACAGTTTGACTTAAGTGTTTAAGTGAATGTCTAGAAATAAAAAATCAGCATGATTGCTGAGTTCATATTATTTCACTACCAGCCATTATTGGTCAAAAAATCCCTAATTTGGACTATTTTTGTAAAGATGTGATTCTCTATTCCTAATTATTCAATTCTTGTGATCACAATGTAGGTGTTGGAGTGGGTGTGCAGCCTGGCGTTGGAGTAGGTGTGCAGCCTGGCGTTGGAGTAGGTGTGCAGCCTGGCGTTGGAGTAGGTGTGCAGCCTGGCATCGGAGTAGGTAATTTACCGTCTCTGAAAGACATTTTCCTTCATTATACTCTTTGTAACCTGTATAAGTCTACCTCCTACCAATTCTGTGGAAATGGTGGTATCACAGCACACAGTGAAATAAATAACTACAAATCGCTGCATTCTTGAAGGATGCAGTAAGGGAAGGTTGCTGGATTGCTGTTCGATAGAACATCTATCCATTAATGTCCTGAATGACTGGGGTTTCCACTTCTGTGTCGCCAGCCTGGGATATTCCTGTCCATTAAAATGAATCGGGTGAAAATCATAGGTAGTTGAGGACACAACCAGAAAAACTCGGGAAAGCAGGACTGGTAATATCAGGTATAGTGGGACTTGGAATTATCAGTGCTTAAATAACAGTGCATGGGTGCATTAAAAACAATGGATTCAAGTTTTCTGCAGTCCAGTGAGACAGACACCTTATCAATCCCTGAAGCTCCCTTGAGTGGAGAAAATTTAAATCTGTTGATTCGACTCACTGCAACCAAAAGATCCCCATTTACAGTTGTTTGTAGCTGGTTTTTCTCAATTAAATTACTAAGATTTTTTTTCCAAACCGCTTGTAATTAAATTCTAACTAAAGCAATTGAGACTAGTCTGTTTTGTACATAAGGCATGCACCAGCTTTGACTTGTTGCTTGGATCCCAAAACAACCAGAGCAGCAGTGGAAGCATTCGTGAGATGCTCCAACTATAATTTGATCTGCATGATTGAGGTTGCCACATTTTCCATGAGCACAGCTCTCTTGTATGGGAGACTGCAGTACACAAAACCATTCCCCCTTATTTGCAAGGGCTCAAACAGTGAATGGAATGTATCTGGAGTTGACTCCATCCCAAATCACAGGGATAGGGTAATTTAAGTAGTCTGGGGAAGCAATAGATTCTTAATGAAGTTAGAAACATTTTTCCTTGCCACAGGGGCATAATGTTAGGGTTTATGAGGTAATCAATCCTCTCTCGGATCAATTATCTTTCCTCCTCCAGATATTTGGGGCTTTCTTAGCACCAGTATGGAACCCACACGTGTTGTCAGTAGGAGTAACTTCTTTTTGCATTAACAAGGTTGTGCTGGTTGGAATTCCCTAGGTAGTTTGGGAAGACCCTCAGGTATGCCCCCAAATTTTGGACTTTAGTGGAATCAAGGGATAAGAGGATCGGGCGGGAAAGATGAGTTGAGGTCGAGGATCAGCCATGAACTTATTGAATGGCGGACAAGCTCGATGGGCCATTTGGCCTACTCCTGCTCCTATTTCTTATGTTCAAGATAGAGATTGATAGATTTTTGGATACTAAGGCAATCAAAAGATTTGGGGATAGTGTGGAAAGGCAGAGTTGACGTAGAAGATCAGCCATGATCTTATTGAATGACGGAGCAGGCTCGAAGGGACGAATGACCTACTCCTGCTCCTATTTCTTATGTTCTTAGGTTCTTAAATCTAGGTGCAGGCATGGGGCGGGGCGGGGGGTTGCAGGGTGGGGATGGTGGTGGGGGCAGGCAGAACAATACCATGCTCTGTCCACCAATCAGGATTTCTAATGGAACACTACTGTGGTGGAAACCCAGTGGATCCAGCTTCTGCCCAAATTCCTGCTTCCCCATAGGCAATCAGCCCAAGTTGTACCCTCCCCTTTGTCTGGAATTTTGGCCCCTTTGTCTTTTGTGGGTCTTTAACACTTTCTTCTGGTATGTTACAATACCTGGGCCTGGAGTTTCCTCTGTTGGCGCAAACCAGAATTTAGACCTAAAAATGCGCCCAATGTCTTTTTGTTAATGTCAAGTTTCGACCAAGTATCTTCACAATTTCATTACAATATGCCTGAACTTAGTTTATGCTGATTTACGCACATTTTATCAGGGCCCAAGGAAAGCAGGAAAGCGGAAAATCCACACAGTGGCCAGAATTTTATCTTGGAGACAGGTAGGGAGCAGAGGGGCTGGAATGCGGACAGGAAATCTGGGAGAACGGGTTTCCCTCAGGCCCTGCCGAATTTAACAGCAGGGCCTGATTTAATTTTTTTATGTTTCCCGCCCGCAACCAGGCAGATTGAGAAGCTGGCAAGCTATCGGGTGGGTAGGCCTGGAGAGCAGAGAGGAGGCAGGGCAGGATCATTGGAGGGTGTCGGAGCCTGGGATTGTCCGAGAGGGTCGGGGCCAGGATTGTCGGAGGGGGTGGGGCCAGGATCGTCAGAGTGGATGGGGGCTAGGATCGTGGCAGGAGGTGGGGTCGGAAGGCCGGATGAGGGGGGGGGGGTTGGAGATCGGGGGTGGTCAGAGATTGTTCCAAGGGGGGGATCGGAGGCCTCGGGGTGGGAGGGGTGGTTGCGGGATCGGAGGCCTCGGGGGGAGAGGGGGATCGGAGGCCTCGGGAGGGGAGATCGGAGGCCTCGGAGAGATCAGAGGCATTGAGGAGGAGATCGGAGGCAGGGGGGGAGATCGGGGGAGATCAAAAGGTGTGACCAATTGCGGGGTGTCGGTGAGGCAGGAACGCTGGGAAACTTGGCCGCCCACAGTTAAATTCAAAATGGAGCTTCAAAATGAGGCACACATTCTCATTATAGTATTTCAAGTGAAAACCCACCTCCTGGGAATGAGTTGGCTGCCCACCCCCCGTCCTGCCTCCGTTAAAACTGGAAGTGGGAGGGTTAGAGTCGGGATTTAGATTTTTAACACTTTAACCTCCCACCCAACCCAACCCACCCGTTTTTGGGGGTTAAAATTCCCCCCCCCCCCATATAATTCTTCTTTAATTATGAAAATTTAAGTTTCAACTCATTTAATCATTAATAATGCACAACATATTTAAAACCCTACAATCAGGGAAGCTTTTCAATTTTTAATCTGACTTATACTTCTACCAGAAAAATGCATTAAAAGAGAGAGAAAATGAAGAGCAGGTCTCAGGAGAAATGTTAAAGAACACTCAAAAATTGGTAATAAAACACCAGAAGAATTTCTTTCTTTCCTTCTGCGCCTGAAATAGTCGGTCGCTATGTGAAGAGACCTTCCAAACAAACTCATTTGGAGGATACTCGCATTTGGAAGTTGGGGGCATGGCCAGTTTTGTGGGCAGAGATTAGTACGGGCAGAGGGTTTGATGGACGGTCGAAAAGATCAAGGACACTTGGGCGTATTGTAGTTACGGGCAAGGTTTATTAGATGTATAGCATGTTCATCAGTCATTTGTATAACTACAGTCCCCACCGTTTATAGCAGGTGTGTTCATGCGAATGCGATTTGCCCACTATACACAATGGCCGATATAATGTCTGACAGACTTTATGGCAGGTGAGCACCCAAAATAATGCCAATGTCACCACTTTTAGTAAGATGTTCTTGCAACTGTAAGGAAGATTGACAAATTCTATGGGTCAGCAGAAAATATCATGAAGCGTGTGAGCAACTTTGACTCGAAAGCCACTTTTAAGTGCTTGTAAAACATAGAAAATACATTTAGGCCAGCAAAAAGCCCCGGCAGTTTTTATATCATTTTTTTAAAGATCCTCTTTGGGATTAAAACTAAAGCATTCTTGTATTTTTTTCATAAGCCCAGCCAATGTGATCATGAATGTCTTTAGAAATTATATTTAAAAAGATGTTGATTCAAATATATTACAACAGTTCTGCAGGGCGTATGACTAAATTTATATCTTTTTTCATTCGTATAATCATCAGTTTCTCTTATAATGACAATTAAAGTGGCGGTTGCTGCCTACAAACTGCCCTAGTCAATTTCAAAGTTTATGAACCGCTGCCGCGCGTTTGTAATTGTCTTTCCGAAATTGGGAGAATCAAATACATTAAAACAGTGATACAGGGTGAATGGAAGTTGATCGGAGGTGACCCCGAGCAGATACTTGAAGTGCCTGAAATATCCGGCCCGTTTAATAAACATTTTTATATTGGTGGACAAATATGTGAATAGGAATGAGATTGATGATTACAAGGATTAGTACAGATAGTTATAGTCCAATGTTTGTGGAACGTGGAATGCTACGGCTATGGAAATGTTATGCCAAGAAGGCAACAGCATAGATTTTACGATCGATGTTCTTTTAACACAAAGTGCTGATTTAAAATAATACCAATTAGAAAATGTAGGCTAGCATGTCTGCTGTAAAATGCAGGATACGAGTCACCACGCATTCTTGGGTTTTGCTGCATTTATCTTTTGAACAGGGAGAGGATTTACAAAAATTCTATCCATGATAGAACAGATTGTGTGTGGTCCATGAAAGGAATGAGCTTGTTGGGCTTGAATGGCTGTTCCACATTGTGTTTTTCATAGTCCCATGTTTTACAGGATTTATAGGGTAAATTCAGCAGTTATATGCCCCTAACGGGTGCTGCACTGAAAGGGAGTACAAGTTGGAGATGGATGCACACTATAGTGGCAGTTCTGCAATCCACACTCCCATTGAGCACAGCTCTCCACTGAATTTACCTTTATATGTCATCCTACAAGTCTTTGTAATGAAGCTCAGATCAGATTAAAACACGACAATTACCACATAACAACAAAGCATTGTGCTTTGTAACGATGTAGGAGGATTTCATTACCAAATGAATAGATAGAGCATCTGGAAATGGACCTTTGCAGCAGACCCCGACACTGCTGCAAGATTCAGTATTAATGATAAATGATGGCATAGTGGTTAGCACTGTTGCCTCACAGCGCCAGGGACCCGGGTTCGAATCCAGCCTCGGGCGACTGTCTGTGTGGAGTTTGCACATTCTCCCCGTGTTTGCGTGGGTTTACTCCGGGTGCTCCGGTCTCCTCCCACAGTCCAAAGATGTGCGGGTTAGGTTGATTGGCTATGATAAATTGACCCTTAGTGTTAGGGGGATTAAATACGTGGGGTTACAGGGATAGGGTGGGATATGTGTTGGTGTAGGGGTTACGGGGATCGGGTGGGATATGTGTCGGTGCAGGCTCGATGGGCCGAAATGGCCTCTATCTGCACTGTGTGGTTTCTGTGATTTCTGTGATAGAAAGATGTGTATGCAAATAAATCCTTAAATGGCAGTTTTCAACACTATCTCATAGATTATATTAGTTATGGTTGAATAACTTAGGAAAAAAAACTAGATCCAAAGCATTATAGTTAGATTAGATAGGGTTACATTGGGTTAAGCAAAATCTGGTTAAACTTAATTTGGTTTGTTTAGATTCAATTTAATATGCTAAAATAAGATTACATCTAATTATGTGAGATTACTTAACTTTGACACAGGTGAATTTAGGTAAAGGAGCAATAATGCAATGGGTGTCGTCAGACACTGGCCTCCTGTGTTACTGACCGAAATTTTAATTTGGTGGGGGTGGGGGCGGATCTGGAAAGCAGCCAGGAAACTTGGGAGAATGGGTTTCCCGCAGGCCCTGCTGAATTTAATGGCAAGGCCTGATTAGCATTTCAAAGCACTGTTTCCTGCTCGCAGATGGGGAGGCTGGCTGGCTGCGGGTGGATAGGCCTGTGGCACCAGGTCGCAGAAAGGAGGGAGGGAGAGAACGGAGGTTGGGGAATCGGAGGCTGGAGGAGGATCAGGGCCAGAGAAGGGAGGCCAGTGAGTGATCGGGGGTGGAGGAGGATCGGGGGCTGGAGGGTAGGCTGGAGAGTGATCGGGGCCAGATTTATCAGGCCAGTACCTCCAAAGTAACTTTTTTTGTCCCTCTTCTCCATCAATATTGCAATGGAGATGGCCTCAATACTAGCAATAGTTTAAAACAAAACACAGGCCCAAAAGTTTGGCATCATGTTATGAATAGTAGTAGATAATTCATTAGTTTTTGAATAATTTCATTGTCTGCAGGACTTCTGATTTGTTTCGGTGCCTACTTAATAGGCTAGCTGCTTATTTCCGCCTATTTCTACCTCCGTAACATCGCCCGACTCCGCCCTGCCTCAGCTCATCTGCTGCTGAAACCCTCATCCATGCCTTTGTAACCTCTAGACTTGACTATTCCAACACAATTTTTTTTTCACAATTCAAATCGCTTTATTGGCATGATAAGTTACATCTTATGTTGCCAAAGCATCAAAATACATTTATGGTTGAGCACATAAACGCAGTTCTATTCATACAGTGTATAAACAGGTATATCCCTGAGTGTATAAATATACATTCGCATTGTTTATATATATTCATTTCTTAGTTTACTGGTTGTCCCTCTGTTCATGGCAAGCTGTAACATAGTGTGCCGCCAGTGTTACACAGCTTCTCTCCTCTCCCAGTAGGAATGGGAGTTTTTGGTTGTCATTCAGATTTCTGAATTCAGGGCATATTTGTGAGAATTTTTGGTAGAAATTCTCCCTGATGTTCTGATATTTTCCACAGGCTGTGAGGAAGTGCATCTCTGTCTCCACTACTCCCTGACTGCAGTGAGAGCATATCCTGTCTTCTCTTGGCAGCCTGGTCTGCCTGTGTCTGCCTTTTTCGATCGCTAGGCTATGTTCGCTAAGTCTGTACCTTGTCAAGGTTCTTCTCAGTTTGTTATCCTTTACCATGGTCAGGTAATCAGCTATGTTGTATTGTCTGTTTAGGGCCAAGTAGCAATTGAGTTTGCTTTGGGTTTTTGTTGTTTCTGCCCAATATGTCAGATATTTTTCCTTTTGCTTAGCGACGATTGTGTTGGGTCGAATTCTTTGTGTTACCCTGTCACTGTCCTGGGGCTGGTTATTAGTATTGTTAGTAGTTACTTCACTGAGTCCCAGGACTAGTTGACTGAGGGTATTCTTCTTTATGGTCAGCTCTTGGCATTTCAGGGCGTCGTAGTGATAGCATTGGGGGTTGCTCATTTGTAGGTGATTCCAAAATTTGGTGGCTCTTTTTTGGATAGTGATTATTAATGGATATTGGCCTAGTTCCGCCCTGCATGCATTGTTTACTGTTTTCCTTTGAGTCCGGAGGATACTTTTACAGAATTCTGCATGTAGGACCTCAATTGGGTGTTTGTCCCATTTTGCGAATTCTTGTTGAGTTAGCGGTCCCCATACTTCACTGCCATAGAGTGCAATTGGTTCAATTACAGATTTGAAAATTTTGAGCCAAATGCTAATTGGGATTTCTATTTGGATTGATTTTTTGATGGCATAGAAAGCCCTTCTTGCTTTCTCTTTCAGTTCATTCACAGCCAGTTTGAAGTTTCCCGTAGAACTGATTTTTAAGCCCAAGTATGTGTAGTTAGTGGTTTGTTCAATTTTGGTTGTTCCTACTGTGAAATTTATTTCCTGTTAGATTACACTCCTGGCTGGCCTCCCACATTCTACCCTATGTTAACTTGCGATGTTATATAACACCTATGCACATAAATACAAGTTGTTGTTGTTGTAGTTAATACTTTAGCAGACATTTTCCACTTCAATGAAAACCTGGTATAAATTCGGTGAGGTGTGCTTCACACCCAACCAACAGGATTCCTGTGCAAGTTGAGGTGGGATCTGTTGCAGGGCACAGGTACCTGCAGCAGCAGATAGTACTTGCTGGCTGCTTCTGGGCACTGAAGACAGCACTAACTTTTAAATTTTGAGAAGTTTGACTGGCTTGACTTCCAGTCAAGGATCGGACCCGCCTCCTGGGTCGGGGATCGAACACTCCGCCCCCCAAGATTGGACTGCCCCTGGGATCGGACAGACCCCCACCCTCCCCCCCCCCCCCCTCGTCTGTTTCATTACCTGCTGATTCTCAATCATTGCAGGTGGAGCTGCTGCATCTAAAGCTGCTAAATATGGAGGTAAATCTTCCTACTTCTAACATATTCACTCGTTTATAAAACCATCAAATTATTATTGTATCTTTGAGGATAGAATAAAGCCATAAAGAGAAAGACATTTTCCTGCTATATGCAATGACTGCATGTGAGAAGCATTTCCACCTTAGTGAAATATACTTTGCTAATTCATGATACATCACATCAGATGGATGAACCAGAACAACCAGTGACATAAGGCAAAAAAACATCATAAGTATTCATGAATGGGGTTTGAATCTTTATCATAACTTCTCACTCCTTTCTAAAATTAGTGCTGAGCAGTACCGATAATAAATTAAAGCATTTAGATACACATAACCTACTCAAAAATAAGATAGAAGAATAAAACAGCTCGTAATCTGTCTCTTCTCATTAATGCTCTTTACTTATCCTCAAATCATAGAAACATAGAAGATAGGAGCAGGAGTAGGCCATTCGGCCCCTCGAGCCTGCTCCGCTATTCAATGAGATCATGGCTGATCGTCCAAATTCAGTACCCTGTTCCTGCCTTCTCTCCATATCCCTTGATCCCCCTAGCCTTAAGAAATATATCCAACTCCTTCTTGAATATATTTAATGAATTGGCCTCTACTGCCTTCTGTGGTAGAGAATTCCACAGGTTCACCACTCTCTGGGTGAAGAAATTCCTCCTCATCTCTGTCCTAAATGGCTTACCCCTTATCCTTACACTGTGACCCCTGGTTCTGGACTCCCCAACCATCGGGAACATCCTTCCAGCATCTAGTCTGTCCAGTCCTGTTAGAATTTTATAAGTTTCGATGAGATCCCCTCTCATTCTTCTAAACTCCAGCGAGTACAAGCCCAATCGACCCAATCTTTCCTCATACGTCATTCCTGCCATCACAGGTATCAGCCTGGTGAATCTTCGCTGCACTCCCTCCATGGCAAGAACATCCTTCCTCAGATATGGCGACCAAAACTGCACACAGTACTCCAGATGTGGTCTCACCAAGGCCCTGTACAACTGCAGTAAGACATCCTTGTTCCTGTACTCAAACCCTCTCGCTACGAAGGCCAACATACCATTTGCCTTCTTAACCGCCTGCTGCACCTGCATGCTTACCTTCAGCGACTGGTGCACAAGGAAGCCCAGGTCTCGTTGCACTTCCCTTTCTCCCAATCTATTGCCATTCAGATAATAATCTGCCTTCCTGTTTTTGACACCAAAGTGGATAACCTCGCATTTATCCACGTTATATTGCATCTGCCATGCTTCTGCCCAATCACCCAACCTGTCCAAATCATACTGGAGTTTCTCGGTATCCTCCTCACAACACACACGCCCACCCAGCTTTGTGTCATCTGCAAACTTGGAGATATTACATCTAGTTCCCTCATCCAGATCATTAATATATATTGTGAATAGCTGGGGTCCAAGGACCGATCCCTGCAGTACCCCACTAGTCACTGCCTGCCACTCGGAAAAAGAGCCATTTATTCCAACTCTTTGCTTTCTGTCTGCCAACCAGTTCTCTATCCAAGTCAATACCTTGCCCCCAATCCCATGTGCCTTAATTTTACACGCTAATCTCTTATGCGGGACCTTATCGAAAGCCTTTTGAAAATCCAAATACACCACATCCACTGGTTCTCCCTTATCTATTTTACCAGTTACATCCTCAAAAAATTCCAGTGGATTAGTCAAGCACGATTTACCTTTTGTAAATCCATGTTGACTTTGTCCGATCCGGTCACTTTTTTCCAAGTGTTCTGCTATTACATCCTTTATAATGGACTCTAGCATTTTCCCCACTACCGATGTCAGGCTTACCGGTCTATAATTCCCCGCTTTTTCTCTGCCACCTTTTTTGAATAGTGGGGTAACATTAGCTACCCTCCAATCCATGGGTACTGTTCCAGAGTCTATCGAGTTCTGGAAGATGACCAGCAATGCATCTACTATTTCTAGGGCCACTTCCTTAAGTACCCTGGGATGTAGATTATCAGGCCCTGGGGATTTATCGGCCTTCAGTCCCATCAATTTTCCTAACACCATTTCCCTACAAATACTGATTTCTTTCAGTTCCACCCTTTCATCAGACCCTATGTGCCGCGGTATTTCTGGGAGGTTATTTGTGTCCTCCTTTGTGAAGACAGAACCAAAGTATGTATTTAATTGGTTCGCCATTTCTTTGTTCCCCGTTATAAATTCCCCTGATTCTGACTGCAAGGGACCTACGCTTGACTTCACCAATCTTTTTCTCTTCACATATCTATAAAAGCTTTTACAGTCAGTTTTTATGTTCCCTGCAGACTTACTCTCATACTCTATTTTCCCCCTTTTAATTAATCCCTTTGTCCTCCTTTGTTGAACCCTAAACTGCTCCCAATACTCAGGTTTACTGCTTTTTCTGGCCAATTTATATGTCCTCTCCTTGGATCTTATGCTGTCCCTAATTTCCCTTGTTAGCCACGGTTGAGTCACCTTTTTTGTTTTATTTTTATGCCAAATTGGGATGAACAAATTTTGTAGTTCATCCATGCGATCTTTGAATGTTTGCCATTGCCCATCCACCGTCAACCCTTTGAGTGTCATTCCCCAATCAATCCTACCCAACTCGCACCTCATACCATCGTAGTCTCCTTTATTTAAATTCAGGACCCTAGTCTCCGAGTCAACTATTTCACTCTCCATCTTAATGAAGAATTCTATCATATTATGATCGCTCTGACCCAAGGGGCATTGCACAACAAGATTGCTAATTAATCCTTTCTCATTACATAATACCCAGTCTAAGATGGCCTGATCTCTAGTTGGTTCCTCGACATATTGGTCCAGGAAACCATCCCATATACACTCCAGGACTTCCTCCTCCACAGTAGTGTTACTAATTTGGTTAGCCCAATCTATATGTAGATTAAAGTCACCCATGATAAAGTCACTCATGAGATGGATATCCTATAGCAGTGATCTTCAGAATATTTTTTATTTTATTGATATAAAATTTATTGTTATCTCATCCGTACAACATCCAAAAATGCTTTACAACTATTACTTACTTTTTGAAGTGTCATTACTGTTGTTATATAGGCAACCACAGAAGCCAATTGGCAATATAAAAAGGTCCTACTACAGCAAATGCAGTAAATGGCCAGTCAAACCTTTTTAATGGTGTTATTTGGGAATTAATGTAGGCAAGGACACCAGGATAACTCCTCCCTCTTCTTTGGATAGTGCCATGGGATCTTTTATATCCACATGAACAGGCAGATTGGGCCTCAGGTTAACATCTCATTCAAAAGATGGCACCTCTGACAATGCAGCACTTCCTCCATACTACAGAGAAGAAGAATATTTCAGGAGAATAACAGTTTGACTTAAGTGTTTAAGTGAATGTCTGGAAATAGAAAGACAGCATGATTGCTGAGTTCATATTATTTCACTGCCAGCCATTATTGGTCAAAAAATCCCTAATTTGGACTATTTTTGTAAAGAAGTGATCCTGTATTTCTAATTATTCAATTCTTGTGATCACAATGTAGGTGTTGGAGTGGGTGTGCAACCTGGTGTTGGAGTAGGTGTTCACCCTGGCTTTGGAATAGGTGTCCAGCCTGGCATCGGAGTAGGTAATTTACTGTCTCTGAAAGACATTTTCCTCCATTATACTCTTTGTAACCTGTATAAGTCGGCTTCCTCCCAATTCTGTGGAAATGGTGGTATCACAGCACACAGTGAAATTAATACCAAAAGCAGAAGAAAAATAACTACAAATCGCTGCATTCTTGAAGGATGCAGTAATGGAAGGTTGGTGGATTGCTGTTCGATAGAACATCTATCTATTAATGTCCTGAATGACTGGGATTTTCCACTCTGTGTTGCCAGCCTGGGATATTCCTGTCCATTAAAATGAATCAGGTGAAAATCATAGGTAGTTGAGGACACAACCAGAAAAACTCAGGAAAGCAGGAGTGGTAATAATAGGTATAGTGGGACTCAGGGACTTATCAGTGCTTAAATAACAGTGCATGGATGCATCAAAAACAATGGATTCAAGTACGTATTCTGCAGTCCAGTGAGAAAGACACCTTATCAATCCCTGAGGCTCCCTTGAGTGGAGGTGGGGAGGGAGTTCCAAGATTTTGACCCAGTGACGATGAAGGAACAGCGATATATTTCTAAGTCAGGATGGTACATAACTTGGAGGGGAACTTGGAGGTGGTGGTGTTCCCATGCACCTGCTGCCCTTGTCCTTCTAGGCAGTAGAGGTCGCAGGTTTCGGAGATGCTGTCGAAGAAGCTTTGGCAAGTTGCTGCAGTACATCATGTAGATGATACATACTGCAGCCACGATGCGCCGGGGATGGAGGGAATGAATGTTTAAAGTGGTGGGTGGGGTGTCAATCAAGCAGGCTGCTTTGTCCTGGATGGTGTCAAGCTTCTTGAGTGTTGTTGGAGCTGCACTCATCCAAGCAGGTGGAGAGTATTCCATCACACTCCTGACTTGTGCCTTGTAGATGGTGGAAAGGCTTTAGGGAGTCAGGAAGTGAGTCACTCGCCGCAGAATACCGAGCCTCTGACCAGCTCTTGTAACCACAGTATTTGTGTGACTGATCCAGTTAAGTTTCTGGTCAATGGTGACCCCCCAGGACGTTGATGCTGGGGGATTCAGCAATGGTAATGCTGTTGAATATCAAGGCGAAGTGGTTAAACTCTCTCTTGTTGGAGATGGTCATTGCCTAGCACTTGTGTGGCATGAATGTTACTTCCCACTTATCAGCCCAAGCCTGAATGTTGTCCAGGTCTTTTTGCATGTGGGCATGGACTGCTTCATTATCTTCCCATAATGATTTACTGGAGTCTTGATATGTACAAGTCCAAGAAGATTCCCAAGAAACTTTAGTATTTTCAGATTACTGGTTAACATAAGACTGATAGTTACAACAGTCAGTATTATTCCCCTTTGTGTTGTTGCATTCATCTGTTTGAATCTAGTAAGTCCAAAGGCATAAGTAATATAAGATCTCAGTGCTGCTCCATCATTAATTCAAAATTTCTACAGCTCAGTGTAAGCAAAACAGAGCCATCCTATTTGATTGTCCAGGCCCCTACATACCACTGGTTATGATTCATTGATTTCCCTGGTTGTCTACATAGACTTACCCTGTTTGTGCACAGCCTTAATTTTTTTTCAACCCTAAGCCAAGACAGCTTTTTTACATCTCTAGAACATTTGCCTGTTACCTCATCCCCACCTTGGCTGAAACCCTCATTGATGCCTTAATAGCCTTGAGGATCAATTTCTGTAATACTCTCCCCACATCCACCGTTCACAAACCTTAGCTCATTGAATCCCACAGTACACCTCTTCCATATTTGCATTTACGTAGTGTCTTTCCATTAATTTTATTCTGGCTCGGCTGCACTGACTCTGTGTGCCCAGAAAATCAATTTCAAGATTCTCATCCTCATTTTCAAAAGCTCCACATCCACACCTCATCCGATATATGAAGCTCCTCCTGTCATACACGTGAGTCCAAATCCCACCATGGCAGTTTGAAAATTTGAATTCAGTTTTAAAAATCTGGAAATAAAAAACTGGTATCAGTATTAAAGTGAACATGAAGCTGTCGATTTGTCTTAAAAATTCACTAATTTCCTTTAGAGAAAGAAACCTGTTTTCCTTACCTGGTCTGGCTTATATGTGACTCCAGTCCCACACCAACTTACTTCAACAGTGGTCTAGCAAGCCATTCAGTTGTTTCACCACCTTTTCAGTGCATCTAGGGATGGGCAATAAATACCATCATTACCATACACCATCAGCAGCCAATCATTAGCCATCATGCCCTCCCCTTTAAGATTTTTTTTCCAAACCGCTTCCCTTGTTACTGTACCTTTCTCCCTGACATCAAATGCCCCCTAAAAGCTATTTCCTCACTTCCTGCCTGGTGTCCACTTCTCCTTCCACTTTGTCATGTTCTATTGCTTGAGTGCTGAGGAGTGCTATATAAATTTAAGTTGTTTAGTGCATCTGAGTGGAGTCAAAAAATTAGTATATATCAAAGTCAAATTTAACACAAATGTGTACTAGAGACCTAAAACCAACTAAAACTTTGATAAACTTGATATATCAGGAAACATTGTAATTAAATTCTGACTAAAGCAATTGAGACTAGTCTGTTTTGTACAAAAGGCATTCACCAGCTTTGACTTGTTGCTTGGATTCCAAAACACTTAGAGCAGCAGTGGAAGCATTCGTGAGATGCTCCAACTATAATTCCAATCTGCATGATTGAGGTTGCCACTACATTTTCCACAAGCGCAGCTCTCTGTTGTAGGGGAGACTGCAGTACACAAAACCATTCCCCCTTATTTGCAAGGGCTCAAACAGAGAATGGAATGTATCTGGAGTTGACCCAATCCCAACTCGCAGGGATAGGATAATTTAAGTAGTCTGGGGGAGCAATAAGTTCTTAATGAAGTTGGAAAAATTCTTTCCTCACCACAGGGGGATAATGTTGGGGTTTATGAGGTAATCAATCCTCTCTGGGATCAATTACCTTTCCTGCTCCAGATATTTGGGGCTTTCTTAGCGCCCAGTATGGAACCCACACGTGTTGTCAGTAGGGGTAACTTCTTTTTGCCTTAACAAGATTCTGCTCGTTGGATTTCCCTGAGTAGCCTTGGAAGACCCTCAGATATGCCATCAAAGCTAAATGCAGGCAGAAGACTAACCTGTTCTGTCCACCATTTGGGATTTCCAATGAACATTAGAACATAAGAAATAGGAGCAGGAGTAGGCCATTCGGTCCTTCGAGCCTGCTCTACAATTCAATAAGATCATGGCTGATCTTCTGCCTCAACTCCACTTTCCTGCACTATCCCCATATCCCTTGATTCCCTTAATATTCAAAAATCTATCGATCTCTGTCTTAAATATACTCAATGACTGAGCCTCCACAGCCCTCTGGGGTAGAGAATTCCAAAGATTCACCACCCTCTGAGTGAAGAAATTTCATCTCAGTCCTAAATGGCCAACCCCTTATTCTGTGACCCCTGGTTCTAGACTCCCCAGCCAGGGGAAACATCCTCCCTGCATCTACCCTGTCAAGCCCTGTAAGAATTTTGTATGTTTCAATGAGATCACCTCTCATTCTTATAAACTTTAGAGAATAATGGACCGTTACAGCAGAGCCCTGACACTGCTGCAAGATTCAATATTAATGATAAATGATGGAAAGATTAATATGCAAGCATTCTCATAAATCCTTAAATTGCAGTTTTCAACACTATCTAATAGATCATATTAGTTATGGTCAAATAACTTTTTTTTTAAAACTAGATCCAACAACATTAAAACTAGTTTAGATTAGATAGGGTTACATTGGGTTAAACAAAACCTGGTTAAACTTAATTTGGTTTGTTTAGATTAAATTTGATGTGCTAAAATATGATTACATATAATTATGCAAGATTACTTAGCTTTGACATAGGTAAATTTAGGTAAAGAAGCCAGTAATCCAATGGGTGTCACCAGACACTGGCTCCCTTGTTATTGGCCAGAATTTTAATTTGGAGGCGGGTAGGGAGCAGGGGAGCTGGAAAGCGGTTGAGAAACCCGGGAGAATGGGTTTCCCGCAGGCCCTGCTGAATTTAACGGCAAGGCTTAATTAGCATTTCAAAGCACTGTTTCCTGCCTGCAGCCAGATGGAGAAGCTGGCTGGCTGTCAGGTGGGTAGACCTGTGGCACTAGGCCACAGAGGCGAGGGAGGGAGAGATCGGGGGTGGGGGTTTGGAGGCCGGAGGAGGATCGGGGTGGGAGGCTGGAAGGTGATTGTGCTCGGAGGGTGACGGGGCAGGAGGGGGGAGGCCAGAGGAGGATCAGGGCCAGAGGGGGAGACCGGAGGAGGATCAAGGCCAGAGAAGGATCAAGACCAGAGTGGGAGGCCGGAGGAGGATCAGGGCCGGAGGAGGATCAGGGCCGGGGATCGAAGCCAGAGGAGGACCGGGCCAGAGCGGGGAGGCCGGAGCAGAAACTGGGCCAGAGCAGTGGAGGCCGGAGGAGGAACAGGCCCGGAGGAGCATCGGGGCCAGAGCGGGAAGGCCGGGGGAGGTTGGAAGGCCAGAGGAAGATCGGGGGCTGGAGGGGGGGAGGTCGCAAACCCGGAGGGAGTTTGGGGGCCAGAGCGGAGAAGTCGGAAGGCTGGAGGATTCTCGGCCGGAGGAGGGGAGGTCGGAAGGCCAGAGGCAGATCGGAGGAGGATCAGGGCCAGAGAGGGATGGTCAGAAGGCCAGAGGATGATTGGGGGCCAGAGGGGGGAGGTCGGAAGGCTGGAAGAGGATTGGGGCCGGAGAAGGTTGGTCGGAAGGCTGGAGGATGATTGGAGGCTTGAAAGGGGAGGTCCTTAGGCTGGAAGGGGATCGGGGCTGGAGCGGGGGAGGTCAGGAGGCCATAGGGTTGATCAGGGGCCGGAGCTGGAAGGTCAGAAGGCCGATGGGTGATCGGGGCAGGAGGAGAATAGAGAAAGACCGGAGCTGGAGGGGGATCGGGGGGACGAGGATCGAAGGCCAGAGGGGTGATTGGAAGCCTCGTTGCGGGGTGTGGGGGAGAGTGTAGAAGGCTTCGTGGGAGGGCCAAAAGCCTCAAGAGGGGGAGGTCAGTGAGAGATCGGAAGGGTGGGGAGGGCGTCCAATTGTGGGTGTTTGGCGAGGCAGGGATGCTGGATCCAGGAGGTAAGTGGAAAGGCACTTACCTCCTGGATCCAGTAGTCCTCACCTCCCTTTAGCTGGCGGGTTCCCCGAGGCCTGGGAAACGCACCCGCTCACAGTTAAATTTAAAATAATGGATCACCATGAGGCACGGAACCTCATTAGAATATTTAAATACACAACCTGGAAGTGGGCGGGTTGGAGATGGGTTGGGGTCAGGGTTCAGTTTTTTAACTCTTTAACCTTCAACTCGACCCCAACCCACCCGTTTTTGGGGGTTGAAATTCCCCCCATTGAGTGTGGAGGCTAGAAGCCCACGACTCTCCAGCCAAAATGAAGGCTACTGGGATCCTGCACAGTAACTGCACAAGGCTCATTAGGGCTGTAAAGAACATTTAAATTAGGTGGTCACCGTATAATGCAACTGGAGCATCTGAGTAGTGTTCCATTTGCTGAGCACCTCTTCCCAATGGGCACTGAAGGGCAGTTCCAATAAATCCAAATAGATTTTTGTGTCTGTGTAGTCCATACCCCTCCCTAGATTAAGCCAGCTTGCCTCCTGTAATGGACTTGGATCTCAAAAAGCTGGTTTCCACCACTGCTGTCACCTTCCCCATCCAGAAATAAAATGCCACCCCAGCAGCCCTTCATTGGTTGCTGGTTCCTCAAATTTGTGTCAGGTGCTCCCAGTGGAAGAAAGTTTTTGAACGAACTGACCTCCATCTAATTCATTCTCGAGCGTATGTAACACCTGAACAGCGCCAGTATGTGGACTGCATTATCAGCCCTGAAGTTATGGGGATAATCAATATGGTTTGAATCAGTTTAGATGTTCAGTACTAACAGGAGAATGAATTACGTTTACATTAAATGGGTCATAAATTTATATCTTGTTCCGAACGTAGTGAGTTCTAGAGAGTGAAAGTAAATTCAAAGAGTTAACAGTGTGTGCATGGTCATTACAGGTGTTACTGGAGTTCGACCCAGCAGTGCTCCACTGACTCCCCAACCAGGTACCATTATTACTGCTAAATAACTGGTATGATTGTTGACTATTCTGGATATATATCCAGTGGTAGGTATTATTTATATAAGTGAAAATTGTAAATCTCATTCAGGCAAGACAGTTTTCTGTCCCTTGTAGCATATCTGCACAAAAGGGGAGCAAAGGACCTCAAAATTGCCGGAGACAAAAAAATTACAGATCATCAAATTAAACATGAAGGGCTGGATTTTATCAATGGAGATGTGCTGGAGGCGGGACTTCTGGTTTCCAGGTTTCAGTCCCGCCCCCAGCGACGTTTGACCAACCCACGCTATTTTCCTTTGATTGACCTTGTTAAGCCCGCCATCCGGCCAATTAAGGGAAGGCCGGTGACAGATGACGTCAACATATAACGCTTCATCTGTCGAAAAAATTTTGATAGATGAATTGTCAGCTTTGAGAAGCTGTCAAACACTGACAATCTCTGTTCTAAGGTGAGCCCTTGCACAGAAGGCACACAAAGACCTCTCTCCTCAGCAGAAAGCAGATGGCTGCTGCATCTGAGAATGCAGCAGCCATTCTGTCATCTCTGCCGTTGAGATGAGGCACCTCTGGATCCCCAAGGGTTGAAGCCTGCAGGAAGAAACAAAGGTAAGGAAACTTTTTCCAACACTTTACACTCACCTCTCATACTTACCTGTCCACACTTGCACCCATCACTCACCTCTACAGCAGACATTTCGATCCCTCTCACCCCTGCAGGCCCACTGCTCGCCTTGCTGACCCTGGCGAGATTTGCAGCCGTCGGGAAGCCCGCAATTGCAAGCATAAAATGGGGATAAGCCTCAAAACTGCCTGTTAACTACCTGTTAACAGGCAGTTAATTGGCTGTAATCCCCTTCCCGCCTCAAGGAAACGGGTCCCTGCACGACTCGGGGACCCACCTCCCGGGAAGATGGCACGGAAGCGGGTTGGGAGCGGGGTCATTTTCCCGGCAGTCCCGCCTCCATACCCGCCTCCCCAGGGCTGAGAAAATTCCCCCTGAAGATTTTTGGCAGTGTTAGCTGATAGAACCACATGTCTGCACTATGGTAGACACTAAAGTACAAGTTATAAGTGGGTACAAAAATATCTGAAGAGCAACCCCACTAAAGATGAAACCACCAGGGTTTAATCATCCTTAACTTAAGATGCTAGAAATGAATGCAGTCAGATGAAACCTGAAAAACACTACATGGATTCTTTGTTGCTTTGGCTGCTTTTTGATTCAAATAATCAGTGAATATGACATTCCTATTTAACACTTGAGTGATACTACAGTGTCAGAAGCATAGCTCTCCAATTTTCAATTGGAAAAATATAGTCCTTGCTGATTGCAACAGCCGTAACTTAGGGGTGGATTTTCCTCTAAAGCGTTATCTGGGCAGCTGGTGGGTGGAACGACCGACTGGCTGCCCGGAGTCCTGCCAGTTAGCCCAGTCTAGGCCTCATATGCATCAGGCCGGCAGGCAGTGGCCTGAAACTGAGCACCCTGGGGCAGCCTATTGGCTCCGGGTCACCACAATATCGGGTGGCCCAGCCAAACTCCGGACCAGAGGAACGTAGCATTCTAGGCTGGGCCCAACCTGTAGAGGGGAGGAGCCAGAGCAACAATGGCACAGGCTGGGTTTATGGGGCCGGAGCAGCCCCACAAAAATGAAGAGGAACTCACCTTTCAGGTCCTCTTCAGCTGAACATCCAACTGATAGTGGTCGGAGTATGCACGGTGCCAGATCAGTTCAAAAATGGGAATTCGAGTCCTATTGACGTCATAGAACCCCAATTTCCATTTTAAATGGGCCTACCGCCTGACTAGGACAACTGTTCCTGCTGGCCAGCGGTAGGTCCCAGTGAACATTTCTATTTATTGCCACAGCGGCAATGGGCGTTAGGTCATTGACCCCTATTTTTGGGGTGCTACTGCCCCGTTTCCACCAGGTGGAAGAGAAAATTCAATCCTTAGTCCTTAAAAAGACTTAACTCTAAACTCTGTTTTCTTTGAACAGGTGGCATGCAGCCAAGCTTTGCAGCTAAAGCAGCCAAGCTAGGTAAATAAAAACTCTTCCTTTTGACTTGAGGGTGTTTGAAGATCATCTGGTAAAGTAAATACTGTGATTGCAACATGTCCGTAAAGCCATATGTTTGACTCCCCACTGTTAGTATATGTTCTGAGGAGGCCGCACTGGATTGTGGGTCTTTTTAATTCTTAGACATAGGAGGAACAAGTAACTTATCTAACAGTTCAAGCAGCTTCCTGTCAACTGAGTGTAACTTGAAGAAGGCTATGTATACCCTATACCTTAATTGTGGGCTGCATGCATTGTTCTCTGAGGAAATGGTGGACTTTCCAAAGGAGATCACTCACATTCTGAAAGAAATTCCCTACCTCCAAACAAACTAAACACATCTTGAATGAGCAGTAGATGCCTAAAACAAATTCTATAATCACAGGTACATGTGAAAAATCTGTTTTTACAAGGAGATTCTAAAAGGAATGTTGTGGGATAAGCTTTGCTTTCAAGTTTAACTGCTATGTATAAATAATATTTTGGGAGGACTTTGAACCTAACCCGCCTGTTGGGATGGGATCAACTGCCTGTTTTACACCCTGCTCATTGGCTTCAATAGAAAGTAAAATCGGGTGGGGTATAAAATGGGCGGCCGATCCCATCCCATCAGTTTCCCACTGGGCGGGTTAGGTTAAAATTACCCCCTTTATATTTGTTTCACTGTAAGTAATTGGTAAGTGAACATCATTGCAGTCCTATAACTTTAGAAGCCATAGCTCTGTATCTTCCTCTGCTTCAAATGTTTATGCAGTATTCACTCAACGACTCCCTGTACCAAAGCATTTAATGCTACAGCAACCACCTGCATAAAGAAACTTGGCCTAAACTCTCTCCTCACTGACACTGTTAAATTGTTGACCACTCATCACTGACTCCCCAATCGGAGGAAATAGTCTTTCCCTATACACTCTTTCAAAACCATTCATAATTCTCAAAACCTCTTTTTAAATATCCCTTTAGACTTCTGTGCGACAGTGGAAATAGTCCCAGTATCTCAAGTCTCTCCTTTTTCCCATTCCTGTCATCAACCTGGTACTGTAAATCTATGCTTACTCTTTCTACTATGGAGAATACAAAACTGCACACAGTACTCTAACTGTGGTCTAACAAATGTTTTGTACCAATTTATTATTACCTCTTTACTCTTTTATTCTATGTTTCTGTTGGCTTTTTTTATGGCATTATCTACCTTTCAGAGAATTATGTATTTGAACCCCCTAGGTTTCACTGTTCATGTCTTTCCATTGAGTGTGTACACCCAATTTACTCCCAAAATGCATTATCTCACACTTATCCACAATAAATTGAATCTGCCACCTGTCTCCCCATTTTGCTAACCTGTTGATGTCTTCCTGAAGCCTTTTACAGTCCTTCTCGCTGTTTGACAAACCCCTTACTTTGTATCATCAGCTAATTTTAAGATATTATTCCCCATATCCAAACCTAAATCATCTATATATATCAAGAACAAAAGTAGACCCAGCCCTGACCCCTGGAGTATACCACTTCCAATCCTTCTCCAATCTGAACAACACCCATTTACCTTAACTTTTTCCTGTTCATCAACCAACTTTTTATCTATGCTATTACATTTCCTCTTATACCATAATGCTTGAATTTTTCCAGCAAGCCTCCTGTGAGACAATTTCTCGAACGCCTTTTGAAAATCCATATATTCTACATCTACTATACTCTCATACCTATCCAATCGGTTACTTCTTCAAAAAAAGGCATTAAATTTGTCAAACATGACTTGCCTTTAACAAATCCATGTTGGCTGTCCTTGATTAAGCCATATGTTTCTAAATGCTCACTAATTTTATCTCAAATTATGGCATAACAAAAGGCACCAGTGAGTAACAGTAGGGTCCAAACATAGGAACAGGAGGAAGCCATTCCACTCCTCAAGCCTGCTCCGCCATTCAGTTAGACCATGGCTGATCTGCACCTCAACAATTAGTTATAGAATAAAAACTCCTGTCCAACTCTATGTCGGCACTGAATTACCTCCCTCTAATGCTGCACTCCCACAGAAGCTAAACTCCACACTTTTCTGACCTTGCATACTCCATCATCCTCTTGTAGCTCAATGATTTTCTTGCAGTTTGGAAGTGCATGTATGCATTGGGTGATGCCCTCCATAGATAAGTGGCCTGCCAACATACGATCCACATTCACACATGAAGAATGGCATTTACATGATATACAAGGAGTCAACTCCATCAGAAGAGGAGGCAGGGTGGGGATAACATTGCTGAAAATGCTCAGGCTACAATTGGATAGGTAAGAATCAAACAAGGACAATCCCACTGACCTGCACAATGGAAGACAGACATTAGAGGAGTATGGTGTGGCCAACTGTGCCAAAGCCTGCAGAGAGGTCAAACAGGATGAGGAGGGATAATGCATCATTATTACAATCACAGAAAATGTAATTCATGACTTTGGTTAAGGCCTTTTTGAAGCTGTAGGAAGGGTGGAAACCTGATTGGGAGGATTGAAACAGGCAATTGTAGAAGAAGCGGGCAGTGATCTGGGAGGAAAGGGAAGTTGGAAATGGGCCAGTGGTTTTCAAGGACAGAAGGTTCAAGGGTGTGTATTTTGAGGGCGGTAATGATGGAAGTTTTGAAAGGGAGAGGGACAGTGACCGAGGTGAGGGAGCCATTTTCAATGTCAGCTAGCATGGGGCCATGAAGGGAGGTTCGGTGGCCAGTAGTTTAGTAGGAATGGGATTGAGGGAGCAGGAGGTATGTGTCATTAATGCAATTTTACAGTTCCCATGCTCCTGTTCACACCCTCTCTTGCTATTACAGTACCCATGCTCCTATTTACACTCTTATCTGTCAGCACACTTTCTGTGCTCCTGTCCACACCCTTGCCTGGCAACACAGTTCCCATACTCCTGTTCACCACCCTCACCTGTCAGTATAGTTCCCACTCCTGTCCACACCTTCACCTGTCAGCAGAGTTGCAGAGCCATTGTCCACACCTTGGCCTAGAAATTCGGTTGTTTGCGCCAGTGGTTAGCGCCTAAAGAGACCGAGAATTGGGGCGTAACCTAATGTTGGGGCGGGCGCAATGAAGATAGCGACAACTCCCATATTGACTATACATTTAACGCCTGCGCTAAGTGTTTGCGCGTGCCCGCGAGCGCAAGCAGATCATGACGTCATTTCATTGTGCAACGCCTTTTAGGGGCGCCTGAGCGGATATTGGGTGGCGCCCGGAGCCTTTACGCCGAGCGCTATTAGTGATAGTTCGAAGGAGCGTTAGCAGGCCCTTCTCGGAGTCGAGGGGCGCTATTTAAAGGGGACAGCTCTAGTACAGAAGCTTCAGCCACTTGGCCTGTTCATTGCGATCGTTGGTGGAGAGAGTTGGTGAGCTACTGTGGAGCAGAGTTTTTGGAATTTAGCATTAGAGTACTTGGGACCCTCAAACCTGTCCGGAGCAGTTGGAGCACTAGACCTAACAGCCTTTTGACCAACTGGCATCGGAATGGGAGATGCTTTGGAGGGCGACGGCCTCATGGCCGAACACTATGAAGGGGCAGAGAGACGGCGGGAGAGAGGGCCGGGATTGGCCAGAAGGAGGAGGGGCAATGGAGGTTGGCCAATCCGAGGGTATGCTGCGAGGGTCTTTAGGCAGCAGGTGTCATACCTTGACATGTTGGAGGAGCAGTGTGTGCGAAGGCTCCGATTCGGGATGGACGTTGTTACTGAGCTGTGCCACCTGCTTGCTGAGGATCTGCAGCCGCGTCTACGGCGCATGACCTCTCTGTCGGTGGCCGCTAAACTGACTGTTGGCCTCAATTTTTATGGCAACGGATCCTTTCAGTGAGCCATTGGGAACATTGCGAATATCTCTCAGGTTGCAGTCCACTGCTGCATCCGGCAAGTTACAGCTGCCCTTTATAGGTGAAGGCGTCAATTCATCACCTTCCCTCTGACCCTGGAGAAGCAGGCGGAGGAGGAGGAGGAAGAGGAGGAGGAGCATGCGGACGAGGAGGAGGAGGAGGAGGAAGATGGAAGGGCTCCTGAAAGTGGAAGGGCCATCCGTCACAGGCTCATGAGGACTCGTATCGAGGCCCCTCTGGCGGAATGATGAGTGTCTTAACTGCTGCGCGCTTTGGATGTTTGAAAGCCTCTGAAGGCCAGCATCACTGTAATTAGTCACGTACACCATAGCACATTTAAACTTCTCTTTATTGTCACAAAAGTCTTTCATTACAGCAAAACAACGTCATGTCAACAGAAACCATAACTAACAAAATAACAGTTAACTCTTCGGCAAAGCCGCCAAACTAAACAAACTATTTCCAACAATTCCAACAGGTGAGGGTCTCTTTGATTTTGGCCAAAGAAACGTCTCAGCACCTCCCACTACTGCTGGCCCCTTGATGGAGAACGACTTCTCTTTCGCGCTCGGCCCCTTCCCTCCCTGCTGCTCCTACGTAATTGAACCCCAGTGGCGGGGTGAAGGCTGGGGGACGCCTGCTGACTGTCTGGAAGCGCAGAAGCCCCTGAGGGACAGCCTGGCCGACCTCTGGGCTTGGAGGGTGCGGACGCAGGATGCTTGATCTGAGCATGGCTGGAAGCAGTGCGCACTGCAGGTGGTGGCAGCTGCACTGCAGACGTGCCAGCGCTGGCATGTGGAATGGTCACCTGCCGAGAGAGGAGACCTGCACCATTGTCGGACGACATACTGGTTCTCTGAGGGGACCGGCTCGGCTCATCCGCCACAATCGCATGCTCCACTGATTCCTGGCCTTGTATGGAACTGGAAGGGCCCGGGGTGATCCTAGCTGATGCAGATAGGGTGGCTGCAGTGAGAGTTCGCGTTGCCTCAATCTGGGTGTGGATGAGGCCAGCAAGTGACTGTGTGGCAGCAGTGAGGACCTGTGAGCCAGGTGCCAGTGCTTCGGAGAAGCCCTGGACAGTACTTTCCATTGCTTCGGACAAGGCCGGTGCTGACCGCTCTACTGCCTCGGACAAGCCCTGGACAGACCTTTCCAGGGATTGTCCGAAGCCCTGAACAGTCCTTTCCATAGCGGCCCCGAAGCCCTGGACAGTCCTCTCCATTGTTGGCCCAAAGCCCTTGACAGACCTCTCCATTGTTGACCCGAAGCCCTGGACAGTCCTCTCCATTGTTGGCCCGAAGCCCTCGACAGACCTCTCCATTGTTGCCCCGAAACCCTGGAGAGACCTGTCCATTGTTGCCCTGAAGCCCTGGAGAGTCCTCTCCATTGTTGCCCTGAAGTCCAACACACTCTTTGCCAGTGTATCTATTGACTGAGGCATCCTCCCCACTGCAGCCATCAGCTTAGTGTGCCTGAGCCGGGCCTGGGTGTTCATTTCAGCCAGGCGACGCACCTCCTCTGCACTCTGTGCAGCAGTCATCACTACCTGCCTTGCCCTCCAGGGAGACGGTGGCCGAACTTGCCTACCCCCCTTGCGTTGCTGCATGCCGCTTGTTCCGGCAACTGCCTGATCCTCAGAGCCCCCCCGCCCTCCCCTCCAGGGAACTACTATCCCCAGTCTGTACATGTGTATGCTCCCCTGAGATTGGAACGGATGGTCCGGCTTCCTCCTGATCCTCGCCTCCGGAGGCACTGGCACTGGCAGCTTCAGGGCATGGAGCCCCAGTTGGTGATACATCATCTGAAAGCAGGGAGGTGGAAGAGTGGCTTTAGCAAAAGGACAGGTTGGCGGAAAGGCATGGCAGATTGCGGCACACTGAGGAAGCATGCTGGCGGGGGGACCAAGTGGAAGGAGACAGCTGCAAAAGGTGAGAGCCTTACCCTCGCTGTCGAGAATGGGGTCGGCAGCTGCAGTGGTAACAGGACCAGACAGACGTCCTCCAAGAATCTGGTGCACTCTCTCCTCGAGATCCGTGAGAGTGACCACTTGTGGAGGTCCGCCACCGGTTCGACGCTGCTCCTTTCGCATCGTCGCCAGCTTGGACTGGAGGGGAAAGAAGGGGAAGTTCTGTAACATGATGCCTTGAGAGATCATCTCATGCCCCCATGGTGCAAGACCCCTTACATGATGCCTTGAGAGATCATCTCATGCCCCCCATAGTGCAAGAGCCCTTACATGATGCCTTAAGAGATCATCTCATGCCCCCCCATGGTGCAAGAGCCCTTACATGATGCCTTGAGAGATCATCTCATGCCCCCCATGGTGCAAGAGCCCTTACATGATGCCTTGAGAGATCATCTCATACCCCCCATGGTGCAAGGGCCCTTACATGTGGCCTTGAGTGAAATGTCCATGTGTGTGCCCAGAAACGGCCATGGGTGCTTGCTGACAGATGGCCATTGGGGCATCATGGCAACAGGGTCCTCGAAGTTAGGTGCAGATGGAGGGAATCAGAAGTTTGCATAACCAACACTCACCCTAACGACCCGAGTGAGGTCGTTGAATTTCTTCCTGCACTGAACAGGGGTCCTGGTCGCCATGCTGTTGGAGTTGACCCTCTGAGAAACCTCCCTCCAAGATCGCCGGTAAGCCTTTTGATTCGGCCTCTTGCCATTGTCAGGATACAGAACATCTCGACGGCGCTCAACTGCAGACACCAACTGGTCCAGAGCCTCAGTGCTGAAGCGCTCTGCTCTCTGTCTCACCTTCTCCACCCTCACCAAGTTTCTTGCGCCAGAGAAGGGCGAGCGCCGATTCTGAGGCCTACAGGGCATTGAGTGTAGCAGCTCAGGCTGACTGACCCACCCCTTTAAGAGCCGGCCGGCACCTGGAAGTCTCGTGGTTTCCGGTAATTGAGATCACCTGCGCTGTGCCCGTCTGCGCCGATATTGGGTAGCGCCTGAACGTTTGCGCCTTAGGAGCCCCGTGCAATGTCTGAGTTCGCGGCTCAATCCCCTTTGGGGGCGATGCAACCCAATATCTCGCCAGGCAGCGATAAGTTTCGTCTGGCTATAAACTTTGCGCAGCGCCAGTTCTAACACCTCAAGCGGGGCTTTACCCAATTTCTAGGCCCTTATGCTTTGCAGGTTCCTTCAGAGATGAGTGCGTACCTCCAATTGGTTTGTCAGCTGCTGTAACTAGAAACTTAATGTAATGGGTCTGAAGAATGCATTGCAGAAGAATATTTTAATATTTCCTTTGTTGTGCTGATACTTAATGGCCCTGAATTTCCGACCCCCACGGGTGCGTACGAGGTGTTTACGCGCCCATAACAGCTGCGCAAGTTCCGGGTTTAGGCATGCATTGAAACCCAGAACTTACGATCTGTCAAGAATTCTCTTGACAGATCATCCACATGCCCAAGAAAAGTGCCTCTGCGGGTGGAGATTTGCACTGTTTGCTCAACTTCCGCCCGCTGAAAGGCCATAAAATTCTTACGCCTGGTAAAAGCAGGCATAAGACCAGCATAAGAGGTTTTTTTTAAAATAGAAAAATAAGATTTTATCACTCACTTATAAATTAAAAACCCTGTCCAATAAGGTAAGGTTATATTAAGCCCTGTTAAAACATATAAAAAAAATTCAAAAATTTAATTTTTGTTTAACATATAACAAATGCCATTTTAATCAATTTTATATATGTAATGGTTTTTATTTATTTCAGTGTGTTGGTGCATTTTTGCAGTCATCCCCATTCATACTTTTGACAGTTCTGTACGTATGGAACTGTCAAAAGTATGAAGGGGGATTATTCCCTTCTTCCATTGGTTGAGCTGGCCCACGTGATCCCAGGGGCACTTGCGAACCACATGCGCCCCTGGGATACGTGGACCTCTGCGCATTTCGAAGAGGAGAGGCCCGGAATCGGAAGCCTTGGTATCTACGGAACCAGCAGGTAGGTTCGTAGAATTTTTTCTGATCGGAGGCATCCGCCCGCAGGAAGCCTCCGATCGACAGTCAGGGCCATTATCAGAAAATCAGCATCAATGTTGTCATCGTTTTCAAAGGGCCAAGATAATTCAATAACATGCACATACAGCTGTGATTCCAAATGTATTAGGTTTTACCACATAGGCAGAACAATAATGTCATTTCTATAACATTAAGAGAACTGGTGCATTACCATGCCATAGCGCAGGTTGTCTGAAGCTAGCATGGCATGACACTCATCTGTCCTAAGAGCTCATTTCAGTTGAATAAGACCAAGTGCCTCATCTTACACAGTGAAAATGATACAGAATTGAGTTAGATTTAAAACAAAATGATTATTAATCATTATGATCCTGTCTGTTTAATGATAAATCAATTTACAGAGTTAGCTTCCAACCACAAGTTGTTTAATCATTATTGTACTTCTCATATTCTGGTTCTTCTTCAGGGTTTGGGCAAAGAGGCTATGGTGGATACCTACCCTATTATCAACCTGGTAAGGACCTGATACATTTTGTAGTCCTCATATACCTCATGCATGAAGAGAGCCCAAACTTGTGTGAGTTTCTAAATATGGCCCGGAACTTGCGGTCCTGATGACAGCAAACAGGCAGCATTCACCATCAATTTTGCCTTTCAAACTGATCGCAACTTCAGGATTCAGCACATGTGCAGCCGAACACGGAAATCCTGAAGTTGCGGTCTGTTATTCACTGCTCCTCCACTGGCTGCGCTGTGAATACCCCCCCACCCCCACCCTTCCCCAGAGCCGGCATTCAGTGAAATCACTGACCTGACGAATACTTCCCCTTTTACAAAGAAATATCGCTGTTAGAAACCCCATAAAAAGTTAGACCCATTCAAATGAGGTGTAACTGGGTTTTCAACGGCAATCTGAGTAATAACTACTGCTAAAGAAACATTATTGCCCTGAAAAACTAATTTTAATTTTGTGGAGTGTCAAATTTATCCATTTATCCATTTTAATAACAATTAAAATTTTTAAGAATTTTTTTTTTTTTTTTAAGTTTGTTCATCTTTATTTCAGGTTTACCTTTTCCCCATGTGAGAGCCCCAATCTTTGTTTTGCTTTCTATAACATTTTTAAAAAGTTAGAATCAAAGAAGCCTTTCACTTCCTGCTTCCCTGTCTGTGAGAATTCTGCATTGTGATTGGTTGCTTAGACAGCTTGTTGACGTCACAGCAGCTCGCACTATGATTTCAATTCCATGTTGGAAAAGCCAAACTTCTTGCCACAGAGATTCACGAGATCTTTGTGGGGAGCTTACTTCAGGGCATCAGTGGCGAACGCCTTTGCTTCACAGCTGACCGCAAATTACGGGCCAAATGTTGATGTTGGTTTAGGTTTATGTGGAGTATGCATCTGGAAAACATTCTGATTCTACCAAAAAGTTTTGACATTGAAACCATACTAAGTACAACTTCCTTGTTCAACTAAAGGAAAAATCTTGCATGACAAGGAGGTGTAACACCATGATACAATCTTTAAATAGTTTTTAGTGCAAGATGTTGTGGGTATTATATAAGCTTAGACTTCCCAAAAAATGCCCAGTACAATGACCATGATGGTTATCTGTGTAGGTTCTATTGTAGTTCCGTTGATAATACAGATTGGATTACAATAATGTACTAACACGCATCGACCCCCTAACATAACTGAAGCACAGTAATGGTGAAAATCTTTTTGGAGGTGTTGGACAGTCATTATATGGTAAAATAACTGGTCAGTATGTAATGTACATCAGAATGTAAACTTATTACATAACACAAATTAATAGAATAAGGCACACCTATGCAGGAACGAATGTGATATTCAAGGCTATCCCATCATGCAGTTGCTACAGCACTGCAGTAACCTATATGGTTTTATTTTAAAAAATAAATGTCCATTTATAAAGATACTGAATAGTGTATCCAACTGCTACATTCTAGCATAGACCACCTTCAAAACAGTGCAGCACAGGGAGAAATCAGTGTGGTGTGAGAATGTAGAGGGAGGTAATGGTAGTGGAATAATTACTGGTGTGATATATCAGTGGCTCTTTCTCTGATGAAGAAAGCACTAACAGGGCAGTGATTTGTCTATCAGGTGCAAAGGTTGAGCAAAGGATGGATAAACTAGTACAAGCAGTAAGAGATGAGCCAGTGGTGGTTATGCAAGTGGGAATTTATTTCTGAGGTAGTCAGAGGTCTCAAAAGAAGGTTTAGGCATCTTGCTTGGAAACTAAGGGAAAATACATTTTATTGCTAATCTTTGGTGACGGTAATGAGTTCCCGACTAAATTTTGCAGGCAAATGAGTCATTGAACAAATAGTGTTTTTTACAAGATAACTGGGATTTTTTTGTAGGTAGACCAGTGTAGTACAAGAGTAATGGAGCTGCATTTTTGGCGGCGAAGCAGGAACAGCTCCGAGGAAATTCTGAGCCATGATTAAAGCTAGACATCTACTTGGAGAATAAAGATGCTTTTACACTAGCACTTGTTTAGTTCAGATTGTGGGATGCCAGCATCTGTGAGCCAGCTCCCCTTACATTATTATACCTGGCTATCTTATTAGACATCAGAATTATAGACCCATGAAAAGCAGCTCTATGATTCTGCCACTAGGATAAGAGATCCAGATTTAGTAGTGCAAAAACAGAGGGCCAGCGCACAACACCAGACTCTCTCAATCCTAACTAGACAAGTGTCAATGTAAAAGAACCTTAAATTAGCTAGATATAGAGCTCATAGAAGGGAGAGATACAATATGGCAGGCAGATGAGTGGCAGTATAAGTAAGAGAAAACATTACATCCATAGAAAGAAATTATAAAGGCATTTTGGCTCACACATGAACAATGACCATTTTGATGGAGATACCAGAAGGCTACCAGTGACTGTTGATGTCCGCACCTTTTGGAGAGAAGCGAGGGAATAAAATTGGGGTGTGGGATCTGGTTTTCATTTCTAATAATATCTAATAAATTACTTATCAGGAGTTGGAGTTGGATATGGAGCTGGAATTGGACAGCTGGGCTATCGACAGACTGCAGGTACCAAATATTCAGCTTGATAATAAGGAATTTCAAAGTTAAAACTTTGGAAGTCAGAATATAACATTAATTAAATTATCAAATAAAAATTGCCATCTCAAACCCACCCCCGCCTCCCCCCACTCCTCCCAATGAAGTTTCGCTGGCCAGCACAAAGAGGCAGATCTGCCCAAACTGAGCCATTGATCAGAATTTCAGCCCCTTTATTTTTATCCGTTTAATATTCAGTCACATGTATACTCAGTTCTCTTTTAAACATCAATTTACATAATAATAACTGATTTTGCTGAGAATTTGTCCTTTATACCCATTACTTTGCTTTTGTACTTGGCTCTTCCGGTTAAACCCTTCGTACATCTATAATATCTCTGGCTCTCAGAATTTTAAAGATCTCTCATGACTTAGATTACATAGGATTACATTGGATATGCGGCACAGAAACGCCACTCGAGCCTCCTCCCGTCTTTCCTCATCTAACTCTGTCAGCATAACTCTCTATTCCCTTCTCCCTCATATGCTTAGTTTGCTTCCCCTTAAATGCATCTATACTATTCACTTCAACCACTCCCTGTGGTTGCGAGTTCCACATTTTCACCACTCTCTGGGTAAAGAAGTTTCTTCTGAATTCCCTATTTGATTTCCTGGTGACTGTCTTATATTGATGGCCTCTAGTTTTGCTCTTCTCCACAAGTGGAAACATTCTCTGGGTGTCTACTCTATCAAAACCTTTCATAATTTTAAAGACCTCTATTAGGTCACCCCTCAGCCTTCTCTTTTCAAGAGAAAAGAGACCCAGCCTGTTCATTCTTTCCTGATAGGTATAACCTCACATTTCTGGTATCACCCTTGTAAATCTTTTTTGCACCCTCGCCAGTGCCTCTATATCCTTTCTATAATATGGTGACCAGAATTGTACACAGTACTCCAAGTGTGGTCTAACCAAGGTTTGACACAAGTTTAGCATAACTTCTCTACTTTTCCATTCTATCCCTCTAGAAATAAACCTTAGTGCTTGGTTTGCTTTTTTTTATGGCCTTATTAACCTGCGTCGTTCCTTTTAGTGATTTGTGTATTTGTACTCTGAGATCCGAGATACTTTTAGCGCCCCCAAAAAATTAGCGCCCCTGTGGCCGATTTTCCCAGGTAGCGCCCCAAGAGGGAGGAGGGGCGCTACTGGAAGTGCCCCGCATCCCTCTTGGGGCGCTGCGAGCCAAAAGCCAAAACCGCAGCCCTACGTGCCACAGCGCCACGCACTGCGGAACGTCGCGCCACGGTACTGCAGGCCTTCCTCCCCTTATTAAAGGAGAGGGGCTTGGCGGAGCGCGTCCTGGCACCCAGCTGGGCCACCAGGGATCGGGTTTGCTGGCAAACGAGCCTGGCACTCGAGGAGTGCCGGGCTCACAGAGAGCAGCCGGTACCCTGCGGGGGGGGGGCTTCACGGGGGCCGGGGACAGCAACGGGGGCAGGTGCTGGCAGGCAGCCAGCAACAAAAATGGCCTCCTGCCATCTCCCCTTTAACTAGTGCCGCCCCGGCCGCAGCTAGGCCTCCCTGACCCCAGCGGACATAGTGTCCGGCAGTAAGTCGGGGGCACCACCGAATATTACAGCCGGGGCGCGAGCGGGGCGCCGCACACAGCGATGATGTCATTGCCAGCGGCACAGCGCCGCGCTGTGCTAACGGTTAGCGCCGCTGCTAACCTCCCGCTGAATTTCGTGCTAACGGATGGCGCAAAGCAACCAAATTTTTCCCCCTTATTTTCGAAGTAATATGTGACCTCCTTATTTTTCTTACCAAAATATAATACTTCACAGTTATCTGTGTTGAAATTCATCTGCCAATTATATGCCCATTCTGCAAGTTTATTAATGTCTTCTTGTAATTTCATGCAGTCCTCCTCAGTATTGACTATTGACGTAAGAAAACTACGAGGCACTTGGTCTCAGTATTAAACAAGGCTTTAATCAACTGTTTTTCAACATGGGGATCTAGTTGTGTCCTTCACTAGTTCCTGTTAAAGAATGTCCTGAGCAAGCTGGGCCCATGCCCAAGTATTTATACTCTCCCTGGACAGCGCCACCAGCAGGCCGCCCAGTAAGATTTCATAAGTCATTTCCACATGAATGACAAGATTCATGTCATTCTTCCCACCTGAAAGATCGGAAGTCAGGCGGCTTCCTTCTACCGAATTAATCGGACTAAGAATAGACGCAGTCGTTAGGATCTCCGTTGGAGGCCAGAAGGCACGTCTCCTCGGACCGTGTTTTGGTCCCTGGGTCGCTTGGTTCGTACCGGCGGGCTGGCAGAGTCTGTGTCGCCTTGATCGACCTGAGGGGGACTGGGGAGATCGTGGCTCCGGGTGCGGGCCCCCACAGGCGCAGAGCTGGCTTCACCCTGCTCAGTAGTCGGTGACTGACCGGCGTCCTGGCTTCGGGTGGCCATCCCGCGGGGAGCGCTCTGTTCCCCGGGTTGATCCGGCGGAATAGCTGGCAGATCCCTTGACGTCCCAGGTAGGGTGTCATCCTCAGAGGAGCACAGGGTATCGGCGTCATTAATACGGATCCCACTATCGATTGGGTCCGTGGGAGGGCAGGGAGCCAGATCCCGAAGTGACACTGTGGATTCCCGGCCATCAGGGTACCGCACGTACGTGTACGTGGGATTGACATCTGTCAGTTCCACTTCGTCGACGAGGGGATCACTCTTAGAGGATCGGACAAATCTTCGGAGCAGCACGGGGCCAGAAGCTGCCAACCATGATGGTAGGGACGTCCCATGAGTGGAGCGATGCTGGAACCTGAAGAAATCGTTCGTGAGGAGTAGCGTTGGTGGATGTAAAAAGAGACCTGATGGAATGCAACGTGTCAGGGAGCATAGTTTCCCACTGCTAGTCTGATAGGTTGTGTGACCTCAGTGCAAGACGAACAATGTTCCAAATGATGGCGTTGTATCTCTCAACCTGTCCGTTTCAAATAGGATGATACGGTGTCATTTTACTTGTGGCGATGCCCCGTTGGGAAAGATAACTTTTGAGTTTACTTGACATGAAGGAGGGACCCCGATCAGAGTGGATGAAATTGTCCATACCGCAAAGGGAAAAGACCTGATCGTGGCATTTGATCACTGTTTTTCAACATGGAGATCTAGTTGTGTCCTTCACTAGTTCCTGTTAAAGAATGTCCTGAGCAAACTGGGCCCATGCCTTATTCGCTGATGCACTATTACTGTTAAACTCTCTGTTCCTTCCTGTCACACTTTGCTTATCTTTACCCAAATCGCTACACTGCTCCATTGCTTTGACTTTTCTCTTTAGATTTCTATATTTCCCCTCACCTGATTTCCCCACCTCCCCCCGCACCCCACTTTTAGCTTAAAGCCCAATCTACAGCCCTAGTTATTCAATTTGCCAGGTCCCAGCCCGATTTAAGTGGAGCCCGTCCCAATGAAACAGCTCCCTCTTTCCCCAGAACTGGTGCCAGTGCCCCATGAATCAAAACCCCTTCCTCCCACATCACTCTTTGAACCACGCATTTAACTCTCTGATCTGCTTGTCCCTATGCCAATTTACACATGGCTCAGGTAACAATCCAGATATTATTAACTTTGAGGTTCTGCGTTTTAATTTGGACCCTAGCTCCTCAAACTCTCAGCAGCACCCCATTCCTAGTTCTACCTATGTTGTTGGTTCTTACGTGGACCATGACAACTGGATCCTCCCACTTCAAATTCTTCTCAAGTTGCGAGGAGATCAAAGTCTCAGAATCATCTTTGTTTTTTTCTGAGTCTCTTCAACACACCAGTATCCTTTTGAAGATGAAGAACGCAATACCACATAAAATCTTCCAAATATAGCCGCACTGTTGATCCAAGTAAGGTTTTGGTAATCAAAAATGCTCATGCATCATATTACTTAATTAGTCCCTTAATATCATCTACAGATTGAGAACTTTCAATGCGTGGTCAGTAATCATTTTCCAAGAACACTTCATTATTTATACACATTTCATGCTTCTAGTTCCAATATGTGCCACCTTACATCTACCCACATTTAAATACATCTGCCAGCCCTTAACTAACCTAATTAATTGATCCAAATCACTGAATACTTTCATTCTCCTTTGCACTCATCAACTGGCCACATAGCTTAATCAGCAGATTTTATATTACAAGAATGCTCTCTTCGATATCACTTATAAATAGTGTTAAGAGCAGTTACCCATAATAAATTCATCCCCCTATCCTGTAAATCCACAACACTGACCCCTGCTAGAGTCTTTTTACCAATACATTTTGCTTTCTATTGCCAACCCAGTTTACAAACCGGATAGCCAATCTGCCATGCATCCCATGAGGCTTAACTTTTATTAAAAGTGTTACATTCTTAAATGCCCATTGAAAATTCAAATAAATTATATCTACTATATTGCCTTCATCCACTACTGAGTTACCTCATGAAAAAATTCCAGTTGATATACAAAGCAGGATGATTTTTCTCATGGTAATGAGCGTGGGTACAACAGAGTTTTTTTATTTTACATCTGCTTTCCAATAAATGAGCAGGCCATCCCAGCCCATTATGAAAGAGGATGTACAGCGATATTTAATGGGCCAGATTTTGTCTGTTGCAGGTAAACCTCCTAAGCAGTATGGTGCACTGGGCCAGTTTGGGTCTCCTTATGGGAGAGGTATGAGAAATTAAGACCGCAGTCATCTGCATTGAATGTACACATTATTTAATACGGGCACTAACTAAAAGCTAAGCAATTAAACTGATCCTTACATCACGTTAATAAGCTTATTATATACACATTGCAAATAGTAAGTACTTCTGACTACTGAGATGCAACAGGATCCTGGTAATTGTATGCATGTTATTCTGTGTCCAAGTACTGTATATGTTGAAACCATATTTTTCAAGCAGCATTACTATTTTCATGCATTCACATGCGTATACGAATAATACCATCCCCCAACTGCTGAGACTTGCTGCCTGATACTAGCTCTCAGATGTTGAAACTCAGATGTTGATGCACATACTGAGGCAATGCAAGCTCTAGGCTCCACCATTCCTGCAGCTAACTAAGCTTGAAGAAAAACATTGATAGGGGCTTCCACGACATCAAAGCACTCCTACAGTCTGCTTGCCCACGGATCAATGGGAGTGCTGAGGCGCATCCCCATACAAGTCGCAGTGGCATCATTTGAGTGGTCTCTCAGGATGACAGCATGCCTCCTCCTCTGCCATTCCCTCGTCTAATACCAACCCTGGTGCCGCAAAGCCAGCTAGCCCAACCTTCCCCAGCAGCAGCAGCCCTGGAGCCACAGTCTGCAGATGAGCCTTCTCAGGCCTGGCCGGCCACAGACATCTCAAGCTCCCTCATTGGAGGCCCTGCAGCTTTCTGCATCCCAAACTGAAACGTCCTGAGGAGCACCTCATAGGAGCACTGGAGTAGATAGAAGGGCACTTAGGACAGGCGCTAGGGGGTTGCACCAGAGTGAACAGTACTTAATGACCAGTACAAAGATTACTGTAAATTACTTTCCTTTTTGAAATTCTTGTTGTGCAGAGTTTATTTGGTGAGTATTTGATGACCATGTAATGTGTTTCGTTGAAAGCCCTATGCTTGTGTTTGGGTTCACTGGACTCCTAAGGATGGTGGAAGGACTGAGACTGATGTTGGGAGGAACTGTTGGTGCAGGGGAATAGTAAGTTTTCTACCAAAGAACTCTTGCAGCTGGCAGTATAGGTGGGCCTTGCTCTTCCTCATCATCATTAATGTCTTCCTGTCACGTATGCTCTTCCACCTCCATGTCTTCCTATGCAGCTTCAATGGGTTTTCCCCTCTGGGTGCCAAAGTTGTGGAGAATGCTGCAGACAACAATGATTCTGGATACTCTCTGGGAGCTATACTGCAGAACACCTCCAGACTTGTCTAGGCAGTGGAAGCAATGTGATCTGTTCCATCAGGCCTCGAGTGGTGGCATGGCACTGATTGCACCTCATCTTTTCTTGGGTTCCTGAGGTCTCATTATCCAGGTTTTGGAGAAGATAGAGTTTGTCCCCAAGAAGCTAACCTCTGACCCAATGCTTGGGCTGAAATGGGGGGATTGCGGACTGGCGCAGCGTGAAGGTACCATGACAGCTACCAGGAAACCTGCATGATGTTTTTATACCAGCTGGCTGTTCAGTGAATGAAATCCTTTCCTATTTCTGTAGAGGCCAGGCTTTTCTGCTGGAGCCTGCAAGGCTATGTGTGCCAGAAGCCCCTGGAGAAAAGTCTTCTGTTGACTCACCAAATTACTTTCAACAACAACAACTTGTATTTATACAGCGCCTTTAACATAGTAAAATATCCCAAGGCGCTGCACAGGAGTATTTTAAGACAAAAAATTTGACACCGATCCACATAAGGATAAATTGGGGCAGGTGGCAAAAAGCTTGGTCAAAGAGGTAGGTTTTAAGGAGCGTCTTAAAGGAGGAAAGAGAGGTAGCGAGGCGGACAGGTTTAGGCAGGGAATTCCAGAGCTTAGGGCCTAGGCAACAGAAGGCACGGCCACCAAAGGTTGAGCGATTATAATCAGGGATACCCAAGAGGGCAGAATTAGAGGAGTGCAGATATCTCGGGGGGGGGGGGGGGGGGGGTGGTTTGTGGGGCTGAAGGAGATTACAGAGATAAGTAGGGGCGAGGCCATGGAGGGATTTGAAAACAAGGATGAGAATTTTGAAATCGAGGCGCTGCTTAACTGGGAGCCAGTGTACGTCAGCGAGCACAAGGGTGATGGGCGAACGGGACTTGTTGCGAGTTAGGACATGGCAGCCGAGTTTTGGATGACCTCAAGTTTACATAGGGTGGAATGAGGGAGGCCAGCCAGGAGTGCGTTGGAACAGTCAAGTCTAGAGGTAACAAAGGCATGGATGAGGGTTTCAGCAGCGGATGGGCTGAGGCGGAGCAGAGACGGGCGATGTTACAGAGGTGGAAATAGGCGGTCTTTGTTATGCTGCGGATATGTGGTCGGAAGCTCATTTCAGGGTCAAATATGACACCAAGGTTGCAAACAGTGTGGTTCAGCCTCAGACAGACGTTAGGGAGAGGGATGGAGTCAGTGGCTAGGGAACGGAGTTTGTGGTGGGGATCGAAAACAATGGCTTCGATCTTCCCAATATTTAATTGGAGAAAATTTCACAAATAATTACTCAGTTCCAGAACTGTTGAAAAGGACATTTGGGTCCTAAATTCAGCACAGCACTCTAAATAGCATGTTTACATGGAAGACTGCTGATTTCAGGCAGCGCACTGGACACCTAAATGAAGCCCCAATTCAAAGTGACAATGGCCAAATTCTGAGTGCAAAACAGACCTGCAAGATCACTGACTTTCGATGCTTTCGCCCTTATTTTTTTGGAGTTAAATCATTCTTATGTTGAAAGTTGCCCAACCCCTTTATTTTTTATATGTAAATATAAGTTTTGAGATGTACCTATCTACTTCAGGTATGACACTGGCACATGTGCAAATTCCTGAAAAAGCATAAAAAAGAGAAAGAAAGCCAGTCATTTCCAAAGCACAACAACACTTCTCCATAAACAGAAAATACCATTGAATTGACTCCAGGGGTTACACTTAAAAAAAAAGTATAGAAAAAGAAGCCAGTCTGACCTTTAATGAACCTGGAGGATCTGCATAGAGTTTGCTTTTAAATAGGAACATAGGAACAGGTCATTCAGCCCCTCAAGCCTGTTCCACCATTCAATTAGATCATGGCTGATCTGTACCTCAATTTCATTTCCCTTTCTTATTCCTAATGAATTAGGAAAGTTCAGAAATTACATGTTGTGTCCTTAAAGGGACACACAGCAGCACTTTAGAAGTGAAATAATATCTTGTGTGTTACTTGATATAATGTTCATAACCTTGTAAAACAGCTTATCCTGTGAGCAATGTCATGGTAAGTCCACAAATAACTCTGCATCTATTTCATGTCCGACATACTCGATTGCACTGGTTTTTTCGCCGCAATTTGCACAGGAATCGCTGATTGCGCCCAAAGCGGAAACTCTACCCCATGATGTTACACTTCATTGTAGATGCAAAGTATCTTAAAGAAAAAAGAAAGCCAGTCATCGGTCCAGAGCCTGAAATTTACTAGCCTTCTGATTGACTTCAGCAATTTATAAGTAGCTGCAATTACCTGGATTTGTTTCTTTGGATCATTGAACTTAAGGGGACAGTCCAGGCTTGTAGCTCAAATCACAGCCTAGAAATTGGATTGCACCTGAATTGGAGCACAATCCCAATGCTGCATGCACCTAATGAGGTCAGTTGCTGGACCACAGGAAACTGGTCCATCGGCCTCATTTGTTTATTATCGGTGAGCTGCAGGCGCCAGTTGAAGCTGCAGAGGTAGCTCGCCAGTCCTGGGAAGCATGAAGATCAGCTGGCTAAGATAGCGGTCGAGATGAGCAGAGTACAGGGATGGAGGGGGAAGGCAATCAGGAAGGGGGTGAGCGGTGGCTGGCAGCCGCTCACAAATTTAATGTGGATCCGGGAGGAGCACTCCTAAAGTAGGTAAAAAAGTTACAAATGACCTTTCAGGAGGCGGCCAAAGGGACCCCTGGTTTGGCTGCCAAATGCCTGAGAATACTGACTGCAGTATGCGCGGCACATGCTGTGGTTAGTTGCTAATTAATTTTGTAAAGGGGGGCCTGAAACGCACGGTAGGCCTCCTATTTGCATGTACAAAGGATCTAACGCCTGTTTCATGCATGGGCCCTGGACACCTATGCAGGAGTCTTTTCCAATATATGGGACAGTGCACTATCAGCGCGGAATGTGTACCCGCAGACCACCTGCAATATTGGATACTTAGGCATCTGTTTTACACCTGAAAAGCGGGCATGGCGCCAACAAATGTCTAGGACCACAACTCTGTTTCTACCTGAAACTACCCGTGAGCAATGCCACAAGTGTTCCACAATGTTAGCAAAATTCACAGTCTTCTTACATTTGACAATCCTTTCAAATTCAGTTCTACCAATTATTTAACTTTGACCTGCTTTTGAATAGCTGTTGGTTAAGATGAAAATAATGTTGTCTCTAATTAAAGTGTTTTTCTGCCTTTCTGAAGGTTCCCCTTGTGCAATGGGAAAATACTGTGGCCGAAGGAGAAAATAAACAAATAATTGGAAAAGAAGTGACCTCAAGATTTCTGGTGCTACTGCATGATTTGGAATGTAAAGGATGGTGTGTAATAGAACTCCCCACCCCGTCCCCCCACCACTTCCTCCTCCCTCCCTCTGCCGCCCACCCCACCCCACCCCACCCCCTCCCTCCCATTTCATCTATGAAACAATTTGGCTGCATTCATTATCAATATCTAATGGACTTTGCTATCAAGGAAGCTCTGTTATATGTTGTGTGCTTCAAGCATTTAGGGACCAGCTTACAGCTGAGTCTTTTGCTGTTAATCTCATTAATAGTTAACACCATCCTTGACTTGATTTGTTTTGTTTTGTGACTCTGACTCCAGTATTTTTAAGTTATAAAAATTGTGTTATTAATTTTTAGTTGCTTGTGCTTTGCTTTACAAACTGTACTGTGAGTGATACCTGGATCATACAGCTGGGCCGTAGCTCCACCCCTTGCCATCATTTTTGGTGCTGATGAAAATCTATTTTTGAGAGTGGCAGCTGTATTCATACAAATGATGGCTCAACCTGATAAGTGGGGCCTGAAGTGGCCAACGTAACTTTCACATAGTGTTTTTCTACAAGTTTGTGCACTTGGCCAACAAGACTTTGCATTTGGAGGCCAAACTAGCTTCCTGGCCAGAATATTCCTGGAGAGGTCTGGCTATTTTGATTTGGTAGGTTTTGAAGTTTATACAAGCTGAGAGACATTGGGTCAGATTTTCCTCTTCCTACACTTGAAGCTACTGAATTTTTCATACACAACAAACACAGGAATATTGGGCCAGCTACCTTACAGGTGTGTGTTTCTCCCCACCTGATTTTCCTGTATCCATTGCACCCAGATGACTCAATAGCCCCAGGTTCAGGAATTGGAACATTTACCCCAATGTATGAGAACATTAATTTCCTCATCATTGGTAGTGGTGTGGCCAGGGTTTTACTACCTCCAAGATCAGGGTTGTTAAATGAACTCTGCACATTTCAACAATCTGATTACCTCCACAGCTGTAATTAACTAAGATTTTTATTCTATTGAAATGTCCTCTTAGAATTCTTCCAAATGAAATAGTCAGGTAACAGATTTATCCAACAAAGATAGTTTGTTCTGAAAATGACTAACTTTCCAACAAGTCTCAGCTCATGAACTTTCCCCAAATTAGAATTACAAACAAGTTGATAGTCCTGCTGTCAGGAGATGAACCTCTGTCCATAGTGCATGCTGTTATAAATCCCTACAGCACAACAATGTAGTCTCAGGCATCATCTTCTGAAATTAACTATATCGAAATGAGCGGCATATAGACATAAGTATGTACAATTATTGGATTGCACCCAAATCGGGCGAGCTGAATTGTGAAAATGCAGAAGCCCACCACAGCCACTCTTGCTGAACCTATCCTTTCCTTTCTGCTTTCTAACTCTTCTGTCTGTCTCCACTCTTTCTGGCCCTATTTTCTCTCTCTCTTACTCTGTCTTGTCTGTAAGGTAGAAATTATGATCGGCGCTATTCTTGAAACAGGTTTAACCATTAGACCTTTAAACAGTTCAATGCCTGTGTCAAAATAGCATAGAGAGTAATTTGGTATGAACACTTTAAGTGTTCATAGAAGCAAATGCTGATCAGAATTTCCATCCTTATCACTTCTCACATCACTTCACCACGCAACTCCTTTTGATAAGTGAGATTGCTCGAAGTTATGCTGTAGTATGTAATACTTTACATCAATTCTGTTATAATAAGTACTGTAGCAGAGCAATCCAACATTAATGCATTGCTTCAGATTTGGTGTAATGCCCATTCGCTGTATCTTCATAAACTATGTGACTGAGAAAATACTGGATGGACAAGAATTCAGTAACTGCTTTTAAAATAAACAGAATTGTTTAAATAAATATTTTCAGTAAATAAATCATTGAACACCAAGTATAACTTGATGCCTGAGTGATTGGGAAAATGTCAACATGAAGACTCCATCATTTTCTGCACAATTCTCACAGTGGCCAAAACCAGGGCAATCCATTTCAAACAATTACACAGTGAATAACTATTATTTACTGATGAATAAACAAGCACTCTGCACAACTATGCATTGAGTAACCCCTACCCTACTGACAGATAGGCCTTCCACATAGCTACAAAATGATTAGGCCCGACACAAGAAAGTTTGAAACAGAAAAAGAAAAAAAGAGCTTGCATTTATATCACTCCTTTCATGACCGCAGGATATCCCAGACTGTTTTGCAGCCAATTGTGTACTTTTGAAGTTTAGCCACTGTTATAATATAGGAAACGCAGCAGCTAATTTGCACATAGCAAGGTCCCACAAACAGCAATGAGATAAATGACCAGATAATATGTTAAAAGTACATTTATAACATATAAATCCATCCTTCCAATAGACCATTTATAATGGACCCTATCCAATTTGTGCTGTAAGTCTTGACCTTCTATGATCTGATTGAGATGGTCCAAACTATTTCACAAAGGTTTACAGTTAGCAGAGGAAATCTTCATCTCAACAGTATGTGCTCAATTCAAATCTAGGCCACAGACATGAAAGGGCAGTGTTTAACCCACTGCATCAACCAGTCCCTTTGATAGAATTATGTCTTTGTGAAGCTGCAAATTAAAATGAAAGACATTTCTTGGAAGCAAAACAACAAATGTGTGCAGAGATGCGTGAAAGGCCTATGCAAATAAAAATCAAGAAAATTACAGTTTTTCAAAATTCAGGGGACTGTAGTAAACATATTAGTAGCTTAGAATGCAGTTAAACTCAATAAACTGTGCAATATAATGGTTGCTGTTGGGGAAACACAGCCCCTCACCCAGTAAGTTCATCAGGAGCAGAAAACCATGTTCTTGGTGAGAGGCAATATGTTCTAATTAATTACGATGTCGTACAATGAAAGGGAACCTCCCTTTGATTGGCAGGTCTGACTCACAGCCCCTGTATCCTCCCACTTTTTCACACAGACAACTCGCTGCGAGCTGTTTTGCTGCTTTGTCCTTTTGGCCAAGCTTTCTGTGGCCATTTTAAAACCTTTTGTGATTGCCCAAACTCCAGGGAACAATTTTATTACTAAAAGCACTGTCTTAAGGTGTGTGAATATTTTCCACAGAGCTCTATGACTCCGGTGTTGTCCACGTTCTGTCCATCTCAGAGCAGTCTTTTGCGGTTCTCGGCACATTTTAAAACACTGTAGACCAATCACATCACCCAATTCTTCGTCCACGATGTGGACCAATATTTTCAATCTTCAGGGAAATAGGGGAAATGTTGCAACCCCTACAGTTCTAACACTGCTGTGCAGTCCAATATGTGGCACAAACCCATTAGCACCACATTATGTATTTGCAATGTTCTGAATAGATGCTTAGGAAAAGTTTGCAAATGCAAAAACTTTGTGGAAAAAATAACAAATTTATATTTTTCATCTGGCACAAAGAAAGTCACCTTCCACACAAATATATTGGCTCACAACTTGCAGTCAGCAGCGAAGCGACGGCACTCACCGCTGACCTCTAAGAACGCTGCCCTCAAAGATCTCTCGACCTTAATTTGATTGTAGTGCTGTCAAAAGGGGATCCAGAGTGTGGAGCAGCAGTGATATCATCAAGCTGTCTAAGCAGCCAATCACATTGAAGAATTCTTACAGCAAATCAGGAAATAAGCACTGATTATCAATTCACTTAAAAAAAATTACAGAGAGCAAAATAAAGATTGGGACGTACACATGGGGTTAAGGTAGAAGCTGAAATATCATAAACAAACTTTAAAAAAATATTATTTAAAAATTCTAGTCATTTTTATCATAATGGAGAAATTTGACATTCCACAAATATAAAATTATTTTTCAGGGCCAGAACGGTTGTTCAGCAGTCAATACACTGTTAAAATCCCAGTTACACCTATTCCAACAAGGCTTAACTTTTTATAGGGTGTTCAGCAGCGATATTAGAGCAGAAAGCTTAAGTTTTCATCATTTCAACTAATTTCACTGATTGCCGGCTATGGAGAGTTCCACAGCGCAGCCTGTGGTGAAGCAGGGAATGACTGACCGCAACGTCAGGATTTCCACGTTTATCTGCGCATGTGCTAAATACTGAAGTTACGGTCAGTTTCAGTGGGGTAAAGACGCCGAACGATGACAGTTTCGCTGTCATTACCACAGAAAAATCTGGGCAATTAATTAAACCAGGACTCAAGTGGAGATGGTTGCATAGTGGTTATGTTACTGGACTAGTAATCCAGAGGCCTGGACTAATGATCTGGAATACATGAGCTCAAATCCCACCATGGCAGCTGGGGAATTTAAATTCAGTTAATTAGATAAATCTGGAATAAAAAGTTAGTATCAGTAATGGTGATCATCTGCTTCACTAATCTCCTTTAGGGAAGGAAATCTGCTGTCCTTACCTGGTCTGGCCTATATGTGACTCCAGACCCACAACTATGTGGTTGACTCTTAACTGCCCTCTTAAATGGTCCAGCAAGCCACTCAAACCGCTGCGAAAAACAATACTAGGCCCCGGATTCGGACATGAAAAAGGCACACCCAGACCAGGTGGCCCTGGAAAGTCCCCCTCACTAACATCTGGGGACTTATGCCAAAATTGGGAGAGCTGTCCCACAGACTAATAAAGCAACAGCCTTACATAGTCATACTCACAGAATTATACCTTTCAGCCAATGTCCCAACCTCGCATAATACCAAGCCTCTGACCTGCTCTTGAAGCCACTGTATTTATGTGACTGGTCCAGTTGAGTTTCTGGTCAATGGTGACCCCCCAAGATGTTGATGATGGAGGATTTGGCGATGGTAGTGCCGTTAAATGTCATGGGGACATGGTTAGTCTTTCTCTTGTTGGAGATGGTCATTGCCTGGCACTTGTGTCACAGAGTCTGGGGAAGTGACTCACCTCCTGATTCCCCAAAGCCTTTCGACCATCTACAAGACACAAGTCAGGAGTGTGATGGAATACTCTCCACTTGCCTGGATGAGTGCAGTTCCAACAACACTCAAGAAGCTCGACACCATCCAGCACAAAGCAGCCCACTTGATTCGCACCCCGTAAACTGCCTTAATCATTCACATCCTCCACTGCCGGCGCACCATGTCTGCAGTATGTATCATCTACAAGATACTCGATAGCAACTCACCAAGGCTTCTTCAACAGCACCTCCCAAGCCCACCACCTCTACCACCCAGAAGGGCAAAGGCAGCAGGCGCATGGGAACACCACCACCTCCAAGTTTCCCTCCAAGTTACACGCCATCCTGACTTGGAAATATATCGCTGTTCTTTCATCATTGCTGGGTCAAAATCCTGGCACTCCCTACCTAATAACACTGTTGGAGTCCCTTCACGACACAGACTGCAGCAGTTCAAGAAGGCAGCTCACCACCACCTTCTCAAGGGCAATTAGGGATGGGCAATCAATGCTGTGAGGGCAGTAGTGTGAGGGCAGTAGTGTGGGGGCAGTAGAGTGAGGGCACTAGTGTGAGGGCACTAGTGTGAGGGCAGTAGTGTGAGGACAGTAGTGTGAGGGCAGTAGTGTGAGGGCAGTAGTGTGAGGGCAACAGTGTGAGGGCAGTAGTGTGAAGGCAGTAGTGTGAGGGCACTAGTGTGAGGACAGTAGTGTGAGGACAGTAGTGTGAGAGCAGTAGTGTGAGAGTAGTGTGAGGGCAGTAGTGTGAGGACAATAGTGTGAGGGCAGTAGTGTGAGGACAATAGTGTGAGGGCAGTAGTGTGAGGACAGTAGTGTGAGGGCAGTAGTGTGAGGGCAGTAGTGTGAGGGCAGTAGTGAGGACAGTAGTGAGGGCAGTAGTGTCAGGACAGTACTGGGAGGGCAGTAGTGTGAGGGCAGTAGTGTGAGGGCAACAGTGTGAGGGCAGTAGTGTGAGGGCAGTAGTGTGAGGGCAACAGTGTGAGGGCAGTAGTGTGAGGGCAGTAGTGTGAGGAGAGTAGTGTGAGGACAGTAGTGTGGGGGCAGTAGTGTGGGGGCAGTAGTGTGAGGACAGTAGTGTGAGGGCAGTAGTGTGAGGGCAGTAGTGAGGACAATAGTGTGAGGGCAGTAGTGTGAATTCAGTAGTGTGAGGGCAGTAGTGTCAGGGCAGTAGTGTCAGGGCAGTAGTGTCAGGGCAGTAGTGTGAGAGTAGTGTGAGGGACGTAGTGTGAGGGCAGTAGTGTCCGGGCAGTAGTGTGAAGGCAGTAGTGTGTGGTCAGAGTGAGGGCAGTAGTGTGAGGGCAGTAGTGTGAGGGCAGTAGTGTGAGGACAGGAGTGTGAGGGCAATAGTGTGAGCGCAGTGTGAGGACAGTAGTGTGAGGGCAGTTGTGTGAGGGCAGTAGTGTGAGGGCAGTAGTGTGAGGGCAATAGTGTGAGGGCAGTAGTGTGAGGACAATAGTGTGAGGACAGTAGTGTGAGGACAGTAGTGGGAGGGCAGTAGCGTGAGGGCAGTAGTGTGAGGGCAACAGTGTGAGGGCAGTAGTGTGAGGGCAACAGTGTGAGGGCAGTAGTGTGAGGGCAACAGTGTGAGGGCAGTAGTGTGAGGGCAGTAGTGTGAGGACAGTAGTGTGAGGGCAGTAGTGTGAGGACATTAGTGTGAGGACAGTAGTGTGAGAGTAGTGTGAGGGCAGTAGTGTGAGGACAATAGTGTGAGGGCAGTAGTTTGAATTCAGTAATGTGAGGGCAGTAGTGTCAGGGCAGTAGTGTCAGGGCAGTAGTGTCAGGGCAGTAGTGTGAGAGTAGTGTGAGGAGAGTAGTGTGAGGGCAGTAGTGTGAGGGCAGTAGTGTGAAGGCAGTAGTGTGTGGTCAGAGTGAGGGCAGTAGTGTGAGGGCAATAGTGTGAGGGCAGTAGTGTGAGGACAGTAGTGTGAGGGCAATAGTGTGAGGACAGTAGTGTGAGGGCAATAGTGTGAGCACAGTGTGAGGACAGTAGTGTGAGGGCAGTTGTGTGAGGGCAGTGGTGTGAGGGCAGTAGTGTGAGGGCAATAGTGTGAGGGCAGTAGTGTGAGGACAATAGTGCGAGGACAGTAGTGTGAGGGCAATAGTGTGAGGACAGTAGTGTGAGGGCAGTAGTGTGAGGACAATAGTGTGAGGACAGTAGTGTGAGGGCAATCGTGTGAGGACAGTAGTGTGAGGGCAGTAGTGTGAGGACAATGGTGTGAGGACAGTAGTGTGAGGACAATAGTGTGAGGACAGTAGTGTGAGGGCAGTAGTGCGAGGGCAGTAGTGTGAGGACAATAGTGTGAGGGCAGTAGTGTGAGGGCAGTTGTGTGAGGGCAGTAGTGTGAGGGCAGTAGTGTGAGGGCAGTAGTGTGAGGGCAGTAGTGTGAGGACAACAGTGTGAGGGCAGTAGTGTGAGGACAATAGTGTGAGGACAGTAGTGTGAGGGCAATAGTGTGAGGACAGTAGTGTGAGGGCAATAGTGTGAGGGCAGTAGTATGAGGGCAATAGTGTGAGGACAGTAGTGTGAGGGCAATAGTGTGAGGACAGTAGTGTGAGGGCAGTAGTGTGAGGGCAATAGTGTGAGGACAGTAGTGTGAGGGCAGTAGTGTGAGGACAGTAGTGTGAGGACAGTAGTGTGAGAGTAGTGTGAGGGCAGTAGTGTGAGGGCAGTAGTGTGAGGACAATAGTGTGAGGGCAGTAGTGTGAATTCAGTAATGTGAGGGCAGAAGTGTCAGGGCAGTAGTGTCAGGGCAGTAGTGTCAGGGCAGTAGTGTGAGAGTAGTGTGAGGGCAGTAGTGTGAGGGCAGTAGTGTGAAGGCAGTAATGTGTGGTCAGAGTGAGGGCAGTAGTGTGAGGGCAATAGTGTGAGGGCAGTAGTGTGACGGCAGTAGTGTGAGGGCAATAGTGTGAGGGCAATAGTGTGAGCGCAGTGTGAGGACAGTAGTGTGAGGGCAGTTGTGTGAGGGCAGTAGTGTGAGGGCAGTAGTGGGAGGGCAGTAGTGGGAGGGCAGTAGTGTGAGGGCAACAGTGTGAGGGCAGTAGTGTGAGGGCAACAGTGTGAGGGCAGTAGTGTGAGGGCAACAGTGTGAGGGCAGTAGTGTGAGGGCAGTAGTGTGAGGACAGTAGTGTGAGGACAGTAGTGTGAGGGCAGTAGTGTGAGGACAGTAGTGTGAGGACAGTAGTGTGAGAGTAGTGTGAGGGCAGTAGTGTGAGGACAATAGTGTGAGGGCAGTAGTGTGAATTCAGTAGTGTGAGGGCAGTAGTGTCAGGGCAGTAGTGTCAGGGCAGTAGTGTCAGGGCAGTAGTGTGAGAGTAGTGTGAGGAGAGTAGTGTGAGGGCAGTAGTGTGAGGGCAGTAGTGTCCGGGCAGTAGTGTGAAGGCAGTAGTGTGTGGTCAGAGTGAGGGCAGTAGTGTGAGGGCAGTAGTGTGAGGGCAGTAGTGTGAGGACAGTAGTGTGAGGGCAATAGTGTGAGCACAGTGTGAGGACAGTAGTGTGAGGGCAGTAGTGTGAGGGCAGTAGTGTGAGGGCAGTAGTGTGAGGACAATAGTGTGAGGGCAGTAGTGTGAATTCAGTAGTGTCAGGGCAGTAGTGTCAGGGCAGTAGTGTCAGGGCAGTAGTGTGAGGGCAGTAGTGTGAGGACAATAGTGTGAGGGCAGTAGTGTGAATTCAGTAGTGTGAGGGCAGTAGTGTCAGGGCAGTAGTGTCAGGGCAGTAGTGTGAGAGTAGTGTGAGGGCAGTAGTGTGAGGGCAGTAGTGTCCGGGCAGTAGTGTGAAGGCAGTAGTGTGTGGTCAGAGTGAGGGCAGTAGTGTGAGGGCAGTAGTGTGAGGGCAGTAGTGTGAGGGCAGTAGTGTGAGGACAGTAGTGTGAGGACAGTAGTGTGAGCGCAGTGTGAGGACAGTAGTGTGAGGGCAGTTGTGTGAGGGCAGTAGTGTGAGGGCAGTAGTGTGAGGGCAATAGTGTGAGGGCAGTAGTGTGAGGACAATAGTGTGAGGACAGTAGTGTGAGGACAGTAGTGGGAGGGCAGTAGTGTGAGGGCAGTAGTGTGAGGGCAACAGTGTGAGGGCAGTAGTGTGAGGGCAACAGTGTGAGGGCAGTAGTGTGAGGGCAACAGTGTGAGGGCAGTAGTGTGAGGGCAGTAGTGTGAGGACAGTAGTGTGAGGGCAGTAGTGTGAGGACATTAGTGTGAGGACAGTAGTGTGAGAGTAGTGTGAGGGCAGTAGTGTGAGGACAATAGTGTGAGGGCAGTAGTTTGAATTCAGTAATGTGAGGGCAGTAGTGTCAGGGCAGTAGTGTCAGGGCAGTAGTGTGAGAGTAGTGTGAGGAGAGTAGTGTGAGGGCAGTAGTGTGAGGGCAGTAGTGTCCGGGCAGTAGTGTGAAGGCAGTAGTGTGTGGTCAGAGTGAGGGCAGTAGTGTGAGGGCAATAGTGTGAGGGCAGTAGTGTGAGGGCAGTAGTGTGAGGGCAGTAGTGTGAGGGCAGTAGTGTGAGGACAGTAGTGTGAGGGCAATAGTGTGAGCACAGTGTGAGGACAGTAGTGTGAGGGCAGTTGTGTGAGGGCAGTGGTGTGAGGGCAGTAGTGTGAGGGCAATAGTGTGAGGGCAGTAGTGTGAGGACAATAGTGCGAGGACAGTAGTGTGAGGGCAATAGTGTGAGGACAGTAGTGTGAGGGCAGTAGTGTGAGGACAATAGTGTGAGGACAGTAGTGTGAGGGCAATCGTGTGAGGACAGTAGTGTGAGGACAATGGTGTGAGGACAGTAGTGTGAGGACAATAGTGTGAGGACAGTAGTGTGAGGGCAGTAGTGCGAGGGCAGTAGTGTGAGGACAATAGTGTGAGGGCAGTAGTGTGAGGGCAGTTGTGTGAGGGCAGTAGTGTGAGGGCAGTAGTGTGAGGGCAGTAGTGTGAGGACAATAGTGTGAGGGCAGTAGTGTGAGGACAATAGTGTGAGGACAGTAGTGTGAGGGCAATAGTGTGAGGACAGTAGTGTGAGGGCAATAGTGTGAGGGCAGTAGTATGAGGGCAATAGTGTGAGGACAGTAGTGTGAGGGCAATAGTGTGAGGACAGTAGTGTGAGGGCAGTAGTGTGAGGGCAATAGTGTGAGGACAGTAGTGTGAGGGCAGTAGTGTGAGGACAGTAGTGTGAGGACAGTAGTGTGAGAGTAGTGTGAGGGCAGTAGTGTGAGGGCAGTAGTGTGAAGACAATAGTGTGAGGGCAGTAGTGTGAATTCAGTAATGTGAGGGCAGTAGTGTCAGGGCAGTAGTGTCAGGGCAGTAGTGTCAGGGCAGTAGTGTGAGAGTAGTGTGAGGGCAGTAGTGTGAGGGCAGTAGTGTGAAGGCAGTAGTGTGTGGTCAGAGTGAGGGCAGTAGTGTGAGGGCAATAGTGTGAGGGCAGTAGTGTGACGGCAGTAGTGTGAGGACAGTAGTGTGAGGGCAATAGTGTGAGTGCAGTGTGAGGACAGTAGTGTGAGGGCAGTTGTGTGAGGGCAGTAGTGTGAGGGCAGTAGTGGGAGGGCAGTAGTGTGAGGGCAGTAGTGTGAGGGCAACAGTGTGAGGGCAGTAGTGTGAGGGCAACAGTGTGAGGGCAGTAGTGTGAGGGCAACAGTGTGAGGGCAGTAGTGTGAGGGCAGTAGTGTGAGGACAGTAGTGTGAGGACAGTAGTGTGAGGGCAGTAGTGTGAGGACAATAGTGTGGGGACAGTAGTGTGAGAGTAGTGTGAGGGCAGTAGTGTGAGGACAATAGTGTGAGGGCAGTAGTGTGAATTCAGTAGTGTGAGGGCAGTAGTGTGAGGGCAGTAGTGTGAGAGTAGTGTGAGGAGAGTAGTGTGAGGGCAGTAGTGTGAGGGCAGTAGTGTCCGGGCAGTAGTGTGAAGGCAGTAGTGTGTGGTCAGAGTGAGGGCAGTAGTGTGAGGGCAGTAGTGTGAGGACAGTAGTGTGAGGGCAATAGTGTGAGCACAGTGTGAGGACAGTAGTGTGAGGGCAGTGGTGTGAGGACAATAGTGTGAGGACAGTAGTGTGAGGGCAATAGTGTGAGGACAGTAGTGTGAGGGCAGTAGTGTGAGGACAATAGTGTGAGGACAGTAGTGTGAGGGCAATAGTGTGAGGACAGTAGTGTGAGGGCAGTAGTGTGAGGACAATGGTGTGAGGACAGTAGTGTGAGGGCAATAGTGTGAGGACAGTAGTGTGAGGGCAGTAGTGCGAGGGCAGTAGTGTGAGGACAATAGTGTGAGGGCAGTAGTGTGAGGGCAGTTGTGTGAGGGCAGTAGTGTGAGGGCAATAGTGTGAGGGCAGTAGTGTGAGGACAATAGTGTGAGGGCAGTAGTGTGAGGACAATAGTGTGAGGACAGTAGTGTGAGGGCAATAGTGTGAGGGCAGTAGTGTGAGGGCAATAGTGTGAGGACAGTAGTGTGAGGGCAGTAGTGTGAGGGCAATAGTGTGAGGACAGTAGTGTGAGGGCAGTAGTGTGAGGGCAATAGTGTGAGGACAGTAGTGTGAGGGCAATAGTGTGAGGACAGTAGAGTGAGGGCAATAGTGTGAGGGCAATAGTGTGAGGACAGTAGTGTGAGGGCAATAGTGTGAGGACAGTAGTGTGAGGGCAGTAGTGTGAGGGCAATAGTGTGAGGACAGTAGTGTGAGGGCAGTAGTGTGAGGGCAATAGTGTGAGGACAGTAGTGTGAGGGCAATAGTGTGAGGACAGTAATGTGAGGGCAATAGTGTGAGGACAGTAGTGTGAGGGCAGTAGTGTGAGGGCAATAGTGTGAGGACAGTAGTGTTGTGAAACAGTTGATTAAAGCCTTGTTTTATACTCAAACCAAGTGCTTAGTAGTTTTCTTACGTCACTGCCCTCACACTACTGCCCTCACACTACTGCCCTTACACTATTGAATTCACACTACTGTCCTCACATTGCCCTCACACGACTGCCCTCACACTACCGTCTTCACACTACTGAATTCACACTACTGCCCTCACACTACTGCCCTCACACTACTGCCCTCACACGGCTGCCCTTACACTACTGCCTTCACACTACTGCCCTCACACTACTGAATTTACACTACTGTCCTCACACTACTGCCCTCACACTACTGTCCTCACACTGTCCTCACACTACTGCCCCACACTACTGACCTCACACTACTGTCCTCACACTACTGTCCTCACACTACTGAATTCACACTACTGCCCTCACACTACTGCCCGACACTACTGACCTCACACTACTGTCCTCACACTACTGCCCTCACACTACTGAATTCACACTACTGCCCCCACACTACTGTCCTCACACTACTGAATTCACACTACTGCCCTCACACTACTGCCCGACACTACTGACCTCACACTACTGTCCTCACACTACTGCCCTCACACTACTGAATTCACACTACTGCCCCCACACTACTGTCCTCACACTACTGCCCAACACTATTGCCCTCACACTGCTGCCCTCACACTACTGCCCTCACACTACTGCCCCCACCCTACTGTCCTCACACTACTGCCCTCACACTACTGCCCTCACACTACTGCCCTCACACTACTGACCTCACACTACTGCCCTCACACTGCTGCCCTCACACTACTGAATTCACACTACTGTCCTCACACTACTGCCCCACACTACTGACCTCACTACTGTCCTCATACTACTGTCCTCACACTACTGAATTCACACTACTGCCCTCACACTACTGCCCTCACACTATTGCCCTCACACTACTGCCCTCACACTACTGTTGTCACACTACTGCCCTCACACTACTGTCTTCACACTACTGCCCTCACACAACCCTCACACTACTGCCCTCACACTACTGCCCTCACACGACTGTCCTCACACTACTGAATCCACACTACTGCCCTTACACTACTGCCCTCACACTATTGAATTCACACTACTGCACTCACACTACTGCCCTCACACTACTGAATTCACACTACTGTCCTCACACTACTGCCCTCACACTACTGACCTCACACTACTGTCCTCACACTACTGCCCCACACTACTGTCCTCACACTACTGAATTCACACTACTGCCCTCAGACTACTGCCCTCACACTACTGAATTCACACTACTGCCTTTACACTACTGCCCTCACACTACTGCCCTCACACTACTGAATTCATACTACTGTCCTCACTACTGCCCTCACACTACTGACCTCACACTACTGCCCTCACACTACTGTCCTCACACTACTGCCCCACACTACTGACCTCACACCACTGTCCTCACACTACTGTCCTCACACTACTGCCCTCACACTACTGCCCCACACTACTGCCCTCACACTACTGACCTCACACTATTGCCCTCGCACTACTGTCCTCACACCACCCTCACACTACTGCCCTCACACTATTGCCCTCACACTACTGTCCTCACACCACCCTCACACTACTGACCTCACACTATTGCCCTCACACTGCTGTCCTCACACTACCCTCACACTACTGTCCTCACACTACCCTCACACTACTGTCCTCACACTGCGCTCACACTACTGTCCTCACACTACTGCCCTCACACTACTGCCCTCACACTACTGTCCTCACACTGCGCTCACACTACTGTCATCGCACTACTGACCTCGCACTACTGCCCTCATACTGCCCTCACACTACTGTCCTCACACAGCGCTCACACTACTGTCCTCGCACTACTGACCTCACACTACTGTCCTCACACTGCCCACATACTACTACCCTCACACTACTGCCCTCACTCTACTGCCCTCACTCTACTGCCCTCACACTTACTTCCAGTGTGAGGGCATGCACGTGGCTTTGCCTGCACCACATATAAATGCTGAGTTGTACTACAACCGCAAAGGTTTCCACTCTCTGAATGTGCAGTTGGTGTGCAACCATGCTCAGCACATCAGGTGAATGCCCAGTATCCTGGCAGCAGTCATGATGCTTTTATTCTATGCCAGTCCTCTGCTCCCTCAGTCTTTGAGCCGCCAAGACAAACCAGATGGTGGCTACTGGGCGACAAGGCAATCCCTCGACCACCTGGCTCATGACCCCGCTCTGCAACCCAACCACACATGGGCAGCATGCATACGACGAGAGCGATGCTGCCACATGAAACATCATAGTGCAGACCACTGGTGTCCTTAAACAACACTTCTGCTGCCTGGACCACTCTGGAGGAACCCTACAGTACTCACCGGAGCTCGTATACCAATTTGTTGTCATCTGCTGTATCCTCCACAAACTGGCCATCATGAGGGCACAGCTCTTGCCACCAGGGATATGGCCTCCAGGGGGAGGAAGAGGAGTAGGAGGAGGAGGAATAAGAAGAGGTGGAAGAGGAAGAAGCAGAAGTGGAAAGAAGGAGGCAACCCAGACAACCTCTTTCTGACTGGGATATTTGAGAATGGCCAGCACCGTCTCCTCCAAGGGGATGAGGTGATGCAGGCGAACCTATCCCCCGCTGGTTAAAGTTTGCTGGCGCCGGTTATGCGCCACCTTTTCCTGCAAGAGAAAGGGAAGTGTGTCAGTGAGTGGTGTAATCTGTTTAGGTGATGTGCCTGTGATGGTTGAATAGCTGACAGTGTGCTCAAGCTGTGAGATGTGGGTGTGAGGCTTGCAACAGTGGTAAGTGTGTGCGGATGATGTGAAGTTACGAATGTGAGGTATGAGTCATGCTTGGTAGAGATTGTTGTTAGGTGAGTGATGGGGTGTGGTGAATTGAGCAGCGTGTGAGGCTAGTGGTGCAGATGGTGGGATTTGGCACTTGAAGATGAATTCACTGACCTTGACCACTCGTATGTGGTCATTAAACTTCTTCCTGCACTGCATCCATGTCCTCAGGGCTACACTGTGGCATTGAGAGCAACAGCTATCTGCTCCCGCTGCACTCAGGTCCATTGCCTGGAGGGCCTCCTGGCCCCCTGTGGAAATAGGAACTCTCTCCTGAAGTTGACCACCTGGACCAAGGCCTCCAGTGCTGCATCAGAGAACCTTGGTGCATGCTCTCATCCTTGTTGTGCCACCATTATAACTTTCTTGTTCACTGTCTTCCCAGCCACTTCAATCACCTGTTGCAGGTAGCAGGCACTCCCCTTTAAGAGGTGCAGACTGCCTTTAAGTAGTGCAGGCTAGCTTTAAATGGAGTTAGCCTCACACGAACTTGTGTGCCTTGCTGAGCGTTCAGCCACTCAGCAGCGCGTTCAGCACTGAGCAGAACGCTACAATCTTGCAAATGAGCAGGCAGCACAAAGGTCATATTCTGCCTGCAGTCTTCCATAGTGTATTTGGATTTCCAAAAGGCATTCGATAAGGTGCCAGATAAAAGGTCACTGCACAAGATAAGAGCTCATGGTGTTGGGGGTAATATATTAGCATGGATAGAAGATTGGCTAACTAACAGAAAACAGAGAGTCAGGATAAATGGGTCATTTTCCGGTTGGCAAGCTGTAACTAGTGGGGTGCCACAGGGATCGGTGCTGGGGCCTCAACTGTTTACAATCTATATTAATGAATTGGATGAAGGGACTGAGTGTAATGTAGCCAAATTTGCTGATGATACAAAGATAGGTGGGAAAGCAAGTTGTGAGGAGGACTCAGAGTGTGCAAAGGGATGTAGATAGATTAAGTGAGTGGGCAAAAATTTGGCAGATGGAGTATAATGTGGGAAAATGTGAAGTTATCCACTTTGGTAGGAAAAATAGAAAAGCAAAATATTATTTAAATGGAAAGAGACTACAGAACGTTACGGTACAGAAGGATCTGGGTGTCCTCATACATGAAACAATAAAAAGTTAGCATGCAGGTACAGTAAGTCATTAGGAAGGCAAATGGAATGTTGGTCTTTATTTCAAGGGTGATAGAGTATAAAAGTAGGGAAGTCTTGCTACAACTGTACAGGGCGTTGGTGAGACCACCCCGGAGTACTGCGTACAGTTTTGGTCTCCTTATTTAAGGAGGGATATACTTGCATTGGAGGCAGTTCAGAGAAGGTTCACTAGGTTGAATACTGAGATGAAAGTGTTGTCTTATGACGAAAGGCTGAGCAGGTTGGGCCTCTACTCATTGGAGTTTAGAAGAATGAGAGGTGATCTTATTAAAATATACAAGATTCTGAGGGGGCTCGACAGGATAGATGCTGAGAGGATGTTTCGTGGGGGAATCTAGAACTAGGGGGCATAGTTTCAGAATAAGGGGTCGCCCATTTAAGATGGAGATGAGGAGGAATTTCTTCTCTCAGAGGGTTGTGAATCTTTGGAATTCTCTACCCCAGAGAGCTGTGGAGGCGGAGTCAGTGAATATATTCAAGGCGGAGATTGACAGATATTTGAGCTACAGGGGAGTCAAGGGTTACGGGGAGCGGGTGGGAAAGTGGAGTTGAGGCCAAGATCAGATCAGCCATGATCATATTGAATGGCGGAGCAGGCTCGGGGGGCCGAATGGCCTACTCCTGCTCCTATTTCTTATGTTCACCTCTTGCTTTCACCCACCCCCCGCCCCCCTACCCCCGACCACAACTCTACCCTTGTGCCTGTCTAATTTCAGAGACCAAAGAAATCCAACTGGGCCAGCCAGTGGTGCAAGAGGAAGAGGGAGAGAAAGAGGAGAGTGGTGATGAAGATGAAACACCATCACTCGATCTGACATTCGCAGCCACCAGCTCAGATATTGGCACTGCACGGAATTTAGAGGGTAGCTCAGAGGTGGGATCTGTACGTGGTGAGTCACCGGGCACGAGCGGGCTGCAACCAGGGCAGGGGAAAGGGTGGCTCGGGGGCCAGCTCCCTGGAGGGCGAGGTCGCATACGAGTTCTGCTGCAAAGGAGTATGCAGAAGCTCAGCACCAACATTGCACAGGGCTTTGCGCAGAGCCTGGAGCCAAACTTTCCAGCGTGGAAGCGGGTGGGCAGATCCATTAACGCACTTGTGGACCCAACCATCATACAGCGTCTGATGGCAAATGTCTCAGCTTCCAATGCTGTACAAGCGGCATCCACCCAACATCTTCTGCTGCAATGGAAGCTCAGGCTGAAGTCATGCAAGCTCAGCTTGCTGCCACGCAAGCACAGGCTACTGCCATGATGGCTGGGTTTACCAGTTTTGAAAGGGGCTTGCAGGGTGTGACAGCATTCCAGCAATCTTTCCTCCAGCAGATTACTAGGATTGCCCCGGGGGAGTGGCAGTTCCTCTGTGGAGGACGAACCTGCTGTCCTCTCTCAGGATGACAGTATTCACACTCCCACAACTGCCACTCCGCCAGTGTCCTTGCTGTTGCCTGTCAGCCAGTCAGCCCAGACTGCTGCCGCTCATGCCGAAGTGGTGCAGTCCGAAGCCGGACCTACTAGGCCCAGAGCTGCTCGAGGTCATCCTGCAAGACCATCTGCCATCACTGGGGTAGCATTGAGGCACTTACTCAGGGGTACGGTAACATAGTGGGTATGTTACTGGACTAGTAATCCAAAGGCCTGGACTAATGGATCATAAGAACATAAGAAATAGGAGCAGGAGTAGGCCAATCGGCCCCTCGAGCCTGCTCCGCCATTCAATAAGATCATGGCTGATCTGATCCTAACCACCAATCTACTATTACAGAACCATCTCCTGAATCTAACAGAATTAGACACACGAAATAGGAGCAGGATCAGGCTACACGGCCCCTGGGCCCGCTCCGCTACCCACAGGGCCATGTCCGATCCGAACCTAGACTCATGTCCAAATTCCTGCCCGCTCCCCGTAACCCTTAATTCCCTTTACTTCTAGGAAACTGTCTATTTCTGTTTTAAATTTATGTAATGATGTAGCTTCTACAGCTTTTTGGGGCAGCATATTCCATGGACCTACCACCCTCTGAGTGAAGTAGTTCCTCCTCATCTCAGTTTTGAAAGCGCAGCCCCTTATTCTAAGACTATGCCCCCTAGTTCTAGTTTCACACATCATCGGGAACATCCTCCCCGCATCCACCCGATCCAACCCCTTCACAATCTTATATTTTTCAATAAGATCGCCTCTCATTCTTCTGAACTCCAATGAGTAGAGTCCCAATCTACTCAACCTCTCCTCATATGTCCATCCCCTCATCCCCGGGATTAACCGAGTGAACCTTATTTGTACTGACTCGAGAGCAAGTATGTCTTTTCTTAAGTATGGACACCAAAACTGTACGCAGTATTCCAGGTGCGGTCTCACCAATGCCTTGTACAACTGAAGCAATACCTCCCTATTTTTATATTCTATCCCCCTAGCAATGAAAGCCAACATTCCATTGGCCTTCTTAATCACTTGCTGCACCTGCATACTAACCTTTTGAGTTTCGTGCACCAGGACCCCCAGATCCCTTTGTACTTCAGTACTTTCCAGTTTCTTGCCATTAAGATAATAACTTGCTCTACGATTTTTCCTGCCAAAGTGCATAACCTCACACTTTCCAGTATTGTATTCCATCTGCCAAATCTCTGCCCACTTACTTAGCCTGTCTATGTCCCCTTGCAGGTTTTTTATGTCCTCCTCACTCACTACTTTCCCTCCCATCTTAGTATCATCTGCAAACTTTGATATGTTACACTCGGTCCCCTCCTCCAAATCGTTAATATAGATTGTAAAGAGTTGGGGACCCAGCACTGACCCCTGCGGAACACCACTAGTTACTGATTGCCAGTCTGAGAATGAAGCATTTATCCCAACTCTCTGCCTTCTGTTAGATAGCCAATCCTCTATCCATGCCAGAATATTACCCCCAATCCCGTGATTTTTTATCTTAAGCAATAATCTTTTGTGTGGCACCTTGTCAAATGCCTTTTGGAAGTCTAAATACACTACGTCTACTGGTTCCCCTTTATCCACCCTATATGTTACTTCCTCAAAGAACTCCAGCAAATTTGTCAAACATGACTTCCCCTTCATAAAACCATGCTGACTTTGTCCTATTAAATTATGATTATCCAAATGTCCTGTTACTGTCTCCTTAATAATGGACTCCAAAATTTTACCTACCACAGATGTTAGGCTAACCGGTCTATAGTTTCCAGTCTTCTGTCTACTGCCCTTTTTAAATAAGGGTGTTACATTAGCAGTTTTCCAGTCTGCCGGGACCTTTGCCGAGTCCAGGGAGTTTTGGAAAATTATTACCAATGCATCCACAATCCCTACCGTCACTTCCCTCAAGACCCTAGGATGTAAGCCATCAGGTCCAGGTGATTTATCCGCCTTGAGTCCCATTATTTTACCAAGTACCACTTCCTTAGTGATTTTGATCGTGTTTAGCTCCTCCCCCCCATAGCCCCCTGTTTGTCCAGTGTTGGGATATTCTTAGTGTCCTCTACTGTAAAGACTGATACAAAATATTCATTCAGTGTTTTTGCCATCTCCATATTTCCCACCATTAATTTCCCGGTCTCATCCTCTAAGGGACCAACATTTACTTTAGCCACCCTTTTTCTTTTCATATAACTATAAAAACTCTTACTATCTGTTTTTATATTTTTTGCTAATTTACTTTCATAATCTATCTTCCCTTTCTTAATCAATCTTTTTGTTATTTTTTGCTGTCTTTTAAAGTTTTCCCAATCCTCTATCCTCCCACTAGATTTGGCTACCTTATATGCCTTTGTTTTTAGTCGAATACTATCCTTAATTTCTTTACTTAGCCACGGATGGCTGTCTTTTCTTTTACACCCTTTTCTTCTCAGTGGAATATATATTTTTTGGAAGCTGTAAAATAACTCCTTAAATATACACCACTGATCATGTATCGTCTTACCCTTTAATCTATTTTCCCAATCCACTCTACTCAATTCCACTCTCATACCTTCATAGTCTCCTTTATTCAAGCTTAGCATGCTTGTTTGAGATCCAACCTTCTCACCCTCTAATTGAATATGGAATTCAACCATGTTATGGTCACTCATTCCAAGGGGATCCTTTACTAGGACATTTTTAATTAATCCTGTCTCGTTACACAGGACCAGATCTAAGGTTGCTTGCCCCCTGGTCGGTTCAGTTACATACTGCTCAAGAAACCCATCCCTAATACACTCAATGAACTCATCCTCAAGGCAGCCCTGCCCAATTTGATTTGTCCAATTAATATGATAGTTAAAATCCCCCATAATTATAGATGTTTCCTTATTACAAGCCTCAACTATTTCCTGATTGATACTCCGTCCAACAGAGTTGCAACTGTTCGGAGGCCTATAGACTACGCCCACTAGTGTTTTTTTCCCCTTATTATTCCTTACCTCCACCCAAACTATTTCATTATCCTGATCTTTTGACCCAATATCATTTCTCTGTATTACAGCGATTCCTTCCTTTATTAACATAGCCACCCCACCTCCCCTTCCTTCCTGCCTGTCCTTCCTGATCGTTAAATAACCTGGTATGTTTAATTCCCAGGCATTGTCACCCTGCAGCCATGTTTCTGTAATGGCCACAAGATCATACCCATATGTAGTTATTTGTGCCATTAACTCGTCTATTTTGTTACGAATGCTACGTGCATTCAGATAGAGAACTTTCAAATATGTTTTGTGACACTTAGTTCCTGCTTTTGCCCTTTTTATTACTTTACCTTTTACTCCATACCTTCTGCCCCTTCCTGACACGCTCTGGTTTTTAATTTCCCCACTGCTACCTAAGTCTATGACCTTCTCTGTTGTCATTTTTATTATTTGCTCTCTAGGAACCTCCCCCCGACTAGTTAGTTTAAAGCCCTCTCTACAGCCCTAGTTATATGATCCGCCAGGACTCTAGTCCCAGCACTGGCCAAGTGAAGCCCGTCCCAATGGAACAGTTCCCTCCTGCCCCAGTACTGGTGCCAGTGTCCCAGGAAGCAAAACCCATTTCTCCCACACCAGTCTTTGAGCCACGCATTTAACTCTCTAATTTTATTTGTCCTAGCCAAATTCGCTCGTGGCTCAGGTAATAATCCAGAGATTATTACCCTTGAGGTTCTGTTTTTTAATTTGACCCCTAGCTGCTCATACTCCTTTAACAGAACTGGCTTCCTAGTCCTATCTACGTCGTTTGTACCAACATGGACCACGACAACTGGATCCACCCCCTCCCACTGCAAGTTTCTTTCCAGCACAGAGGAGATGTCCTTAACCCTGGCACCGGGTAGGCAACACAGCCTTCGGGACTCTCGCTCTCGGCTGCAGAGAACTCTATCTATCCCCCTAATAATACTATCCCCTACCACTACAACATTTCTATTTACTCCCCCCTCTTGAATGGCCCCCCATTCCACGGTGCTGTGGCCAGGTTGCTCATCCTCCCTGCAGTCCCTGCTCCTGTCCCCACAGGGAGTAAGAACCTCGAACCTGTTGGACAAGAGCAAGGGCTGCGGCTCCTCCAGCTCTACCTCCTGGATCCCCGTACCTGCCTCACTCGTAGTCACACCGTCCTGTCCATGACCATGGGCTACATCTGAATTAATTAACTTCATAGGTGTGACCACCTCCTGATACACAGAGTCCAGGTACTTCTCCCCCTCCCTGATGTGTCGCAGTGTCTGAAGCTCAGACTCCAGCTCATCAACACGGAGCTGGAGTTCCTGTAGCAGCAGACACTTGTCACAGACGTAATCACCGTGAGCCTCAATGGGGTTCACCGGCTCCCACATCTCGCAACAGTAACACATCACCTGCTCCATTCTATGTAATTAATTAAATTTGTTATTGTTAGTTATGGACACCCTCTGCCCGATTTTAGATGCTAGTATCCCCTTTAATTAATTGGATTTAAATTAAATCAATCCCTCTAGTTACACCAGTTAAATGGTTTACCAACAATCACTCTGCACCAGAAAGGCCTTATTAACTACAACCCACAGAGTTAAAGTTTGAAAAGAGCACCTAACACCCCACTTACCCTAACTCACACTTACCCAAACTCACAGCACTCTTTGATGACTCGCACTAAGACTGGTCTTTTTATACTGTTTGTTTGTTTACAGCCAAATGAGTCACCCCTGCTGATTGGTTAGAAAACTGGTTTCCACTGCCTGCTGTGCCAATTTACTCCTACTGCAGTGTAACCTTGTTTTACTCTTCTTAAACCAACAGAATCCCAAATATTTAACTTTCCCCCTTTACTTAAGCTGCTTAAGTAATCTTATCAAGAATGATTTAAAGAGAAATAACAATGAAAGAACTCTCACACTTACCCAAACTCACAGCACTCTTTGATGACTCACACTCAGTGCTTGCTCGCACTAGGACTGGTCTTTTTATACTGTTTGTTTGTTTACAGCCAAATGAGTCACCCCTGCTGATTGGTTAGAAAACTGGTTTCCACTGCCTGCTGTGCCAATTTACTCCTACTGCAGTGTAACCTTGTTTTACTCTTTTTAAACCAACAGATCCAGAGACGTGAGTTCAAATCCCACCACGGCAGCTGGGGAATTTAAATTCAATTAAATAAATCTGGAATAAAAAGTTAATATATGTAATGGTGATCATGAAACTGCCGGATTATTGTAAAAAAAAAATCTGGTTCACTAATGTCCTTTAGGGAAGGAAATCTGCTGTTCTTATCCGGTCTGGTAAAATTGAAGTCATTGGGGATTGGGTGGGGGGAAACTCTCCACTGGCTGGAGTCATACCTAGCACAAAGGAAAATTGTTGTGGTTGTTGGAAGCCAATCATCTCAGCCCCAGGACATTGCTGCAGGGCAGTGTCTTAGGCCCAACCATCTTTAGCTGCTTCATCAATGACCTTCCCTCCATCATAATGTCAGAAGTGGGGATGTTCGCTGAACATTGTTCAGTTCCATTCGTAATTCCTCAGATAATGAAGCAGTCCGTGCCCGCATGCAGCAAGACCTGGATAACATTCAGGCTTGGGCTGATAAGTGGCAAATAACATTCACGCCACAGAAGTGCCAGGCAATGACTAATTCCAACAAGAGAGTGTCTAACCACCGCTCCTTGATATTCAACAGCATCCTTCATGGTATTACCATCGCTGAATCCCCCACCATCAACATCCTGGGGGGTTACCATTGACCAGAAACTTAACTGGACCAGCCACATAAATAATGTAGCTACAAGAGCAGGTCAGAGGCTGGGTATCCTGCGGTGAATTACTCACCTCCTAACTCCCCTAAGCCTTTCCACCAGCAACAAGGCACAAGTCAGGAGGGTGATGGAATACTCTCCACTTGCCTGGGTGAGTGCAGCTCCAACAAAACTCAAGAAGCTCGTTGACTATCCAAGAGCGGTGGTTAGACTCGCTCTTTAGTCATTGCCTGGCACTTGTGTGACGTGAATGTTACTTGCCACTTATCAGCCCAAGCCTGAATGTTATCCAGGTCTTGCTGCATGTAGGCATAGACTACTTCATTATCTGAGGAATTAGGAATGGAACTGAACATTGTTCAGCAAACATCCCCACTTCTGACAAAGCAACCCACTTGGTTGGCACCCCATCCACCACCTTAATCATTCACTCCCTCCACCATCGGCATACCGTGGCTGCAGTGTGTACCATCTACAAGATGCGCTGCAGCAACTCGCCAAGGCTTTTTCGGCAGCACCTCCCAAACCCGCGACCTCTAACACCTAGGCCAAGGGCAGCAGGCGCATGGGACACCACCACCTCCAAGTTGCCCTCCAAGTCAGATACCATCCTGACTTGGAATATGTCACCATTCCTTCATCGTCGCTGGGTCAAAATCCTGGAACTCCCTCCCTAACAGCACTGTGGGTGTACCTTCACCACACAGACTGCAGCGGTTCAAGAAGGCGGCTCACCACCACCTTCTCAAGGGCAATTAGGAATAGGCAATAAATGCTGGCCTTGCCAGCGACGCCCACATCCCATGAACAAATGTTTAAAAATGCACAAGGGTGATTAGTTGACATTTGAATGAAACAAGCTGTCTATGAGGGGGCAACAAGACCTTTAAAACAGAGATAAGGAGGAAAATAACCTCATGAGGCTGGTCATAGGTACCCTCTCCCTTGTAATAGGACGATGGGATGGGTAAAAATGATTGACCCCGGGTATCCACCAGCTCATCGAAATAAGGTATAAAAACAGATGACCGAGAGAGGAAAACAGGCAGTTAGGGGCAAAGGCTTTCCCGAGGTGGCTACGGCCTAACACCTTGGTCAAGTTTAGCCTCTGAGGTGGCTGACAGCCTAACACCTCCAACAGCTCGAGAGATGGCCCAACGGAAGTGACGGCTGCAGCAAACTGCAGGAATCCACCCAATCCGAGACCACCGTACAGCCTCACCGTCCGTCCAGTTGTTTCATTCCATAGATTGCCCTCATCTATCAGGGGTTGTATGTCTACTGTATCTATTTCAATCGCATGTAGTAATATCTGTTTATGCTTTAAACTGTAGCTCTCTAATAAAAAGCCTTACAACTCCTAAGACCCTTTGGGTAATCTGTGTGTGACCTGTGATCCTAATGTTACGCTAGAACTGGGAGATGTTACAGATGTCGTCTGCTCCAGCCTGGAAGGAGCCCAACAATAAAGTTCAAGGCCACGGTCACCTTTACAGCCACTGGCCATGCTGTCCTCACCCTGGACTGAGGCTGCAGGTCTGTCTGCAGCAGATGGCAGATTTCAGTGAGTACCTCCTTAGTGAAATCGGAGACGTCACATGCACTGTTCATCGCTGAGGTTGAGGTAGGAGAATTGCTCCCAGAAGACCCTGGGTTGATATCTCTCTCTTAGGCAGTCCCTCGGAACCGAGGATGACTTGCTTCCACATTAGAAATGAGCTCGCAGGTGACTGATGAGTCCAATGCGGGACCTACAGTCTCTGTCACAGATGGGGCAGACAGTGGTTGAAGGGGCGGGTGGGCGAGGTGCTTGGGTTGACGTGCGCTCCTTGCGCTTGGCTTCCACTTGCTCCCGGCGAAGAGGCTCGAGGTGTTCAGCACCTTCCCGGATGCTTCTCCTCCACTTTGTGCGGTCTTGGGCCAGGGATTCCCAGGTGTCGGTGGGGATGTTACACTTTTTCAAGAAGGCTTTGAGGGTGTCCTTGAAGTGTTTCCTCTGCCCACCTGGGGCTCTCTTGCCGTGCCGGAGCTCCAAGTAGAGCACTTGTTTTGGGAGTCTTGTATCGGGTATGCGGACAATGTGACCCGTCCATCGGAGCTGATTGAGTGTGGTCAAAGCTTCGATGCTGGAGATGTTGGCCTGAGCAAGAACACTGACGTTGGTGCACCTATCCTGCCAATGGATTTGCAGGATCTTGCAGAGGCAGCGTTGGTGGTACCTCTCCATTGCTTTGAGGTGCCTGCTGTACATGGTCCATGTCTCTGAGGCATACAGCAGGGCGGGTATCACTGCTGCTCTGTAGACCATGAGCTTAGCATCAGGTTTGAGGTCCTGGTCTTCAAACACTCTCTTCCTCAGGTGACCGAAGGCTGCACTGGCACACTGAAGGCGGTGTTGGACTTTGTTGTCGACGTCTGCCCTTGTTGACAGTAGGCTCCCGAGGTATGGAAAGTGGTCCACATTGTCCAAGGACTTGTCATGGATTTTGATAATCGGGGGGCAGTACTGTGTGGCGGGGGCAGGTTGGTAGAGGACCTTTGTCTTACAGGTGTTTAGTGTAAGGCCCATGCTCTCGTACGCTTTGGTGAAGGTGTTGACGATGGTTTGGAGTTCGACCTCTGAGTGAGCGCAGAATCAAGCGTCATCTGCATACTGTAATTCGACGACAGAGGATGGGACAACCTTGGATCTGGACTGGAGGCGACGGAGGTTGAACAGTTTCCCGTTTGTTCTGTAAATTAGCTCCACTCCAGTGGGGAGCTTACTGAGGGTGAGATGGAGCATTGCAGCAAGGAAGATCGAGAAGAGCGTTGGTGCGATGACACAGCCTTGCTTGCCCGGTTCATACATGAATTGGGTCTGTGGTGGAACCGTTGGTCAGGATCACATTTTGCTGATCGTCGTGAAGCAGGCGGAGGATGGTGACAAACTTTTGAGGGCAGCCGAATTTGAGGAGGACACTCCATAATCCCTCACGGTTGGCAGTGTCAAAGGCTTTTGTGAGATCAAAGAAGGCCATGTACAGTGGTTGGTGCTGTTCCCTGCATTTCTCTTGTAATTGACGTGCGGTGAAGATCATTGTCCATGTGCCCCTTAGTGGGCGGAGTCCGCATTGCGACTCTGGGAGGAGCTCTTCAGCCACTGGGAGAAGGCGATTGAGGAGGATTCTTGCGATGACTTTCCCTGTGGCAGACAGCAGGGAAACTCCTCTGTAATTACCGCAATTGGACTTGTCACCTTTCTTGAAGATGGTCACAATTACAGCATCTCTGAGATCCCCTGGCATGCTCTCCTCCTTCCAGATAAGAGAAATGAGTTCATGAATTCGCGCCAGTAGTGCTTCTCCGCCATGCTTTAGTGCCTTGGCGAGGATTCCATCTGCTCCTGAGGCCTTGTTGTTCTTCAGTTGTCGGATGGCCTTTTCAACCTCATGCCGGGCTGGGGTTGTGCTGAGATGGTGGTGGGTAGCATGCTGCGGGATGGAGTTGAGGACACTCGTGTTGAAGACAGAGTCTCGGTTAAGGAGATCTTCGAAGTGCTCCTACCAGCGGGCACTGACTGCCTCTCCGTTCTTGGCCCGCAGTGGGGTGGGGCCTTGGGTGCTTGGGCCGTAGATGGTCTTGACTGCGCTAAAGAATCCATGCACATCATGGTTGTCGGCTAGCTGCTGGATCTCCTGCGCTTTCTCCTCCCACCACCTGTTCTTTAGGTCGCGAGTTTTTTGTTGGACCTCGGCCTTCAGGCATCTGTAGAGCTGCTTTCTTGCTCTCGAGTTCTGTTGCTATTTCCAGATCAGGAATGCCTTGTGCATGCGGCTTATTAGCTCCTGGATCTCCTGGTCGAACCAGTCTTGGTGTTTCCTGGTCGAGTGACCGAGCGTCTCTTCACAGGTGCTGATTATGGAGGCCTTGAGTGCACTCTGTGTCTCTGAATCACCGGGAGTCTTCAGGTTGGTTGTGAGGCACAGTCTGAATAGTGCTTTCTTAGTGGGGTCTTTGAGTGCTCCAGCGTTGATTTTCCTGCGGCATTGTTTCTGTTGCCGCCGCAGTTTTGGGGCCACATTGATGGAGTTGACAGAGCGGATTAGGCGGTGGCCTGTCCAGCAGTCAATAGCTCCTGTTATGGCGTGGGTGATGCGGACGTCCTTGCAGTCCTTCGCTCGGACGATGACGTAGTCCAGCAGATGCAAGTGCTTGGAGCGAGGGTGCTGCCATGAAGCTTTGTACTTGTCTCTCTGACGGAACAAGGTGTTGGTTATGACAAGGCCATGTTCTAAGCATTTCAACAGGAGGAGGGTACCGTTGCAGTTGGCTTTCCCTACCCCCTCTCTGCCGATCACACCTCTCCAGGAGTCTGTGTCCTTTCCAACTCTAGCGTTAAAGTCGCCAAGGAGGATCAGCTTGTCACCCGTTGGGACTCAGGACAGGGATTGTTCGAGGCTGGAGTAGAATTCCTCTTTGGTCTCGTTTGTGGCTTCCAGTGTTGGGGCGTATGCACTGATAACCGTAGCGCACTGGTTCCAGGCTAGGGTGAGCCGAAGAGTTATGAGGTGCTCATTTATACCGCTAGGGGAGTCTCTGAGACGCCCAACCAGTTCATTTTTTATGGCGAAGCCTACCCCATGGAGGCGGCATTCTTCTTCAGGTTTGCCTTTCCAGAAGAAGGTGTAACCACCGCCTTGCTCCTTGAGCTGGCCTTCCCCTGCCCGCTGGGTCTCGCTTAGGGCAGCGATGTCAATGTCGAAACGTCTGAGCTCCCGGGCAACGATAGCAGTACGGCGTTCCAGTCTGTCACTGTTGGGGTTGTCCATGAGGGTCCTGACGTTCCAGGTCCCGAACTTCATTTTAAAGGGTGGAAGATGCCTGTGCATGAATTCTTTTAACGTGGGGTGGCCGTTGCACACCAGCTACCACACGGGCTTGCCAGAGCAAGGTCTTGGTCCAATGGCAAGGAGATCCAAGACGATTGGAGACCAGGCTCTGCTACAACGGCCTAGCACACACACACAAACATAATGCTACTGTCCTCCTCCCTCCTTCCTGCAGGTCCTCTCTGCTTGGGTTTCGTAGGATGCATTGTGGTCCTCCCGACCTCACTGTTGGCCCATGCCACAGCTTCCCTAGGCCCCGACCCCGCTGCTGGTCCACGCTGCGCCACTCCTGGGCCTTGACCTCACTGCTGGGCTCATCCTCGCTCCTGGGTCCCGGCCTCGGACATGAATGTTGTTGTCTCTCACAGGATCAAATTAGCACTGATATTCTCGCGATCCCTGGCCCCGAGCTCCACTCGTGATCCACTAGTCACTAGATCACTAGTCTAGTGAAGAAGCGTAGTCTTGACGGCGGAGAGGTCTGGGAATTTGGGAGCTAAGTTTAAGTGAAGAGCCAGTGCTCACTGAGAACAAAGAACAGGCATGGTCGGGGGATGGGCAGTGGGCTCAGGTAACTTTAACCTTGCAGCTTGAACTTGCAGTTAGGGATAAAATGCACCCACTATTAGAGCCAGGGGAACTTAAACAGCAGAAGAGAGGAGACTGGGGGGAAAAAGAGCAAAGGATGGCAACGGATGGCCAAGGAGCTCCCTAGGGAGCTGCCAGCCCAGGAGCCATCTTGAAGCATCTTGAAGGGTGGATATGGCCTCCTGCTGAGAGTCCTTCCCCTCCACCTCCTCCCTCTTCTAGCAGCTTGTCTTGCTCTGTGTCACCTCTGCTCATTCTTCCTGTCATGCTGCAGGCCATGGGTGATACAAACTACTGCACCCATGTCTGGGAACAACTGGTCTGAGCAGACCGCTTGCAAGTCCTTGAGCACGTGCCAGAAAGCACCAAACACTTCTACAAACTCAGCAATAGCTAGTAGAAATCAATCAGCAGCTAACCTGTAAGTAGGTGATGATCTCTTTAACTAGCATTGGTGCGGGGGGGTCCTTCCGTATGTTCAGCTGTGTGAGGTTGCGAGAGGGCGTTAGCTGCAGCATCGAGGTCGAAAATGGCAGCGCTGGCATCAAATCAGCGTTACAGGCTGACTGATGTCACGATCTGCCTACTCTGCATATTACGATGCACGCTCCCAACGCTGATGCTAACGTCCTCACTAAAATGGTGTCTGGCGCGGCCCGCACCAGAAGTCTGCGTGCGCTGCTCGGATGCCATTTTCGAGCCAATTTGGCACCTGTAGCGCCCAAAAATGAATTTGTAGTCCAGGGTATTTTACAGCCCATCGGGAAACTGAGGGGATGGGGTGCAGTGCTGGTTTTACACCCCGCACCAGTGGCCCTGGATATGGAGCACACGGTGTCCGCCGGCACGCTCGAGGCCTTCCGCAACCGGTGGGCACCGCGGGGACTGGAGTGCATCATCACCCCGGCCAATCAAATTTTAATTTAAGTTGTTAAAGTTTTATTTAAAGTTTTATTAGTTACAAATTATTTGTTTAACCCTCCAAAACCAGAAGAGTACACCCCGCACCATTTTGCTCTCTATTGAAGTCAACACAGAGTAATATTGAGCGGGATGTCAATCAGCGTTACACCCAATCATGTGGGTTTCTCGCCCAATGAGTTTGGTTAATATTACCCCAAAGGCTGCTGGGCTGTGTGTCATCTTTTGCTCCTCAACTTAAACAATCACTAACCTGTTTTAGGACTCAGTGATGTGTAGATTGAAGCTCATAAGAGGGCTTATCGGGTTATATTTTACAGATCAGTGTGCAGCCCTGTATTGCGAACACTACTTCATTTAATCTATTCTAACAAATGGATGGTAAGGGGTCTTTGCAAACAATTAATTAAGCACAGCTTCATTGTTTTATTTGCAAAAAGCTGAACAAGTGCAGAGCTGAATGGCTGCATCAAAGGTTCCCATCTGTTCAGCCAAACCAATCAGACCAAAACAGCAATAATACGATTCACAAGGCTTTGCATTGAGTGTATCATTGCCAGTTTAACAGTTGGCATTACTACAGGTGTAATATCATAAACAGTTCACCTGTGTGCCCATTATAGTTGTTATTGGATGCCCATGAATCCAAAAAAGCTCATTGCAGTATGTGAGTTCATATGGACTGAAATTAAAAATAAATCTGTTTAACTATATTTTGGACATGGGTAGAAACATAGAAGATAGGAGCAGGAGTAGGCCATTCAGCCCCTTGAGCCTGCTCCGCCATTCAATGCGATCATGGCTGATCATCCAAATTCAGTACCCTGTCCCTGCTTTCTCCCCATATCCCTTGATCCCTTTAGTCTTAAGAAATATATCCAACTCCTTCTTGAATATATTTAATGAATTGGTCTCTACTGCCTTCTGTGGTAGAGAATTCCACAGGTTCACCACTCTCTGGGTGAAGAAATTCCTCCTCATCTCAGTCCTAAATGGCTTACCCCTTATCCTTAGACTGTGACCCCTGGTTCTGGACTCCCCTGCCGTCGGGAACATCCTTCCTGCATCTAGTCTGTCAAGTCCTGTTAGAATTTTATAAGTTTCAATGAGATCCCCTCTCATTCTTCTAAACTCCAGCGAGTACAAGCCCAATCGACCCAATCTCTCCTCATACATCATTCCTGCCATCCCAGGTATCAGCCTGGTGAATCTTTGCTGGTGAATTCCAGCCTTAAATGTAGTTGGTGTATATCCAGAGAGTTTCAGGGGTTGCATTGGTGTATATCCACAGTGCTGCATGGGTTACATTGCTCTGACCCTGTTCTGCAGGTGCTGCACTGTTGTGACTGCATAATGTGGGAATTGCATTGTTGTGAATATCCCTGCTGCAAGACTTCCAGTGCTGCATGTCCTGAGTGCTGCAGAAGCTGCACTGCTGGCGTGTCCGGGTGCTGCTGGAGTTGCACTGCTGCTTGTCTGGGGTGCTGCTGGAGTTGCACTGCTGGCGTGTCCGGGGTGCTGCTGCAGTTGCATTGCTGGCGTGTCCGGGGTGCTGCAGGAGTTGCACTGCTAATTGTCCTGGGTGCTGCAGGAGTTGCACTGCTGCGTGTCCGGGGTGCTGCTGGAGTTGCACTGCTGTGTGTCCGGGGTGCTGCAGGAGTTGCACTGCTTATTGTCCTGGGTGCTGCAGGAGTTGCACTGCTGTGTGTGCGGGGTGCTGCTGGAGTTGCACTGCTAATCGTCTTGGGTGCTGCAGGAGTTGCACTGCTAATTGTCCTGGATGCTCTGGGAGTTGCACTGCTGAAGTTGCACTGCTGCGTGTCTTGGGTGCTGCAGGAGTTGCACTGCTGTGCAGTTTGCATCCCTCCTCCTGCAAGTCTCAGGATCAGTTGCCAGTTGGCCAGCCCGCTGCTTGTGTGAGTGCGGAGAGCGGAGCGGAGAGACGCAGCTGCCGGGAGTTCAGTGCCATTTCTCTCGGCACGGTCCGGTTTCGGGGGTGTCAGTCAGACTGTCGGGTCTGGATGTGGTTGATGCTGCTGTGCTGTACCTGGAGGGACGATCGGATGGGCGAGGAGGAGGGTGGGTAAGGCCAGGCTGTCAGACGGGAACCTCAGATGCAGCAGACAGTGGGTGGGTGCAGTCAGTAACACCGGCTGACTGCAACCACCTCTGCTCATTAAAGAGGACTTTGCTGTCCCGAGCTCCATTCAGTTGCATGTTAATACTCTGAGGTGCTTATGAGCGTGTCCGGTGCCTGCCCTGCCTTGTCCATCCCCTCCAGGCTGCATTATGTTACATTGCGCTGACCCAGTGTTTATATCTCTTTCTGGTCGCATGCTCCATTGCATTGAGTTGCGGTGCTGTATTCTAATGCCTGGTTGCAGCAGGAGGCATAGCCTTCAGTCGGTTGCATTATGCTTTGTCTCTCTGGCTGCAGCTGGGTGCATGTCCTGATGGGCCCTCCGTGGTGTTGCCATAGGCCTGTCTGGCCGCAGGAAGGCTGCATGGCTCAGCTGGGCGCTATTCAGTCGCACTGAGTTGCTGTGGTGTGTGTTAACATTCTGTCTTGGGTTGCAGGGGGATGTTTGCCATGCTGTGCAGGATGTGGCCGCTCCATCTATGATGGTCAGTACCTTCAAGCTCTTAATACAGACTGGCACAACGCCTGCTTCAGGTAGGAACCCAAGCTCCTGGCACTACACCCAGTCTGCACCAATGTCAGTCAGCATTAATAGAAACAGAAAATGCTGGGACTACTCAGCAGATCAGGCAGCATCTGTGGAGAGAGTTATAGAGTTAACGTTTCAGGTCGATGACCTTTCGTCGATTTACCTCATCCGCAGTATTTTGCTTCAGTCAGCATTAAACCTGGTCCACATCCTGCGAATGCTCATTTAAAGCAATAGTTGATCTGAGATCCAGCTCATGTTGTATTCTGTAAATTGCATACAGTACACAGTGTATAATACACTGTTCATAGTGTGTGCACCATATGCACTGCACATAGTGTACACTGCACAGTACATAGTACCAGCATTGTCGATGGGATTTCAGTAGATTGTAATGGTGATCGTGTGAAGCTTTCCAACTATGTGCACCAGAACAGTGAAAAACTGCAGTAGAATTCTTGATTGTCCTTCCACATTTAGGTTGTGTCTGAAGAGAATTTTTGAGCATAACACTGGGGTGAAGTACTTATGTTTGTTTGTGTTTTAGGCAGTCCCTTGGAACCGACGATGACTTGCTTCCACATTAAAAATCAGTTCGCAGGTGACTGATGAGTCCAATGCGGGACCTACAGTTTCTGTCACAGGTGGGGCAGACAGTGGTTGAAGGGGCAGGTGGGTGGGGTGCTTGGGTTGACGTGCGCTCCTTGCGCTGCCTGCGCTTGGCTTCCGCTTGCTCCCGGCGAAGAGACTCGAGGTGTTTGGCGCCTTCCCGGATGCATCTCCTCCACTTTGTGCGGTCTTGGGCCAGGGATTCCCAGGTGTCGGTGGGGATGTTACACTTTTTCAAGGAGGCTTTGAGGGTGTCCTTGAAGCGTTTCCTCTGCCCACCTGGGGCTCTCTTGCCGTGCCGGAGCTCCGAATAGAGCGCTTGTTTTGGGAGTCTCGTATCGGGCATGCGGACAATGTGACCCGTCCATCGGAGCTGATTGAGCGTGGTCAGAGCTTGGATGCTGGGGATGTTGGCCTGAGCAAGAACACTGATGTTGGTGCGCCTATCCTGCCAATGGAGCACTGGTGTGGGAACAATTTGAATTAAGAATATTAACACAGTGTATTGGCATAAATACAATTTTACCTAAGGTAGTTGTACCAATAAATGTTGTGACAATACTGCATGTAGTAAACCATGCACAGCAGACATGAATGTACTGCCTGTGGTGTACACTGAAATAAGTACTGCCCACCACACTGTTACTAACCATCCCCATGCTGTTGAGGTCTGACCATTTCCACTATACAGTGATACTGTCTGAACATTCAGCATTGGGGGATTTATAAACAATGTACCAGATGAGACAAAACTTGGAAGTATAGTGAACAGTGAGGAGGAGAGTGATAGACTTCAAGAGGACATGGACAGGCTGCTGCAATGGGCGGACACGTGGCATATGAAATTTAACGCAGAAAAGTATGAAGTGATACATTTTGGTAGGAAGAACGAGGAGGGGCAATATAAACTAAAGGGTACAATTCTAAAGGGGGTGCATGAACAGAGAGACTTGGGGGTATATGTGCACAAATTGTTGAAGGTGGCAGGGCAGATTGAGAAAGCAGCTAAAAAGCATACAGGATCCTGGGCTTCATAAATCGAGGCAGAGTACAAAAGCAAGGAAGTTATGATGAACCTTTATAAAGCACTGGTTCGGCCTCATCTGGAGTATTGTGTCCAATTCTAGGCACCGCACTTTAGGAAGGATGTGAAGGCCTTAGAGAGGGTGCAGAAAAGATTTACAAGAATAGTTCCAGGGATGAGGGACTTCAGTTATGTTGATAGACTGGAGAAGCTGGGGTTGTTCTCCTGGAGCAGAGAAGGTTGAGAGGAGATTTGATAGAGGTGCTCAAAATCATGAGGGGTCTGGACAGAGTAGATAGAGGGAAACTGTTCCCATTGGCTGAAGGGTCGAGAACCAGAGGACACAGATTTAAGGTGATTGGCAGAAGAACCAAAGGCGACATGAGGAAAAACTTTTTTACTCAGCGAGTGGTTAAGATCTGGAATGCACTGCCTGAAACGGTGGTGGAGGCAGACTCAATCGTGGCTTTCAAAAGGGAATTGGATAAGTAACTGAAGGAAAGAAATTTGCAGGGCTATGGGGAAAGGGCGGGGGAGTGGGACTAGCTGAAGTGCTCCTGCAGAGAGCCGGCACGGGCTCGACAAGCCGAATGGCCTCCTGTGATGTAACCATTCTATGATATGTTACTGTAAAGATCTATTTGTGGACTATTGTCTGTCAGACCCAGACATTTTTGTTGGTGGTTAGCAATGAATCAATGGCTACACTATTGTAAAGTTCATCCAACACACACTATTCTGTGTGTACTATTCTGGGATCAGTAAGTTATACAGATATGTCTGCAGTATTAGAGTCATGCTGTAACAATAATCTGTTTACACTATTATAGTGACAGTATGGCACAATGCCTGCACTATTGTAGGGTTGCGCTGTTGCCCAGTGATTGTGTGCAGTATTATAGCTTAGATCTGTTGCACAGTGATTATATACACTATTGTAGGGTCGACGTGTTGCACAGTTATTTGTGTGTGTATATTGCAAGGATAGTCTTTTACGTGTGTGTGTGTGTGTGTGCACGTGTGTGTGCGTGCACGTGTGTGTGTGTGCGCACGTGTGTGTGTGTGCACGTGTGTGTGTGTGTGCACGTGTGTACTATCATAGGGTCAGACAGTGACAGTTTGAAACACAGGAAGTAAATATTGCCCAGATAAGAGCAATGGGCACTGCCAGTCTGTAGTAATACCAATGGTGTGTAGGATAATGCCCATTTCTATCATGATACTGGCATTTTGTGCTGTAGGGCTATTGATGAGTATTGACTTGCTATAAATAATTGGATCACTGGCAAGTATTAACAGTCTGCGCTATACTGCCTGTCTGTAGAGAATTGTCAGCAATGGATATTGCCAGGTTGTAGAGTAATGACCATTACGCTCTACTAAGCTGTAAAGGAAGAAGGAACTTGCAGTTACACAGTGCCTGATGATGTTTCTCCAGTGTTGCCAAGCTCTGTTTTATTGCCAGTCTGTAGAATAGTGCTGTCGGGACTGAGTAATGCCATCATTGACAGTCCGTAGGGTAGAAAGAGAATACTATAGATAGATGGATGGATACATTTATACAGCACCTTTCACAGCCTCAGGATGTCCCAAAGTGCTTCACAGCCACTGAAGTACAGCAAAGTGCAGAGATAAAGGCCATATTATCTGTTTTTAGTGACGTTGGTTGAGGGATAAATGTTGGCCAGGTCACTGGGTCTTTCATATCTACCTGAGAATGGAGCCTTGTTTTAACATCTCAGCCGAAAGATGGAGCCACTAACAATACACAGTCACTGAGCATTCCACTAAAGTATCAGCCTGGGTTACGAGCTCTGGAGTGGGGATTGATCCCACAACCTTCTGAATCCAGAGGGAAGAGTGCTACTACTGAGCCAAGACTGACCCTCTCCCCGAGCCATACATCCCCCACATACACTCTTCCTGCTCCGCCCATTAACTGTTCGTTCTTAGCTGTCTCCATTAGTGGGTGCTGTTTAACACTACGCCCTGCCCTCTGGAGCTCTGTCCCTTAAATCCCTCACCATTTCCCCCTCTACTCTAAAATGTCTCCCAAATGCTCTTTGACTGGATTTTTATTCCCCTCCCCCCCAACTTTTGAAATATTAGTTCTTGTTGCAATTGATCTGGGATTTTGAGGTTGTAACTAGCAGAATAGATAAGTGGATGTGGTGTATTTGGATTTTCAGAAGACATTGAATAAGGTGCCACACAAGAGGTTATTAAAACAAAATTAGGGCTCATGGGATTGGGGGTAATATACTAGCATGGATTGAGGATTGGTTAATGGACAGAAAACAGAGAGTAGGAATAAATGGATCATTTTCGGGTTGGCAGTCTGTAACTAGTGGGGTACTGCAAAGATCAGTACTTGGGCCTCAGCTATTCACAATCTACATCAATGATTTGGATGAGGGGACCAAATGTAATATATCCACGTTTGCTGATGATAAAAAGCTAGGTGGGAATGTAAGTTAGGAGGATGCAAAGAGGCTAATAGGGGATATAGACAAGCTAAGTGAGTGGGCAAGAACATGGCAAATGGCATATAATGTGGAGAAATGTGAAGTTATCCACTTTGGTAGGAAAAATAGAAAAGCAGAGTATTTTTTAAATGGTGAGAGATTGGGAAATATTGGTGTTCAGAGGGACTTGGATGTCCTTGTGCATGAATCACTGAAAGTTAACATGCAGGTACAGCAAGCAATTAGGAAAGCAAATGGTATGTTGGCCTTTATTACAAGAGGATTTGAGTATAAGAGTAAAGATGTCCTCCTGCAATTATATAGGGCCCTGGTGAGACCACACCTGGAGTATTGTGTACAGTTTTGGTCTCCTTACCTAAGGAAGGATATACTTGCCATAGAGTGAGTACAATGAAGGTTCACCAGACTGGTTCCTGGGATGGGGGGTCTGTCCTATGAGGAGCGATTGAGTAGACTAGGCCTATATTCTCTAGAGTTTAGAAGAATGAGAGGGGATCTCATTGAAACATACAAAATTCTTACAGGGCTTGACAGGGTAGATGCAGGGAGGATGTTTCTCCTGGCTGGGGAGTCTAGAACCAGGGGTCACGGTCTCAGAATAAGGGGTTGGCCATTTAGGACTGAGCTGAGGAGAAATTTCTTCACTCAGAGGGTGGTGAATCTTTGGAATTCTCTACCCCAGAGGGCTGTGGAGGCTCAGTCATTGAGTATATTCAAGACAGAGCTCGATAGATTTTTGGATATTAAGGGAATCAAGGGATATGGGGATAGTGCAGGAAAGTGGAGTTGAAGAGATCGTCAATCATGATCTTATTGAATGGCAGAGCAGGCTCGAAGGGCAAAATGGCCTACTCCAGCTCCTATTTTTTATATGTTTATAATAATGGGGTAGTGGAGAGGAACCTTTACTTGGGTTCTAACCCATGCTGTACCTCCCCTGGGGGTTGTTTGATGGGCCAGTGTAGAGGGAGCTTTAGTCTGCAATTTGTGACCAGTGTTTGTAGGCTAAAAATTATCCAGGGTTCCTGTTCCTGATCGCTACCCAGTAACTCCTGCTGGGAATTGCACGTGTCGAAGTTGGTTAAGGACATTATTGACTTGGACTGTTCACCCTCTAGGTGAATGATCCGCCCTGTCTACTCACATATGAAGAACGACTGCTTGTTTGAGACACCCGAGGGCTGCTGCTGCCTGTGGAACTGTCGGTGCCGGATGGTGCAGCAGGGGAGGCGGTCTAACAGAGCACTTCCTGTGTAAATGAAACCTCAGGAAGTAGTACACCCTGTGTATAATACTGACCCTATCCCCTCCAGGCATTTAGTGTGCATTCTCTCTCTTCATACGCGCACTTATTATTTTGCTAATATTTGCAAATACAGAAAAATATACCCCATGGGGAATCCAAACTCATTGGCCGCGAAATTCGGTCCGTAGCGCTTTTTTTCCCGGTGCTACGGGTGCTGTTTTGTGCCGAAAATGGCATCCGCATCGCTCGTGCACACTTCTGGTGTGGGCTGCGCCAGATGCCATTTTAATGAGGCCGCTGGTACAAGTGCTGGGAGCGTGTACCAGGAGTATGCAGAGTGCGCTGATCATGATGTCAGTCAGCGTGTAACCCTGATTCGACATCGACGCTGCAGCCAGTGCCTTGTCTTAAACACACACAGCTGAACATGCGTTCAGCAGCAGGAAGGACACCCCACCAACGCTATTTAAAGGGATCATCATCTGCTTTTAGGTTAGTTGCTGCTTGATTTCTACTGGCTCTTGGTGATTTTTGTAGAAGTGTTTCTTGGTTCGATGTCTTATTTGAAGTTGCTGAAGTCTCCAGGGAGTGGCGTGGCAGGTTATTTCAAGGCTTCTGCTCAGAGCAGTTGCTCCCAGACATGGGTGCTGCAGTTTGTATCACTCTTGGCCTGCAGCATGATGGGGAGAATGAGCAGAGCAACACACAGGAGGACAAGCTGCTCGAAGGGGGAGGAGGGCCCTCAGCAGGAGGCCATTTCCGCCCAGGGTCTTCAGGGAGCCCTTCTCCTGCCGCAACCTCAGCGAGAAACAGTGTATGCAACAACTCCGCTCCCCTAAGGAGGTGCTCACTGAAATCTGGCCCCTGTTGCAGGCAGACCTACAGTCTGAAAGCAAAGCGAGGATGGCACTGCCAGTGGCTGTGAAGGTGAGCGTGGCCATGAATTTTTATTTATCGGGCTCTTTCCAGGTTGGAGCAGGCGGCATTTGCAACGTCTCCCAGTTCGCTGTTCATCGTTGCATAAGGGAGGTCACTGAGGCTCTGTGCAAAGAGAGGTGAATACATTTCATTCTTGCCGGAGAGAAGCAGGCGGAGCGATCATGCAGCTTTGCCAGGATTGCAGGCTTCCCCATGGTGTAGGGTGCCATTGACTGCACACGCATCACTTTGTGGGCACTGCAAGTGAACTCCGAGATGTACCGCGACTGGAAGGGATTCCACTCCCTCAATGTCCAGCTGGTGTGCGACCATACTCAGCGCATCATGCAAGTCAATGCTCAGTATCCTGGCAGCAGGCACGATGCCTTCATTCTGAGGCAGTCCGCTGTACCATCTGCATTTGACCCACCACAACAAACCAGAGGGTGGCTACTCGGCGACCAGGGCTATTCGCTGACCAACTGGTTCAGGACACCGCTGTGCAACCCAACCACACGTGGGCAGCATGCATATAATGAAAGCCATGGTGCCACACGGAATTTGATCGAGCAGCCCATTGGGGTCCTTTTAAACAACGCTTCTGCTACCTGGATCGCTCTGGAGGAGCCCTGCAGTACTCGCCAGAGCGCGTCTCAAGATTCGTCATGGTCTGCTACATGCTGCACAACTTCGCCATCGTGAGGGAACAGCCCTTGCCACCAGGTACACGGCGAAGAGGAGGAAGGGAGGAGGAATCCAAGCTGCCCCTTTCTGGCCGGGCTGCCCTTTGTCAACTGATCTGACTGCAGTACCAGTGAACGCAGCCCCAATTCCCCATTCTCCCACAGTCCCACGGCTTGCCTTCCCTCTGTTACTGACCATCACAGCGTCCTCTTGGCCACAATGCTGAAATAGAAGCCACCACAAAACAAACATTCCAATCCAACTTTATACATCAATCCATCCAATATTAAATAACAAAGTCAACTAATCAGCCTTGTGCATTCCCTTAGTGCCTGTCTTCCGTGTGCCTTTGCCTGTCCTAGTGCTCCTACGCAGTGCTACCCCAGTGGCTGCAGCATGGCTGCTGGAAGGCTGCTGTTTTTCAGTGGGAGAGACTGCAGATGGCCTTGGAGGACAACCTCGAGCAGCTCTGGGCCTAGTAGGCCCGGCTTTAGACTGCATGTGCGGCAGCAGTCTAGGCTGGTTGGCTGGCGGGCAACAGCAAGGGCACTGGCAGAGTGGCAGTGGTGGAAGTAGGAATGCTGTCCTGAGCGAGGACATCACGTTCGTGCTCCACGAAGCCACTGCCAATCCCCCGGGGCGGCACCTCCGCAATCTTAGTCTGGAGGACAGATTGCTGGACTGTTGTGACCCTGCAAGCCCCTTTCAACACTGGTAACCGCAGCCATGATGGTATCAGTCTGTGCTTATGTGGCAGCAATGCCTTCAGTCTGAGCATCCACTGTAGCACTCAAGATATTGGGTGGCTTTTGCTTGTGCTGCAATGGAAGCTGAACCATAGTCCATCAGACGCTGTATCACGGTTGGATCCACAAGTGTGCTAATGGAGTTGCCCATCACTTCCTGGCAGGAAAGGATGGGCTCCAAGCTCTGCACAAAGCCCTTTGCAAGGTTGGTGCCATACTCCTCCATGCTCCTTGACATTGCACTCAAGCTTTCTGGCAGGCCTGCACTCTACAGTTCCCACGCAGCCGGCTCACCAGCTTTTAAATTGGAAAAACTGCGCATGCGCGGTATGTTGAATGAGCCACGAACCCCCCAAAAAATTAAAGGGAACAAATCAGGCTTCTTCTGTAGGCCTCCCCATCGAAGTCCTCATCTGAGTCCTGTGCAGCAGAACTCATGTGCAACCTCGCTCTCCGGGGAGCTGGTACCTGCGCTACCCATTTCCCCCTGCCCTGGCTGCAGCCACACGTGCACAGTGCCTCTCCGCCTGCAAATCCCGCGCCTAACCGATCCTCTAAAATATGCGGAGTGTCAGTATCTGAGCTGGTAGCTGCAAGTGTGAAATCGTGTGACGGGGCGTCTTTTGCATCAGTTCCTTCTTTCTGCTCCTCTGCCACTGCCGTTCTTGGGTATCTGAAAGGAGAAAGGCACAAGGGTAAGGTTGTTGGAAGGGAAGGGGGCGAAGCAAGAAGTGCATGCTTACACCATCGGCAGCTTGTAAATCAGAAGAGATTGTAGGATGAGGGGGAAGTGGGATATGAGAAGGAGGATTAGGTATGATGATACCGACATCTTGTATTGTTTTGGTCCCGCCGCTGACTACAAGCTCAGCGCTGGCCGCTCCAATTATCTCCAGCACTATCTCCTCCATGGTAGTTAGGTCCTGCAGGCACGCCTGTCCCCCTGCCAGTTAGGTTTTGTTGCCACTGGTTGTCAGCCATCTTGTCCTACAAGAGAGAGGGGAGTGTGGTGCAATGTGTTTGGTTGATGTGCCTATCATGGTTGAATGGCTGACATTGGGTGCAAGCTGTGAGATGTTGGTGTGAGGCTTGCAGCAGTGGTAAGTGTGTGAGGGTAATGTGAGGTATAAGTCTTGTTTGATAGAGATTGTTGGTAGGTAAGTGATGGGGATGTGGTGCATTGAGCAGTGTATGAGGCTAGTGGTGCAGATGGTGGGATATGATATTTGAAGATGAATTCACTGACCTTGACCACTTGTGAGGTCATTAACCATCTTCAGGTCCTTGGGGCTACACTGCTGGCATTGACAGCGATCTGCTCCCATTCCCTTCTCAACATGTGTCTGGAGGGTCTTCTGGCCCCCTGTGGATAGAGGGCATCTCTCCTCCTGTCCACCTCCTGCACCATGGCTTCGAGTGCTGCATCTGATAATCTGGGAGCCCTCTCTGCCATGTTGCGCCATTTTCACCTCTCCCTGTAGGTCACAGCTCCCTATACAGCCAATGTCCCAAACTCCTCCATCACCATCCCTGGGTATGTCCAAATCCACCAGGGGTGGCAGCGGCACAGTGGTATACAGTCGGGAAGGAGTGGCCCTGGGAGTCCTCAACATTGACTCCAGACCCTATGAAGTAATAAATACTGGCCTTGCCAGCAACGCCCACATCTCCTTAAAAAAAAACAAATAAAAAAAAGCAGCGACTTCCAGTACCTGCTGCAGCCAGAATGCACCTCCCATTGAAGATGTGCAGGCTGGCTTTAAGAAGTGCAGACTATCTCTAATTGGAGCGAGCCTTGCACGGACTTGGCCCCCCTGCTGAAGCGTGCAGCCACTCTGCGCGTTTAGTGCTGGGCTGCACGCTGCTGTCATTTAAATTAACGGGCAGCATCAAGTTTGGGTGCTGCATGCATCGGAAGGAACGGGCATGGGGTAGTCGTGCATTGAGAAACCTGCGCCTCTTTTCACTTCTTATCCAATTTCTCGGCCATTGTCTTTGAGCGCAGTGATGTTTGCAGCATGGAGCCTCGATCACATGCAGCGTTTAAAACCATGTTCCTATTAATTTCTACATACATCTGTTGGACATCTTGGAGAGGTAAAGATTAATAATTGAACTGAACTGTATAACTTCACAGAGCAAAATGCTTTCCAAAATAAACAAAAACAGTGGGATGCCTCAGCAAGGAAATGTGATGGGCGACGTCGTCCATGAGTTGTTTTTTAATTTTTTTTATTCGCTTATAGGGTGTGGGCATCACTGGCAAGGCCAGCATTTATTGCCCATTCCTAATTGCCCTTGAGAAGGTGGTGGTGAGCCGCTGCAGTCCATGTGGTGAAGGTACTCCCACAGTGCTGTTAGGTAGGGAGTTCCAGGATTTTAACCCAGCGACAATGAAGGATTGGTGATATACTTCCAAGTCAGGATGGTGTGTAACTTGGAGGGGATCTTGGTAGTGGCGGTGTTCCCATGTGCCTGCTGCCCTTGTCCTTCTAGGTGGAAGAGATCGCGAGTTTGGGAGGTGCTGCTGAAGAAGGCTTGGCGAGTTGCTGCAGTGCGTCTTGTAGATGGTACACACTGCAGCCATGGTACGCTGGTGGTGGAGGGAGTGAATATTTAAGGTGGTGGATGAGGTGCTAATCAAACGGGCTGCTTTGTCCTGGATGGTGTCGAGCTTCTTGAGTGATGTTGGAGCTGCACTCATCCAGGCAAGTGGAAAGTATTCCATCACACTCTACTTGTGCCTTGTAGATGGTGGAAAGGCTTTGGGGAGTCAGGAGGTGAGACACTCGCCGCAGAATACCTAGCCTCTGACCTGCTTTTGTAGCCACAGTATTTATGTGGCTGGTCCAGTTAAGTTTCTGGTCAATGGTGACCCCCAGGATGTTGATGGTGGGGGATTCGGCGATGGTAATGCCGTTGAATGTCATGGGGAGGTGGTTAGACTCTCGCTTGTTGGGGATATGATGTGGAGATGCCGGTGTTGGACTGGAGTGGACAAATGTAGGAAGTCACACAACACCAGGTTCTAGTCCAACAGCTTTATTTGAAATCACAAGCTTTCGGAGCGCTGCACCTTCATCAGATTTGTTGGAGATGGTCATTGCCTGGCATTTCTGTGGCACGAATGTTACCTGCCACTTATCAGCCCAATCCTGAACATCATCCAGGCCTTGTTGCATGCAGGCATGGACTGCTTCATTATCTGAGGAGCTGTGAATGACGCTGAACACTGTGCAGTCATCAGCGAACATCTCCATTTCTGACCTTACGTTGGAGGGAAGGTTGATGTGGAGCATTTATTCAACACTCGACACAAGTCTGTCAGGTACAAATCAAAAGTCTTTATTACACCAGTGGGGAGACAATCTCTTACTGGCGCACCAGGAGACTTCTCCAAATTGATACAGTAAGCCTTACATATTTATGCGTTCAAAAGTTATGGTAGCATCGTGCACAATCCCGTTGCACTGTTTTAATTGGCTTAAAGCCCCCGTGCACAGTTGCTGATTGGCTAATTCCCTCTCGCGCGTCACATGACTGTTCGCCTATATTTATTGTCACATGATCTTTATGGTCTCACCTGTTGTTATAATTTTGTAACCTTCAGTAAAACCACATGTCTGCATTTCCATAGTTTGTGGTTAATCATAGATGATGCTTCTGAGCTAATTTCATCTAACCTTGCAAAAGCATCAAGACCTTCTGGTCAGCATGTCTGAACTATCTTTGCTGGTCTCTGTCTCAACCGTTTCTAGTGTGCAAGCTGCATTGTTAACCCCTTAATTCCTGAAGGGCGCTGATGCCCCACTTCAAGGTCATTGATGAAGCAGCTGAAGATGGTTGGGCCTAGGACACTGCCCTGAGGAACTCCTGCAGCGATGTTCTGGGGCTGTGATGATTGACCTTCAATCACCACAACCATCTTCCTTTGTGCTAGGTATGACTCCAGCCAGTGGAGCGTTTTCCCCCTGATTCCCATTGACCAGTTTTACTGGGGCTCCTTGATGCCACACTCGGACAAATGCTGCCTTGATGTCAAGGGCAGTCACTCTCACCTCATCTCTGGAATTCAGCTCCTTTGTCCATGTTTGGACCAAGGCTATAATGAGGTCGGAAGCTGAGTGGTCCTGGCGGAACCCAAACTGGGCATCAATGAGCAGGTTATTGGTGAGTAAGTGCTGCTTGATAGCACTGTCGATGACACCTTCCATCACTTTGCTGATGATTGAGAGTAGGCTGATGGGGCAGTAATTGGCCGGGTTGGATTTGTCCTGCTTTTTGTGGACAGGACATACCTGGGCAGTTTTCCACATTGTCGGATAGATGTTAGTGTTGTAGCTGTACTGGAACAGCTTGGCTAGAGGCGCAGCTAGTTCTGGAGCACAAGTCTTCAGCACGATAGCCTTTGCTGTATCCAATGTGCTCAGCCGTTTCTTGATATCACGTGGAGTGAATTGAATTGGCTAAAGACGGGCTTCTGTGATGGTGGCGACCTTGGGAGTAGGCCGATATGGATCATCCACTCGGCACTTCTGGCTGAAGATGGTTGCAAACACTTCAGCCTTGTCTTTTGCACTCGTGTGCTGGGCTCCACCAGCATTGAGGATGGGGATATTCATGGAGCCTCCTCTTCCTGTTTGTTGTTTAATGGTCCACCACCATTCACAACTGGATGTGGCAGGACTGCAGAGCTTTGATCTGATCCGTTGATTGTGGGATCGCTTAGCCCTGTCTATAGCATGCTGCTTCCGCTTTTTAGCATGCATGTAGTCCTGTGGTGCAGCTTTCCCAGGTTGGCACCTCATTTTTAGGTATGCCTGGTGCTGCTCCTGGCATGCTCTTCTACACTCCTTATTGAACCAGGCTTGCTCCCCTGGCTTGGTGGTAATGGTAGAGTGAGAGATATGGCAGGCCATGTGGTGGAATACAATTCTGCTGCTGCTGATAGCCCACAGCGCCTCATGGATGCCCAGTTTTGAGCTGGTAGATCTGTTCTGAATCTATCCCATTTAGCACGGTGGTAGTGCCACACAACACAATGGAGGGTGTCCTCAGTGTGAAGATGGGACTTCGTTTCCACAAGCACTGTGCGGTGGTCACGGCTACCAATGCTGTCATGGACAGATGCATCTGCGACAGGTAGATTGGTGAGGACGAGGTCAAGTAGGTTTTTCCCCTCACGTTGGTTCTCTCACCATCTGTTGCAGGCCCAGTCTGGCAGTTATGTCCTTCAGGACTCGGCCAGCTCGGTCAGTAGTGGTGCTACCGAGCCACTTTTGGTGATGGACATTGAAGTCCCCCACCCAGAGTATATTCTGTGCCCTTGCTACTCTCAGTGCTTCTTCCAAGTGGTGTTCAACGTGGAGGAGTACTGATTCATCAGCTGAGGGAGGGCGGTTGGTGGTAATCAGCAGGAGGTTTCCTTCCCCATGCTTGACCTGAAGCCATGAGACTTCATGGGTTCCAGAGTCAATGTTGAGGACTCCCAGGGCCACTCCTTCCCGACTGTATGCCAGTGTGCCCCCACTCTTGGTGGGTCTGTCCTGCCGGTTGGACAGGACATACCCAGGGATGGTGATGGAGGAATTTGGGACATTGGCTGAAAGGTATGATTCTGTGAGTATGACTATGTCAGGCTGGTGCTTGACTAGTCTGTGGGACAGCTCTCCCAATTTTGGCACAAGTCCCCAGATGTTGTTGAGGAGGACTTTGCAGGGTTGACTGGGCTGGGCGTGCCGTTGCCGTGTCTGTAGCCTGTGTCGAGGGCGATGCCAGGTGATCCGTCTGGTTTCATTCTTATTATTTTGTTTTGTAGCAGTTAGTTACAACTGAATGACTTGCTGGGCCATTTCAGAGGGCAGTTAAGAGTCAAACACATTGCTTAATGTGATTAAAGTATAACTTTTGTGGCTCATGTAATAAACATAGGCAAAGAGGTCAATTACTATAGTTTAGGAAGATTAAGAATTAAGAAGGGGAAAATAGAATACGAGAGTAAGTTTTCAGGGAACATAAAAACTGTCTGTAAAAGCTTTTATAGATATGTGAAGAGAAAAAGATTGGTGAAGTCAAGCGTAGGTCCCTTGCAGTCAGAATCGGGAATTTATAATGGGGATCAAAGAAATGGCAGACCAACTAAATACATATTTTGGTTCTGTCTTCACAAAGGAGGACACAAATAACCTCCCAGAGATGTCGGGGAACATAGGGTCTGATGAAAGGGAGGAACTGAAAGAAATCAGTATTTGTAGGGAAATGGGCCTGGGCAGCACGGTGGCATAGTGGTTAGCACTGTTGCCTCACAGCGCCAGGGACCCGGGTTCGAATCCGGCCTCGGGCGACTGTCTGTGTGGAGTTTGCACATTCGCCCCGTGTTTGCGTGGGTTTTCTCCGGGTGCTCCGGTTTCCTCCCACAGTCCAAAGATGTGCGGGTTAGGTTGATTGGCTATGATAAATTGACCCTTAGTGTTAGGGGGATTAAATACGTGGGGTTACGGGGATCGGGTGGAATATGTGTCGGTGCAGGCTTGATGGGCCAAAATGGCCTCTATCTGCACTGTGGGGTTTCTGTGATTTCTGTGATTCTGTGAAATTCAGTTGCTTGCGCCAGCCGGTAGCGCCTTAGGAGGAGGAGATGTTGGGCGCTAGGCGGCTAGCGGCCGGGCGCAGCGCGATCTGCGCCTCTCCCCAACTTCACTAGAGATTTAGCGTCGGCGCAAAGTCTTCGCGCGCGCTCAGCTGCGCGCGCAGATCCTGACGTCATTTCATCATGCAACGCCCTTTGTGCGCCCCAAACCGGAACTTCAGTGGCGCCGCCCTTCTTTGCGCCTGGCGCCCCCAGCGACTGGTAGAGGGGAACGGTTCCCAGTCGGTGCGGGGGGCGCTATTTAAAGGGGGCTCCTCCTGCATTATAAGTGACAGCCATTTTGTGCCAATCCTTCTGTGTGAGAGACAAAGGCAGAGAGCTTTCTGCTTTGACTCAGCGCTCGCACAGGTACTTCTGGCTTCAGGCCAGAGCTTTGCACTTGGATTTCACTTTCAGTGCCATAGCCTTGAGTCGCCACATATACTGTAATGGGAGCTACAATGGGTGGAAACGTTGGCTTTCAGCATTGCATTCAAAGGGATCAGAGACGCCGTGAGAGAGTGCCAGTCATGGCCAGACGGAGAAGGGCCAACAGGTGTCGGCACAGGAGGCCTTGCCCACCCAGGGTATACCGCCAGCAGTTCTCATATCTGAACATGTCTGAGGAGCAGTGTGTTCAGAGGCTGCGATTCAGAAGGGAGGTGGTCACTGAGATCTGCCACCTGCTTCGCAGAGATCTGCAGCCACAGCTGAGGAGCAGGACGTCTCTGTCGGTGGCAGTGAAGGTGACGGTGGCTCTCAACTTCTATGCCACCGGCTCCTTCCAATCCGCTACTGGGGACATTGCCAACATCTCCCAGTTCGCGGTACATTGCTGCATCCGACAGGTGAACAATGCCCTTTTCAGAAGGAGACGTCAGTACATTTCCTTCCCCATGACCCTGGACAAGCAGCAAGAGCGTACAATGGGATTTGGAAGAATAGCGGGCTTCACCATGGTCCAGGGTGTAGAACTGATGAACCAGCATTGGTCAGGCCTTGCTTCAGGGCTGCAGTGCGCAGGGCATGGCAGCCAGACAAGTCCACCCTCCCCCTTTAAGAGCTGACCGGCGCCAGAGTGTCTGCCGTCAATCAGCAACTCGCCGCACCTGCACTGCGCCCGCCCTCGGGGGTATCGCCCCGGACCGCAGGCTTAGCGCCTAATGATAGTCGTGCATCACCTGTTTTAGCACAGCAGCAACCTCTTGGGGCGATGCGACTGAATATCGGCGAAGGTGGCGCGAACTTGCGCCGGGCGCAAACTTTAGCGGCCGCCCGACTGTAGCGCCCCGAACGTGGCTATACTGAATTTCTAGGCCATGGTGTTAGGGAAATTGATGGGATTGAAGGCCGATAAATCCCCAGGGCCTGATAATCTACATCCTAGGGTACTTAAGGAAGTGGCCCTAGAAATAGTAGATGCATTGCTGATCATCTTCCAACATTCGATGGAATCTGGAACAGTACCCATGGATTGGAGGGTAGCTAATGTTACCCCACTATTCAAAAAAGGTGGTAGAGAGAAAACGGGGAATTACAGACCGGTAAGCCTGACATCGGTAGTGGGGAAAATGCTAGAGTCCATTATAAAAGATGTAATAGCAGAGCACTTGGAAAACAGTGACAGGATCGGACAAAGTCAACATGGATTTACAAAAGGTAAATCGTGCTTGACTAATCTACTGGAATTTTTTTTGAGGATGTAACTGGTAAAATAGATATGGGAGAACCAGTGGATGTAGTGTATTTGAACTTGCAGAAGGCTTTCGATAAGGTCCCGCATAAGAGATTAGCGTGTAAAGTTAAGGCACATGGGATTGGGGGCAAGGTATTGACTTGGATAGAGAACTGGTTGGCAGACAGAAAGCAAAGAGTTGGAATAAACGGATCTTTTTCCGAGTGGCAGGCAGTGACCAGTGGGGTACCGCAGGGATTGGTCCTTGGACCCCAGCTATTCACAATATATATTAATGATGATCTAGACAAGGGAACTAGATGTAATATCTCCAAATTTGCAGACGACACAAAGCTGGGTGGGCGTGTGTGCAGTGAGGAGGATGCCGAGAAACCCCAGGATGATTTGGACAGGCTGGGTGATTGGGCAGAAGCATGGCAGATGCAATATAACGTGGATAAATGTGAGGTTATCCACTTCGGTGGCAAAAACAGGAAGGCAGATTAGTATCTGAATGGCAATAGATTGGGAGAAGGGGAAGTGCAACGAGACCTGGGTATCCTTGTGCACCAGTCACTGAAGGTAAGCATGCAGGTGCAGCAGGCGGTTAAGAAGGCAAATGGTATGTTGGCCTTCGTAGCGAGAGGGTTTGAGTACAGGAACAAGGATGTCTTGCTGCAGTTGTACAGGGCCTTGGTGAGACCACACCTTGAGTATTGTGTGCAGTTTTGGTCGCCTTATCTGAGGAAGGATGTTCTTGCCATGGAAGGAGTTCAGCGAAGATTCACCAGGCTGATACCTGGGATGGCAGGAATGACGTATGAGGAGAGATTGTGTCGATTGGGCTTATACTCGCTGGAGTTTAGAAGAATGAGAGGGGATCTCATTGAAACTTATAAAATTCTGACAGGACTGGACAGACTAGATGCAGGAAGGATGTTCCCGATGGTCGGGGAGTCCAGAACCAGGGGTCACAGCCTAAGGATAAGGGGTAAGCCATTTAGGACTGAGATGAGGAGGAATTTCTTCACCCAGTGAGTGGTGAACCTGTGAAATTCTCTACCACAGAAGGCAGTAGAGGCCAATTCATTAAATATATTCAAGAAGGAGTTGGATATATTTCTTAAGGCTAAAGGGATCAAGGGATATGGGGAGAAAGCAGGGACCGGGTACTGAATTTGGATGATCAGCCATGATCGCATTGAGTGGCAGAGCAGGCTCGAGGGGCCGAATGGCCTACTCCTGCTCCTATCTTCTATGTTTCTATAAGCAGTTAATAAAACGACTCGAAGGATTCAAGAACAGATAGGTCAGGAAGCCTTGATTGAGGAAAATATATTTGAAGCAAACAACTGAGACTGTTTAAGTAAATAGTCTGATCTTGGAGGGTTCAACAACAGATACGTCATGAGGTCTTATCTATGACGTGTACCTTTTTGATGCCGGCAAATAATAATAATAATCAACTTTATTGTCATTGTTAGTGCACAAGTGCAGTACAACGAAATGTAGGCTTGCGGCTCCCGAGAGTGTACATTTAGATTAAGACTAAGTTGTATAAAGGAACCTGGTTTTCAACAGTTAGTTGGAGAGCTCGAACGATACAGAAACCGAAAAGCTACATTATAGATTGATCACCTATGCTCTATATGAATAAAGTCTGTTCCGTACACTCCACCGTCAAGCGTGTCATTGTGAACCGTCGAAGGAAGGAGGTTGACTAACTGTTGATCCAGCATCAAGTTGCTGATACTAACTAATCTTGGTTTTCTGATTTAGGGTTTATCCATTAATTAGACAACGGCACTAAGAGCAGATCCTCCTCGCTCACAAAATTCAAGCAGGACAAGCTTCAGGTCGCCAGCCCTGGTTGGATGTATTCTGGAGGTTTCATCACAGACATCCCGCCTCCAACCGCCCCGCCCAGCCAAACAGACTTTTTTCCCCCCGTCTCCAATATTTTTATAATTACAATACGAAAGTATTCAAAGAAATTGAAAAAATGCACACTTTTTGTGAATGCCCCATGATTTCTTTTTTCCCCAGGTTGCTCTCAGTAGTGGAGATTAATCTTTAATTTCTGGAGGATTGGTAACCTGAGGCAAGCTAGTAAACAAGGACTGAGTTCCCTGAGCTTCGGGGGCCAGATTGCCAGGGCTTGGAGGACTGCATGTGGCCACAGTTTGCACACCCCTGTTGTAGTTCATTGAACAAGTGGATCCCAACAGTGTCGGACAATTGCATGAATAAGCTCCAGTGCAATTGGAGGAGAGGGACTGTGTGAATGAGGTTCAAAGGGAGGGGGAGGGGGGCGGGGGTTGTAGCAAAAGATGTCAATTTCAGAAACCTGCGAAGTTCTTCTTCTTAGGCGGAACCGAGGATGACTTGCTTCCACATTAAAAATGAGTTCGCAGGTGACTGATGAGACCAATGCGGGACCTACAGTCTCTGTCACAGGTGGGGCAGACGGTGGTTGAAGGGGCGGGAGGGTGGGGTGCTTGGGTTGACGTGTGCTTCTTGCGCTTGGCTTCCGCTTACTCCTGGCGAAGAGACTCGAGGTGTTCGGCGCCTTCCCGGATGCTTCTCCTCCACTTTGTGCGGTCTTGGGCCAGGGATTCCCAGGTGTCGGTGGGGATGTTGCACTTTTTCAAGGAGGCTTTGAGGTGTCCTTGAAGCGTTTCCTCTGCCCACCTGGGGCTTTCTTGCCGTGCCGGAGCTCCAAGTAGAGCGCTTGTTTTGGGAGTCTCGCATCGGGCATGCGGACAATGTGACCCGTCCATCGTAGCTGATCGAGCGTGGTCAAAGCTTCGATGCTGGGGATGTTGGCCTGAGCAAGAACACTGACGTTGGTGCGCCTATTCTGCCAATGGATTTTCGGGATCTTGCGGAGGCAGCATTGGTGGTACCTCTCCAGTGCTTTGAGGTGCCTGCTGTACATGGTCCATGTCTCTGAGGCATACAGCAGGGCGGGTTACATTGTCATTGTGAATCAAGCCCACTTCCAGATTATTAACTTCTCCAAACCAGTTCCTCCTTGATGTCACCAAAACATTGTCACAGATCCGCAGCAATGCAAATTATGTTCCTGATAACTGTTTTCATTTATGACTGGAGCAGGGAGTGGAGTTCAGTAATAATTTCCCCCATCCTCTATCTGTTGCTGTTGATGTGGGTTGCAACAGGAAGTGAGCTTGCTCGCTGTGTCTATGCTGTTGTGAGATCATTATCTATTCTGGCCAGTGGCTAATTTTGGAGGCAGTGCAGCCGGGCAGGTATCTGCAGAGTCTGCGAGCCGTTACTGCTCTTGCAGGGTTTGTGTTTCAGTGGAGTTAGAGGCAGTGCAGCTCTTTGACTGAAGAGCCGCAGAGTTTTAGAAATTATTCAGCGGTGGGCAACAAGAACTCCGAGTGCTGTCGCCCAGAGGGACAGAGAATGCTGACGCGCAGCTACAGAGTACGCTCCTCAAACCGTGGGGTCAGGTGAGTAGCAGAGCTCCCAGGATCGCTCCCACCTATTGACAGACAGACAGCCAAGTCATTTATAATCTGTGATACTTGCCGACCGTGAGAACCAATGCCAACCCACCAGCTCTTAGTACAGTACAGATTACTGCTGGAGACAACTCGCCTCCCGACTGTGTCCTATCTCCTTGCCCCTTTCCCTTCTGAAGCTCTGAGGTACCATCAGCCGTTGCCCAGCCAAGGCAGTGTTGTGATTATGTTTATTTAAGATTACATTGGCACCAGCATACTCGTGGAAAAACCGTACTTCAAGAAATGTGCTTCAATACTGTGTGACATTCTAATTCATCACCATCACTATTGACAGACCTGTACCCAACAGTACTGTACCCCTGTATTATACAGTGGCAGACCTGTACCCAACAGTGCTGTACCGCAGTGTTATACAGTGACAGTACTGTACCCAACAGTACTGTACCCCAGTGTTATACAGTGACAGACCTGTACCCACCAGTACCGTTCCCCAGTGTTATACAGTGACAGTACTGTACCCAACAGTACTGTGCCCGTGTTATACAGTGACAGACCTGTACCCAACAGTACCGTACCCCAGTGTTATACAGTGACAGTACTGTACCCAACAGTACTGTACCCCAGTGTTATACAGTGACAGACCAGTACCCAACAGTACTGTGCCCCAGTGTTATAAAGTGACAGACCTGTACCCAACAGTACTGTACCCCAGTGTTATGCAGTGACAGTACTGTACCCAACAGTACTGTACCCCAGTGTTATGCAGTGACAGTACTGTACCCCAGTGTTATGCAGTGACAGTACTGTACCAACAGTACTGTACCCCATTGTTATACAGTGACAGTACTGTACCCCAGTGTTATGCAGTGACAGTACTGTACCAACAGTACTGTACCCCATTGTTATACAGTGACAGTACTGTACCCAACAGTACTGTACCCCATTGTTATACAGTGACAGTACTGTACCCAACAGTACTGTACCCCAGTGTTATGCAGTGACAGTACTGTACCCAACAGTACTGTACCCCAGTGTTATGCAGTGACAGTACTGTACCCCAGTGTTATGCAGTGACAGTACTGTACCCCAGTGTTATGCAGTGACAGTACTGTACCCCAGTGTTATGCAGTGACAGTACTGTACCCCAGTGTTATGCAGTGACAGTACTGTACCCCAGTGTTATGCAGTGACAGTACTGTACCCCAGTGTTATGCAGTGACAGCACTGTACCCCAGTGTTATGCAGTGACAGACCTGTGCCCAACAGTACTATACCCCAGTGCTTGCTGCAGCTCCTTAAAGTGACAGGGCCATTGTTAAAGGGGAAGAAGCTTCTTCTGAGGTCTTGAATGAAATGTGGAAGTGGCTTTGAATGAGCCTAGCTTCATTGTGGAAGGTTGGGAGACGTGGAGTGGCCGTTTCTTAATGCTCTCAGTCCTCCTGACCCCTGCTGCTACAGTTCCCCACCCTCACCAGAAATCCTTTTGGTCTTGAGTATCAGTGATTGAAGGGCAGGTAGGAGTTGAAATCAGTCAGAGTCCCAAACGTTGATTCCTCCCCCTCCCCTGTGTCATTAACATGTGATGGGGTGACCAATAGGTGGAAGGGGAGGGAAGTTCAGAGGGCAGTTTCAGGGATAGAGGGGTGGCGGTAGGTCTTCTCACTCTATTTTCCTCAGAACATCACTCAGCGACCGCACAGAAACCGATGAGTTCCTGGAGAAAACGCCAGGTTAAAACTCAGTTGTCTCAAACTCGTTTTGGACAGAGGATCAGATTTTGTATCTTCAGTCCAGTCTGTTGAGGATAGGAGAGCCGGTAATGGAGTTTGAGAGTTATATATCAGTGCAGGAACAGAAATGCAGTGTGCTGTTACCTCAGCCATAGGCAGTAACGCAGTGTGTAAACCCTGTTAATTCAGGGATAGGCAGTAATTTAGTGGAAATGTGCTCTTGGTTCAGTTATATGTGTCCGTCTGTTAATGTGTGACATTCCCCTGGATGCATTACAGGAAGGTTGTATCCTCCAGCTAAACATCGGCTGGAAGAAATAACCTTCCTGTAATGCATCCAAGGGAGTGTTGGACCAAAGCCATCCTCTTTGGCTCCTGCAAAAAAAAAACCCAGACCCTTGCTACTAACTCCAGCGCCCACACTGGTTACTGCCTCAGACTGAACCAAGTTGTTTGCAACCTCAGCATCCTGTTCTACTCCAAACTGAACTTCAGATCCCATATCCTCTCCATCACAAAGGTCGCCTACTTCCATCTCCATAACATCAGCCACATCTGCACCATCTTCGCTCATCTGCCGTTGCAACCCTCAGCCATGCCTTTGTCACCTCCAGTGCTTTCCTGCACAGCCTCCCATCCTCCATAAACCTCCTCCTACAGGAAACTTTGTGATATCTGGCACCGACGGGACCAGCGTGTTGCTGATCTATCAAAACTGCCGGACATACAAAGTTAATGTTGAAGCATACGGAGGTTTTCATCTCCGTATCTGACAACAAACACTGTTGCTTAGCAACAGCTTCTAAAGAGTCGGCTGCAGCTGCAAGCGTCTCTAGCTGAAGCTGTTGCTATAGCTACAGACCTTGCAGTGCCTGACTGGGGAAAAAAAAAGAACGAGAACTAAAAAAACTTATAGAAAACGGCTCCTGATTTTTGCCGTTAGATCGAGTATTCCGGACATACAACCTCCGGATAAACCAAAGTTTCCTGTATAAATCTCTGCAGCCCATATCACATCCGGCACTACGTCCCGCTCATCCATCACCCCTGTCCTTGTTAACCTACATTTTACCCCAGCTCTTCCCCCACGCCGCACCCCACCCACCGCAGCCGTACCTCTGATTTAAAATTCTCATCCTTGTGTTTGAATCTCTTGATGACCTCCCTGTCTCTGTAACTTCCTCCAGCCTTACAAACCCCCTGAACTCGCCACTCTTCTGACTTCAGTTGCTTGTACATACACACCCACCCTTTGCCCCACCATTGGTGCCTGTGCTTTCAGCCGCCTCGGCCCCGTGCACTGGAATTCCCTAAACCCCTCTGCCTCCCCTTCCTGCTTTAAGATCCTCTTTGACCAAGCATTTGGTCACTCCTCCTACTATTTCCTCTTTTGGCTCAGTGTCTGTTTTCCTCATTCACTCTGTGAAGCACTTTGGGATATTTTTCTACATTAAAGACCCTATATATATGAATGCAAGTTGTTGTTTTTATTGTAACGCCGTCACTCTCCCTCAAAGCAGTGATGACCTCAGAGTATTTGTACAACTTCCAGTTTTAAATAGGTGGCATCAAGGCGTTGAATGTAATGGTTTGAGGAACATTTTGTCAACTCAGACTTCAACACAGCATCAGCACCTCACCACTGCACTGTCCCACGGCCCGGCCTCTTCAGAGCAGCTCCGCATAGACCGGCATCTTAAGAGTGGCCCCGCCCAGGCCTATTTGCAGTGTTTGTTTATAAAGTCTAGGTTGAATATATTGGCTGTGAAGCGGATCGCTCTGTTTATGTCGTTGTTACACAAAGATACAACGCATAGCTTCACAGAAGTTTCTTCGCTCTCAGGGAATGTGTGTGGGAATGTGCAGCCCACTGTCCTTGTAGTCAGTCCCCCTCTTCAACGGTGTGAGCACCATCCAGATTCAGATAGTTGCCAATAATTTTGAAGAATGGAGACTGGAGAGTGAAAGGTCGGTTTTTGACTTCTGCACTTTAAAAAAAATTTTGCTGTGTGCAGACTCGATCGACGCCCATCTGCTACATTTATAAGCAGACCCCATCCCAGCTGGGTATGGATTGCACCAAGAGTGCAGCCCTAGTCTTTAGTCAGTGGGGTTGTTCAGTGTGTGACCTGGTGAATCGGGGCCTGGTGATTCGTACACCTGATGTATTTTTATTCGATCTCGGTTGCTTGACTTGTTTTCCTTTCACTGAATTTTACTGTCTGCGTTTCTTGCTTTTAATTCTCTTCCTTCATTTCCATTTCCTCATTAAAAGTTGAACTGTGTTTCAAGCTGTCCGACGGTGGCCTGGAATCGTGAGTGGCTCCTTGATTTGTTCCCTTCCCCACCCCCCGGCCACTCTCTGCCACATGTACCGTGCCCGGCTACATGGACCATCCAGTCAGATTCGCAGGGTGGCGGCCAGTAATTCGGTTCATCGAAAGTTGGGCAGTTTACTGAAATTGGGGGCAGATTTCGGATTTGTGTCTGCACAACCAGCCCCGTTTCTACCTGTTGTATGCATGAAGGTATCTGTTGCCTATTTGGGTGTCCACGGTCAGACCTGTTTAGTGCAGGCACCCAGCGTACTTGAAAATGCTCCATCCTGTCTGGGTTTTGGACCAGGCAGTGTGACAGTGCGGCACTGCAGTTAATGGGACAGAAACACCAGCTAGTTGGGAGCTGTACAAGGTAAGTGTAAGACATCTCAAACTGCAGTACGGCGGATGTGTTTGACCAGCACTTGGCATCCTGAATCGTCAGGGAGGAGTTTAATGGGATTTATGAAGCAGGAGATTGGGTCATTTTTCAGGAGTCACTAAAGTTATAAACCAGAGCGATGTACAGGAAACTTTGTTATATCCAGCACCGTCGGGACCGAGCTGTTGCCTATCAAAACTGACGGACATACAAAGTTAATGTTGAAGCATACGGAGGTTTTCATCTCCGTATCTGACAACAAACACAGCTTCAAACAGTCGGCCCGTACCTTGGAAGCATCTCTGTAGCTTAGCAACAGCTTCAGAGAGACTTTCCAGAGCCCGACTGTTGAAAACAAAGCCACGAGAAGAAAACAAAGCCACGAGAAGAAAAAAAACCTAACAAAACGGCTCCTGATTTCTGCCGGTAGATCGAGGTTTCCAGACATACAACCTCCGGATAAACCAAAGTCTCCTGTAATAGCTATGGGATGTCACTACGGTGATTACTACAACCATTCCGGCCTCTTCTCCTCATATTATTACCTCTTTTTGTGAGGCAGCCTATGGCTGAATATCCAGCTGAAGCTTCTGTTTTAAACGCATTTCTCCAAAAGGCTGTGGGAATGATTTAAAAGCAGCAAAACCAGCAGCAGCCACTCACTGCACATTGGTGATGGTCAGGAGGTTGGCAGGGCCTCCACTAACTCCTGACGAGATGGCGTCAGGACCATCGACCTGTGGTTTCACAGAAATAAATAGAGGGGGGTGTAAAACACTTTGGTCTTTAAAACTGGAAATCCTGGTGGCTGGTTCATATATTTTTAGTATTTCCATTCAAGCCACTCATGACCCAGCCTGTCCTGTGAGAGAACCAGAGGCATTGGCAGCCCGAGCACTGCCCCGTGCCCAGGTGGCTGCGTGGAGATGCCCTCGCGCTTTAGGTGGCACAGATTCTGTCTCGGTGTGGCACAATGCCTAATCGTTTCTTTCACTATTAACAAGCCGGTGACTGGGGGCCAAGCAGAATTTTGTAAGTGGAAAGACTGCTCGTGACAGTTCCTTCTCCGAACCATTCCACTAACTCAGGGTGCTTACATAGTTGGCCAGCAAGTGCTGCTGACTGCAGACGGGGAGGAAAGGGGCAGTCGCTGCATTGACCTCAAAGACGCCAATTGGTCCAGAGGTCATGGGTCAGAGCTGTGCTTTATTCTCATCTTTGGGGGATCCAATTTCTGAAGCCTCTATGAAATTAGCCGAGGCCCTGAGTAATGTCGCTTCCCTTGCCTGGTTGTTGAAGAGCTGCTCGCTGTCGTATAAGAGGTGGGAAGAATGGATGCAAGAGCTCCTGACAGTTCTTGTTTGGCTGCGGAGGAGAACATCAAAGCCTCGCAGTGTTCATTGTCCGACTGCCGAATCTTTCGGCTAATCCCTGACTGATGCTCTCTGCATGGGATGTTTAACGATACAAGATGCAGCTTTAGTGATTGCTGCTGTCGGAGGGAGGGGCAAGCTTAGAGGCAGCGGGGGAGGTCACAGCCGACAGTGAGAATTCATCAGAAACCTTAATCAGCTCCATAATTAATCTGCCCATATCATAAGACACAAACTAAAAGTGGAAAAGAGTTTTATCTTAACATCAGGAGTTTGACATCTGATTTGCATCTTAGAAATTTTTGGATAATCCACTTAAAAACCAGTGTGTCCAGTTCAAACTGACCGGTAGGAATGAGGTGTTGATGATTACAACGTTTGCACCGCGATTACAATGTTTGCACTGCGACACCTCTCCACTCCAGCCCCGTTATCGACCGTTCCCAGTTTAGTTATCAGCTGTTAACTGCATCGGGGACTCATCCACCCTCCACTCTCCCACAGAGCAGTGGCTGAAAATGCAGTCTTTTCAGATCCGTAACTTTCCTGATAATGTCACCCTGACGTGGATTGCAGTGTGTGCCCGTGCGTCCGGCCAGATTGCTTGTTGGTGAGATGCACAGAGACGGTACTGATGCCAGTTCTCAAATTCAGTACTTGTTGGTGTCGGAGATCGCTCGGCCCTTGCACACGTCCTGTTTAACTGAGCTGCTTTTCAATGTGTCATGTGTGCTTTTTATTTGTGCATTTGCCCGGGGTCCGGTTTGTAGCTCGGCAGATCGCAGCATGCGTGTGTGTGTGTGCGCGTGGGTGGTATTGAGCTCACTACCCGAAGGATAGGAGTGCAGAAGCTCAGACTGGTAACCTGCGCTGCCCTTGGTGCTTAACATCCCCTGTTTCTGCCTGTACAGGTGCTGTGAGTGTAACATTTCGCTCTCTCACTGGTATTACGAGAAGGAGGGACGGCTCTACTGCAAGAAGGACTACTGGGCCCGATTTGGGGAGCTGTGCCATGGCTGCTGCGAGCGTATCACCAAAGGGCTGATCATGGTAAGGGGCCTACACGGGTGGGGGGGGCAGCAATAGGTTTTACATGTCTTCCCTGAAATGCAGGGACACACACATTAACGCTGCTCTCTGACCCTCACATAGCCCTTTCACTGATCAGAAGTCTCCAGATCTCCTAAAATAAAGCATCTGGAATTGACAGCTGGACGTTGTTGGCAGATGTAACAACAACAACAACTTGTATTTATATAGCGCCTTTAAGGTAGTAAAACGTCCAAGGCACTTTACAGGAGTGTTTTAAGAGAAAAAAATTTGACACCGAGCCACATAAGGATAAATTAGGGCAGGTGACCAAAAGCTTGGTCAAAGAGGTAGGTTTTAAGGAGCGTCTTAAAGGAGGAAAGAGAGGTAGCGAGGCGGAGAAGTTTAAGCAGGGAATTCCAGAGCTTAGGGCCTAGGCAACAGAAGGCACGGCCACCAAAGGGTGAGCGATTATAATCAGGGATGCTCAAGAGGGCAGAATTAGAGGAGCGCAGATATCTCTGGGGCGGCGGGGGGGAGTGGCTGAATGATATTACAGAGATAGGGAGGGGCGAGGCCATGGAGAGATTTGAAAACAAGGATGAGAATTTTAAAATTGAGAATGCATGGAGTCATCCTGTACAGCTGCCACTGGAACGCAAATGGGTACAGCTCCGGTTGTGAAGCTGGAGTGAAATGAATTGAATTCCGTTCTTTTCTTGGCAACACAGATGCACGTGGAGTGTCTGGTGTATCCACTGGGCAGAAATCACCAACACCTCTCAACAATGCAAGGTGACTCCCAGCACCTTGAGCAATCTCAGCATACAGTAAAGAAAAGTTTACTGGGCCTTGGAATGTATAGTCGGGGACAGAAGTGTAAATCCCAGAAAGTGATATTGACTGTACAAGGCACTGGCACACCAGATCTAGAGAACTGTGTCCAGTTCTGGTCCTCATAACAGTATAGATATCTCGGCATTGGCGGCAGTTCAGAAACCTGGCTTAAAGCAGCTGAGCTATGAGGAGAAGTCAGGGATTGTTTACTCTGGTGATGAGCAGGCTCGGGGGAAGAGGTTATGTAAGATCCTTAAGATAACAGATAAATTGAACCCCAATAATCTAATCTAGGGAGACGGAGCCGAGCCTAGAAGAGTGGAAATGCATGGGTAGTTTAGGTTTAAGTAGCTGATGAAGAGCCTGGTGTATGTGTGGAATTTTGCCCAAGGAGGCAGATAGTGTGGAAAAATTGAAGGTAAAATTGGAGATGGTTCAGGTAGTGGGCAACTGAGGGAGGCTAGTTTTGGGGATTGGCAGAATGGACTGCAGAGTCTTTTCCAGTCCTGAGCTTGTGTGTACCCCCTGAAACACCAGGACCTCCAATCACCATAGCAACCTCAACCACCCTAGCGACACCAGCACCTCAACCACCCTAATGACAACATCAACAATATCAGTACGTCCGACCATCTCAACACCTCCAGCACCACTGACAACCTGAGCACTTCCAGCCATCCCTGGCAGCACCAATGTGACCAGCTGGATGTATCAATCAGCGCTGAGAATCTTTGTTGGTTTATCCTGCAGGTCGCTGGAGAACACAAGTACCACCCAGAATGCTTTGCGTGCCTGAAGTGCGGTGCATTTATTGGCGATGGAGACACATACGCCCTAGTAGAGCGCTCCAAACTCTACTGGTAAGAACTGAGTATGGAGATTGGACACTTCAAACCTGAAGGTGTCTTGTCAGTTACATTTGGTCTGTTTCGATGTGACGCTAAATGGGTAAACTGAAGGGGTTAATTCCACCTGAGTTTGTGATTGAAGACAGTCCCACTTATTTGTTCTGTAATAGTTTTATCAGTACTTTGTTGCACATTAAGAGGAGCATCAAGAACCAGTCGTTTTTTCGACACTTGGGGAGGGGAGGGACGGACAGCCAGTCGCACACGGCCAACACTCACAGCCATCAGTGTTGAATAATTGTAGGAGTATTGAACACTTCCCTGATGTGCTGAAATCTGACACCGTGCTGTTACATGGATTGTGTTGACATTAGAAAGCTGTGTTGGTAATATCGCCATGCATGCAGTTGGTTGCAGGCCTTCTATCTACAAACTTTAAAGATGTTTAAATTAGTCTGTGATTCTTGACCATTCTTCTAAATGTTGTAGAACAACAAGACGCGTTCCTCTTCAGTGTGTAATCAGTCCCGTCACGAGAGATCGGTGAGGAACAGCTCGGTTATAGTGTGTAGTGTTTGAGGCATCAGTTGCATTTCCAAACTGTTTTTTGAACAAAAAGCTTGGGGCTATGACAGTTCTTCATGTTGCCAGTTTTCTCCCTTCTCACCTCCTGCTAATCGACCAAAGGAGGCATCACAGCTAGCCACACCCACTCCTCACCCACTGACCACACGCTCGCACTCTCTGGGGAGCAGAGATCACTGGTTAGCAGTAGCAACAGGAGCTGAATTTTTTTTCTTCCTCCATTCCTCCCACCACCCACCTGCCCCCTGCCCCCAGCCATCCCAGCTGAGATCAGCTGTCTCCACATAGATCAAGGACTGAACATGGGATGTTCTAGTTCTTCTGCTTTGGAGCCAGACTGGCTGATGCCTTAGTGATGTGACTGTTAATCTTTCGCACAGTTTGGTAGCCATCTAGAGTGTTTTTGTGTTCTTGTATTTCACTTGTTCATTGTCTCTTCCGCAGTGGTTGCTGCTACTACCAGACGATAGTCACGCCCGTCATTGAACAGATCCTACCAGACTCTCCCTGCCCTCGGATTCCGCACACTGTGACATTGGTTTCAATCCCAGCCTCCACGGAGGGAAAGCGAGGCCTCTCTGTGTCTGTCGATCAGCCCTGCAGTCCCAGGAGCTGCTCTTCCGAGTATGTGCACACCGTACGGGTCAAGGAGTAAGTGAGAGTGATCACTATAATAGACAAGAGATTGTTGCTGTCATTAGCGGGGGTATGGCGGGGTGTTTATCTGCACCTTGACAGTTTACAGCCATTCTGCAGTCAGTGATCCCTCCTCAATTAGTGGGGGGAAGGCGGGGTGAGTGACTGGCAGGGACATTAGGTGTGAGCTTGTTTCCTTTCCTCAAGGTGCTGGTTTATACCTGAGTATGGGCCCTGCTGGACTTCACTCAGTATCTTGGTACGAGTGGCCACTATCCAAATGTGCTCCCAGGCAGTGAGTGTTGATGGGCTATTTGATCATGCAGGGCATCACTGTCCTCTCCCGATGGCCACACTCGTTCACTTCCCAGTAGCAGTGGCTGGTTAGCAGGGACCCGAGCTGATTTTTTGCCCTCGTGAGCAAGGGGATGCTGAATCCAGTTGTAGCACGCCCGCTACCACCACTGGGTAAGATCAACAAAGTCGAAGCAGGGAGCTCCTGGCCTATACAGCTCAGCTCCAGATTTTCTTTTTATTTTCTTTTTACTAACATTGATCGGGAGAGGTCGGCCTTGAAATCTGACGGCAGCTTGAACGCGTACCTCAGAATGACCTCGTCTACCCGGGTCAACACATCCCAGCGTTCACTGGTCGCTGTGGAATCCTGCAGCACCAGCTTGAGCAGAAACCTTGTGTCGGGGTACGATAACCCTTGAAACCTGCCACACATTGTGGGGTGAACGCTAGCCCTGCCAGATCTGAGTGCTATCAATACGTAGAGGTAACAAATGTAATCCAGCAATCCCAGTACAAGAGTTCAAAGTAACAGCCCCCTCCTGAGCTAGCTGGATGACAGAATTAACGGCACCGTAACTTCAGATTTTATCAAGTTTTCTCAGGAAAAAATACTGTTAATTTTTATTAGTAAATTGGGAACATATTCAGTACGTTCAATTGAGTAATATCAATAAACAACTGTACACTGGAGAAGGTGTTGAAGAGACACAACTAGTTCTGGGTGCAGCTGCGAGAAACTCTAGTGGCAGTAGCTTTGCTGGGCTGCAATAAGGATTACTACAGTTGTTAAGTCTGTGTGTTATAGTGCGAATTACTACACAGACCACAAGAGTAAATTGTAACAGGTCTTTACTAGTCGAAGGTCAGGGCGGAACTGCCCAATAAATCATTACACAGCACTTATATACCGGTGTGGTCACCACCGGTATTACAGTATACAGCAGCCAAGATAAAGTAGTGCAACTCTTAAAATAGTTCTCTTAAAGGTGGAACGGTTACATACACCACAACAGTAATGAGACTTTGAACATATTCCAGTTGGTGTTTTGCACTGTAAAGGCCAGGAGCAGCAGTCTGAATTTCTGGGTGTGGTGGTAGGATTATTGTGCACTGACCTCGCATTGTTTATTTTTTTCTGATAAAAGAAAGGCCTGGTTTAAAAGAGGTGGATAATCTAGTCATGGCATTAGGTTCATGCATCCCAATACCTGTGTAGTGTAATGTAGTGCTTTGTTTTCCTATTTGTTACTGAACTTCCCTGATTTCCCATAGCAATACTCATGGGAAATCTTGAGGTCTGGATCACAGCTGGCAAACGTTTAGATGCAAACCCAGCCTTTCCCGTGAAGAGCATTGCTCAGTACAACTTGTGGGGAAGTGGTCTAACTATCTTGAGATCATTTAGCAGTTAATTGTTGGAAGTTTCTCTAAATTGACAGCTGCTTGGCTCCACCCCTTGTTATCTTGACTTCTCATCTCAATATTGTAAGTAAAAAGGAGGAAATAACTAGCTTTTTTTCCTCACTTTTTTAAGATTGGATTTTTTTAAATTAATTTTCGGAATGTGGGTGTTGCAACCAAGACCGGCATTTCTTGCCCATCCCTAGTTGCCCTTGAGACGGTGGTGGTGGACCTTCTTGAACCACTGCAGTTTATGTGGCGAAGATACTCCCACAATGTTGTTAGAGAGTTCCAGGTTTTTGGCCAGCGACAATGAAGGCACGCCGATATAGCTCCAGGTCAGGATCATGTGTGGTTTGGAGGGGAACTTGAAGGGATTGGTGTTCCCATGCACCTGCTGCTCTTGTCCTTCTAGCTGGTGGAGATCGTGGGTTTGGGAGGTGCTGCCGAAAAAGCCTTGGCGAGTTGCTGCAGTGCATCCTGTGTATAGTACACACTGCAGCCACGTTGTGCCGGTGGTGGAGGGAGTGGCTGTTTAAGCCAGTGGATGCTTTATCCTGGATAGTGCCGAGCTTCTTGAGTGTTGTTGGAGCTGAGGGCAAGCGGAGAGTATTCCATCACACTCCAGACTTTTGCCTTGTAGGTAGTAGAGAGGCATGGAGGAGTCATAAGGTGAGCCACGCTCTGCAAACACCCAACCTTTGACCTGCTCTAGAAGCCAATGGCATTAATGTGGCTTGTGTGTATAGTGGTGATTTTTTTGTGTTTCATTCAAAGTGTGATGCCTGGAGTGTTACGATGCTATCAAAACTTTTGTATACATAAGTAGATCAATGAAGAACGTGAAATGGTCAATAGGCCCAACAAGACTGTCCCTTTATAACATACATAACACCCTTGCCTGCCTTCTCACCATATCCCCTGATCCCTTCTCTTAACACAACAGTGAAATGGGAGATGGCAGCCACATATAGCATGTGAGGAGTAGCAAGCATCAACTATAAATATTGGAGGAGAGTGAAGATTCCAACTATATATTGAGGGAAGGTGGTGGGAAGGGCCAATGTATCTAAAGGGTGAGTGGGATAAACCAACTGCACATAGTTGGGGAGTGGGAAGTGACACGGGGGGAGAGTTACTAACTGTATGCAGTGGTGGGTGGGGGGGAGAGAATGTTGACAACTACTGATGAAGGGTGATGCGGTCCAATGAATTAACTTGGTATTTGAACCCATCACCATAGTATATTATTTGTATAAATCACCTGTGCCCATTCCTTTCCTGAAAGTGAGGCCTACATTGGGTTGCAAGACATGGTTTGTGATGAATGCCAGAAGTTGGGAGTAGCTGTTTTCACTGAGTAAAGTTGTGATCAGTGCAGCCATCTTTAGTCGCCTGATGACCCTGACCACGTTCTTCCTTGTTGGTTCCATTTCTCTTCAGGGGGATTAGCAACTCTGGGATAATGTATTTCCCAATATTGTGTGGTGTTTGGTTATCTCTTGGTACGGTTCATGTTTAGTTTGCTCTTGTAATATAGAAACATAGAAGATAGGAGCAGGAGTAGGCCATTTGGCCCTTCGAGCCTGCTCCGCCATTCAATGAGATCATGGCTGATCATCCAAATTCAGTACCCTGTCCCTGCCTTCTCCCCATATCCCTTGATCCCTTTAGCCTCAAGAAATATATCCAACTCTTTCTTGAATATATTTAATGAACTGGCCTCCACCGCCCTCTGTGGCAGAGAATTCCACAGGTTCACCACTCTCTGGGTGAAGAAATTCCTCCTCATTTCAGTCCTAAATGGCTTACCCCTTATCCTTAGACTATGACCCCTGGTTCTGGACTCCCCGGCCATCAGAAACATCCTTTCTGCATCTAGTCTGTCCAGACCTGACAGAATTTTATAGGTTTCGATGAGATCCCCTCTCAATCTTCTAAACTCCAGTGAGTATAAGCCCAATTGACACAATCTCTCCTCGTACGTCATTCCTGCCATCCCAGGTATCAGCCTGGTGAATCTTCGCTGCACTCCCTCCATGGCAAAAACGTCCTTCCTCAGATAAGGCGACCAAAACTGCACACAATACTCAAGGTGCGGTCTCACCAAGGCCCTGTACAACTGCAGCAAGACATCCTTGTTCTTGTACTCGAACCCTCTTGCTACGAAGGCCAACATACCATTTGCCGCCTTAACCGCCTGCTGCACCTGCATGCTTACCTTCAGCGACTGGTGCACAAGAACACCCAGGTCTCTGCACTTCCCCTTCTCCCAATCTATTGCCATTCAAATAATAATCTGCCTTCCTGTTTTTGCCACCAAAGTGGATAACCTCACATTTATCCACATTATAGTGCATTTGCCATGTTTCTGCCCAATCACCCAACCTGTCCAAATCGTACTGGAGTTTCATGACATCCTCCTCACAGCATACCCTCCCACCCAGCTTTGTGTCATCTGCAAATTTGGAGATATTACATCCAATTCCCTCGTCCAGATCATTAATATATATTGTGAACAGCTGGGGTCCTAGGACCGATCCTTGCAGTACCCCACTAGTCACTGCCTGCCACTCGGAAAACGACCCGTTTATTCCAACTCTTTGCTTTCTGTCCGCCAACCAGTTCTCTATCCAAGTCAATACCGTGCCCCCAATCCCATGTGCCTTAATTTTGCACGCTAACCTCTTATGCGGGACCTTATCGAAAGCCTTCTGAAAGTCCAAATACACCACATCCACTGGTTCTCCCTTATCTATTTTACCAGTTACAGTAGATTAGTCAAGCATGATTTACCTTTTGTAAATCCATGTTGACTTTGTCCGATCCTGTCACTGCTTTCCAAGTGCTCTGCTATTACATCTTTTATAATGGACTCTAGCATTTTCCCCACTACCGATGTCAGGCTTACCGGTCTATAATTCCCCGCTTTTTCTCTGCCACCTTTTTTGAATAGTGGGGTAACATTAGCTACCCTCCAATCCATGGGTACTGTTCCAGAGTCTATCGAGTTCTGGAAGATAACCAGCAATGCATCTACTATTTCCAGGGCCACTTCCTTAAGTACCCTGGGATGTAGATTATCAGGCCCTGGGGATTTATCGGCCTTCAGTCCCATCAATTTTCCTAACACCATTTCCCTACAAATACTGATTTCTTTCAGTTCCACCCTTTCATCAGACCCTATGTTTCGCGGTATTTCTGGGAGGTTATTTGTGTCCTCCTTTGCGAATGTGGTTGATCTAATGCCTACTGAAGATGGGCTTGTATAGTCATTGCAGTCAATAATAATTAAAACATGCTTCCAAAGATTTGGGTGGTCCATCCAGAGAAGGTTTTACTGCTTCTGGTCCACAAAATCGGGTAGACTTCATGGGCATAACCAATTATTGAAGAGCTTGAGCGAAACTTTGTCTTGCAGGCACCAGTGATATAATCGAGAATAACCTTCTAGCTCCCTCATATCCGAAAACTCTTCGTCGTGGTCATTTATAATTCCTATAACACCCTTTGTTGCAGAGTTGACATGGACTGCATCAGTCCAGATGTGAAAAACTCCATTCACGTTGGTGATCGGATCCTGGAAATCAATGGCACACCAATCAGGAATGTGCCTCTGGATGAGGTAAGCTGAGAAGGGAAGGTAGGAGATCAGCAAGTTATGTATCTTGGTCACTCTGCAAAAATCCTAATTCACACTTTAATCAGACTGTACGCATTTAAAATTAATGCAAGTCTATTGAATGAAACTGCCCGTAATTAAATGGCAGTCTCTTAGGGGAGAAAGGGAAATGCCAACTGTATGTAGTGGGGCAAGGGAGACTGCCAGCTCCAGATAGTGGAGGAGGGGAGACAGACTTTACATATGGGAGTGTCGGTTCCATATAGTGGGGAGGGGGAACCAGCTAATGCCACTCGTACAAAGTGGGCTGGAGAAGAGTGGGAGTTAATAACTGTAACTGGTAGGAAAAGGGTGGGAGATTCCAGCTATATATAGTGGGGAGAAGGAAGTGGAATATGCCAGCTGTATATAGTGAGAAGTATGTACACCAAAATTTTACAATGGGATGGAAACTGCGAGTTGGATTGTCAACTGTATATGATGGGGAAGGGAGTGAAAGATGCCAACTGTATAAAGTAGTGAGTGGGAGATGCCAACAATATATTGAGAGTGGTAGAATTCAACTGGACATAATGGAGTTGGGGAGAGGGAGACGCCAACTGTGTATGTTGAATGGGGAGAATGGGAACACTAACCATGTGTAGTGTGGAGGAGTAGGAAGAATCAACTGTATGTGGCGGGACAGAATTACTGGCACTATGTAGCGAGAGAAGGGACTGGGAGAGACCACCTAGTGGGTGGAATGGGATAAACCAGTCCTACATAGTTTGGGGGGGTGGGGAAACAATGGTAAGTGCCATCCGTCTATACAGTCAGCAACTGTATATAGCAGTGAGGGGAGTATTGCTGACAAGTACTGCTGGAGGGTGATGTGATCCATTGTAAAACGGGCCTGACATTCTACGTAGACCACATCTTGTGCTGTGAAAGATTTACTGTGTTTGGATCCTGAAGCTGGCAGTGTTTTGATAGTGTGACGTTTGACCTCCTCAGATTGACCTCCTGATTCAGGAGACCAGTCGCTTGCTTCAGTTAACCATTGAACACGACCCACATGATGCGTTGCTGGAGGAACAAGTGGACACTATCAGCCCTATGTCAGACACCTACAGCCCACAGAAACCAAGCTCCCTGAATGGCGAAGGTAGCACCGTCAAGAAACGTCCCATCATGTAAGGGCACATTGTAGTTTGTATTGAATGTCCACTTGATCTGCCATTTCTTAATATGCGGCATCCTATAATCTAACTTTTAAAAACACACAGAATCATAGAATGATACAGCACAAAAGGAGGCCATTCAGTCCATCGTGTCTGTGCCGGCTCTTTGAAAGATGCATGCTCCTTTTCAAGCATTCATTCTTGCTGTTACAATATATAAGTTGTAGGACACACATTCGATCCTCCATTCCATTAAGTTCTCAATCTTGGCTGTGGGGAAACATCAAGCAGAAGACGAGTACCTCTCCACAAGGTTGGAGGGATGAAATCAGCATGTTAATCGTCCTTGAGCAATTTCCTTCGCCTCTTTTGTGACTAGTTCAGAGTGGCATTGGTAAAGATCTGACTGAAGTTGAAGTTGGCCCCCTTCAGTCAGAGGACCTAGGTTGACCTGGTGTTTGAATTACCCTTTAACATTAGGGGAACTGAAAGGAGCTGAATTCCTGCCAAGAGCATCAACCTGTAAATTCCTGTTTTAAAATTGGTTTCTCGGTTCTGTCTAGTGGTGGTATTTGAGTGAAATCAAAATACTTTACAAAAAGAAAAGCCCAATTCACTAAAACACTCCTGGCATGATCCTGGGAATTACCAACCTTTCTACACTGACAATAATGGAGAAAAGGCCAAACTTAGTTACAAAGGAAGGAATTCAGGAATATTTATTTTCGAATGAGCTGTTAGATCGAGTCTCCGGCTGCCTGCTGGTAGTTTGGATGGATGTTAAAGATCGTGTGGCGCTGTTCGCAAAGGGGCCGGGAGTTCTCGTGTCCTGGCCAACATTCAGCCAACAACACCGAAAATCAAATGAACTGGGCTTTATCTCATTGTTGTTTGAGATGTTACAGGTACAGAATGGCTGCCCTGTTTCCCCACACAACAGCAGTCATTGCACTTCAAAAGTAATTCCCCATGTGAAGTGCTTTGCGATATTTCAAAGTGAAAAGTGTCAATGCAAGTATATTTATTAACAGCAATGGCTCAACACCAGTTAATGTTCATCATCTGTAAAGTTCCATAACACTATATGAGTTGCCGGATGAGGATGAAGTGACGGTCATGTACCTTGATTGACTGACCATTTGACAAGGCGGCCCTCCACAGACAATCCAGGATAAAGTTGTAAATCACAGCTCTCTGATACACTCGGGTTCCTTTACTCACCAGTGAATCACAGAGCCACACAGACCAAAGGCTCCAGATTCAGCTCTTGGTTTTTACTGAGTTAGCTGATACGGGCTAAGGCAGCAGTTGGGTTAAAAAAAAATCAGACAGGGTTTCCCCTCCTAATTGCTAATCACTGACCACTACTGGATGTCAGTTAAGAGCAGGACACTGAGGAAATTAGGGCCCTGAAATTTCACAGGGCTTCCCCAGTCTCCCGCCATAACCTGTGCAGAATTTCAGGGCCGGTCATTTTTGGAGTCACTTCGATCTCTTACTGTACTTTGTGCTCTAACCAATACCTGTATATTAAGTTCTGAATTGGATGGCACGAAGAAAGAGCTTGCATTGTGTACCATTGGCACCTCTCGGCAGGAGTGCTCTTCCAGGGCCCACAAGAATAATCTGAGCCGCTGCCACTCTGTGACCCTGGTCCGATCTCAAGGCCTTATTCTGGCGAACTGTACCGGGCCTCCCGCAACTCGCCTGCCAAATTTAAATGAGGCTGAGGCCTCTTTGCCACCGGATTGAATGGCGATGAGCGCACTCCGCCAATTGGTCGCCCAAAGTTAATATTGCCCCTGAAGTGTTTTATTCAGGTCTAAAATATTGACCGAACCTAGAGTGTCACTTAGTACTTTTCTCATTGCAGCCCTTTGTCTTCACTTGAACTGAGTATCTGTAACTCTGTGTGTGTGTGTGCGTGTTACCTACTATATCGACTCCTGGATACAGCCTTCACTTTGTTTAATAATTGACGTTATTAGAATGTAACAAAACATGGACTGGAACTCACTGAGTTTGATTTATTGGACCAGTGTCCATATCGACCATTATAACTCTTACTCTCCATCCGCCTCTAGGAGAAGCTGCAGTATTGATAAATCTCCAAGCACTGGATCACCTGCCTCTCAAAAGAGAGATTTGGGCCGCTCTGAGTCCCTGCGAATTGCCTCCAAAATGCATCGTATCTTCCGCCCTTCTGACCTGATCCATGGGGAAGTGCTGGGAAAGGGCTATTTTGGACAAGCCATTAAGGTATGCTTTTCACAAATCCCTATCCCTGTTCCTCTCTGCTTCTTTGGGACGAATTTTACTGCAGATACTTTCTATTCCCTGCTCCTTTCAGTCTCATTAGCAAGCTCTGTCCTATAGAGTACTTTCCATTGTGGGTCCATGTTGGGCTGGGGTTGTTGACAACATAAACTGCTGAGTGACACCGGCTGAGTCACAAAGTGGTTTATCTTTCATAACCCACCTGACCACTGACTCGTATTCCCTTGAGAGACTGAAGAGTATTACAACCAGTATCTGCGTGCCCTTTATTTGTCTTTCGTCTCCTAATAAACACCGAGGTACATCCTCTGGGATGGAGAAGGATAGAAAATGCTGTTTCTTCAGGCAAAGACGCTGAATAGAACCAAATTGTGTAAATCTGTCGTATCTCCTTTCCTAATGGCAGTGCTCTGTCCTAGTATATATATTTTTTTTTACTATTGACTCTGGTTGGATACCAGTCTTGACATCCTCTCAGATCCGCCACCCTGTCTGCTAGACCTGTCCTCGGAATTAAGAGTTCCTACTGAGATGTACAGACGAGTACAATTCTCACTGCTAATCGCAAGAAGCTACATCCCCCGCTTTGGCAAAACCCTACCCTTCCCATCATCAACTTGTGGATTAAGATCCTTCCTGGAGGCCCATACAGTCTCCTCCTGCAGAGAGCGATGGATGATCGATGCCAAGGAGGGCAAACATCCCCATTGGTCTCCAGCTATACAGAAAGAGTGACCCAGTCCCATAATGCTCTTGGAGAAGGTGGCATGACAAGACGTTGCAGCCCTGTTTTGACTCTGCTGTTCCCAACATTTAAAGTTTGGTAGTCAGAAGAAAATTTGTGTAAACTTTGTTGCTTTTTATGCTCTCTTCAGTTTTTTTTAACTGGCATATCTTGTGCAAAGCAGTTTCTTCAATTGAACAGCCTGTCTCAGCTGCCTCATGTAAGCCCATCTGCCTGGCTCCTCTAGTTGCAGGGCTATATTCTACAGTACCTCGATTTACACCAGAAGTACTGTAAATAAATACCCCAGCTCAATACACCAACCTTACCATGAGCCGAAATAAAAAGCAGAGTATTTATTTCTACCCATGTGACAGTGACACTGAATGGAGTGACGTACAACTTGTTACCTTGAGTGGAGAGACATTAGCAAAGATCTCACATTTTGAAATGGACTGCAAAATGAGATGATAAAGCATCAAATTAATATGAAACCTTATCCAAACCTAATGCTCAAACCTTACCCTACTTTCTCAGACTTTACACTAGTTGACACCAGTAAAACCTATCCTACCTTCAAACGTACTACACTCCCAAACCAGTATTCAAACAATATTCTAGCCCAATACACAAAGCAAGTGTCCACATTGGCAGAGTGGTAGCACTCTGGCCTCTGAGTTAGAAGGTTGTGGGCTCGAGCCCCATTCCAGAGACTTGAGAACATAGTCTAGGCTGACACTTCAGAGGGAATGCTGTACTGTCGGAGATGCCATCTTTGATGAGACATTAATCTGAGGCCCCATCTGCCCTCTCAGGTGGACGTAAAAGATCCCATGGCGCTATTTTGAAGAAGAGCAGGGAGTTCTCTCTGGTGTCTTGGCCAGTATTTATCCCTCAGTCGACAACACTTTATATAAAAAAAAAACATTATCTGGTCATTATTACATTGCTGTTTGTGGGACCTTGCTGTGCGCAAATCGGCTGCCATGTTTCCTACATTATAACAGTGACTTCACTTCAAAAGTACTTCATTGACTGTAAAGCGCTTTAGTATATCCTAAAGCGGTGAACTGCACTATATAAATGTAAGTTCTTACCCGCCGCCTAACACCATTGTGGGAGCACTATCGCCGCACGAAGAATGTCCAGCACCACCTTCTCGGAGCAACTGGGGATAGGCAATAAATGTGGCCTTGCCTGTGTCATCCACAACCCATGAACAAATATATATTGAAAAATTTCAAACTTTACCCCTAGCCTGATGCAGCAAACTTTACCCTAGTCCAACATCCTACCATACTCACAACCCAAACATAAACCTTACTCCAGCCCAAAATTCAATTTATGAACTGTAATCCCAGTTTTAGTATTCATCTCTACAGGTATATGTGCCTGTTTGATCCCTGAATCTACGATGTGGGATTGCTTTGTGGTTGTGGACGTGCTCAGTGCAGCAGTATCCATTTCCCTCTTCGCATTTCCTTATTTTTCCTTTGATCAGGTGACACACAGAGAGACAGGAGAGGTCATGGCGATGAAGGAACTGATCCGATTTGACGATGAAACCCAAAGGACCTTTTTGAAAGAGGTTGGTAAATGAGAGTTTCATTTCTGCTGACAGTATAGTAGTTAATGTGTTTGTGTAAAAGTTCTGTGTGCTAGTGTAACGCAGCCCATTTAATTCAAATAGCTTAAATACTTTAATATTACTATTCATCCTGCAGAAGATGCTATTGGAGGTGATACTAATGTACTATTGGCTTGATTGGAGATGTTAATGATGTAAAATGGGTTCTATTGACCATGTTACTGATGTACCATGGATTCTGTTAGAGATGTTGTTTATGTACCCATGTTGTTATGAAAATGTGACTGTGGTACCATTTGTCCTGTTCGAGCTGTTAAGTACCATTGATCCTGTTGGAAATGTTGCTGATGTCCCATTGATCCTGTTGGAAATGTTGCTGATGTCCCATTGATCCTGTTGGAAATGTTGCTGATGTCCCATTGATCCTGTTGGAAATGTTGCTGATGTCCCATTGGTCCTGTTGGAAATGTTGCTGATGTCCCATTGATCCTGTTGGAAATGTTGCTGATGTCCCATTGGTCCTGTTGGGAATGTTGCTGATGTCCCATTGATCCTGTTGGAAATGTTGCTGATGTCCCATTGGTCCTGTTGGAAATGTTGCTGATGTCCCATTGATCCTGTTGGAAATGTTGCTGATGTCCCATTGATCCTGTTGGAAATGTTGCTGATGTCCCATTGATCCTGTTGGAAATGTTGCTGATGTCCCATTGTCTCCTGTTGGAAATGTTGCTGATGTCCCATTGGTCCTGTTGGGAATGTTGCTGAGGTCCTGTTGGAAATGTTGCTGGTGTCCCATTGGTCCTGTTGGAAATGTTGCTGATGTCTCATTGTCTCCTGTTGGAAATGTTGCTGATGTCCCATTGGTCCTGTTGGAAATGTTGCTGGTGTCCCATTGGTCCTGTTGGAAATGTTGCTGGTGTCCCATTGGTCCTGTTGGAAATGTTGCTGATGTCCCATTGGTCCTGTTGGAAATGTTGCTGATGTCTCATTGTCTCCTGTTGGAAATGTTGCTGATGTCCCATTGGTCCTGTTGAAAATTTTAGATTCGAAGCATCTGGGAAACAGCAAGAAGATGGTGGTCCTGAAAGTCTGCAGGACTTTGGCAGGAGTCCTGTAGAATAGGCTGGGACCCAATAATCCTCTGTACCCTGTTGGGGGTGGAACCGCTCTCCAACTGCAATCATGGCCATTGCCATAAGGAGGGGGGACGAGAGCCGGTGAGTTCGTAGATGTCTTTAGATGGACCCGGTGTATGGTCAGCAACTGGGGGGCATCCCAACTAGCCTGATCCTGATGGGCGCTTTCTCGAAGAAGTTATTGGCTCGAGATCCGATGCATGACGCTTGTTTGAACTTTCCTCCCTTCCTAGCCCAGGGCAAAAACATTAGTTGCACCATACCCAACATGAAGGCTAAGATCAGCTAAGTCAGCTCCAACTGGGATCTTCCTAGTCTGCATGGCTAGATTGCACACTAGATGGTTCAGTTAATAAATGCAATATCAGGGAGAGCTCTTTATGTCATGTTTTAAATTTAGTGCACTGTTCAGTGTTTAACCATCAGCTTTGAAATCTGATTGGGAGAGATTGCAAAATGGCTGAGAGTATCTCTCCATATTGTTGTGCAAGAGGTGAGTGGATCAGGTGTGTGAAATCACATGAGAATGGAGGGAGTGCTAATTTTATACTTGGCTCTCACTGGCTTATTAATATAGCTTGTCTTTCCCTCCTATAATCAGGTTAAGGTGATGCGCTGCCTCGACCACCCGAATGTTCTCCGGTTCATTGGTGTCCTTTATAAAGATAAGAGGCTGAACTTCATTACAGAGTACATCAAAGGAGGAACACTGAGAGGCATCATCAAAGATTTAGTAAGTGATGACCGAACGAACACAGTCTACTTGTTGGGAGGGTGTGCAGGATTGCTCCAGTTCAGAACCACAGTAATACTAGGAACTGCATCCCAGTGAAGGTTCCATTGAACCTTTGGCCAAGTGGTTTCCTGTGATGGTTGTCATGGTGAAAGCAGTCATATCTACTAAAGAGTAAAGTTTCTGTAGTATAGGAAGACTGTCCATATAGGAGGAGCAGCACTGCCAGTTTGGGAAGACTATTCCATTTTGTCCCAAGCACGCAGTCTGAAAATAGAATGCTGATTAATCTAAAGACTGCCACAGAGATATGCACAAAGTGTAAACAGAGAAATCGGGGTAGGAATCAGTCTGGGTCCATTTTTGGGTCCAGTTTTGGATAGAAATTGATCCTCGGCCCTTATTAGCATACTTGGCTGGTCGTGCCGCGTAGCTCTGGGCAGCTCTCCTGAGCAAAGACTTCATTTGCGGGCAGCCTGCCTTGCTGGCAGTGACTCTCAGGTAAGTCCCTAGAGATGGTGTTGGAGCAGGCTGTGGAGGGGAGCGGGGTGATCACAGCACCTGTGGCATCGGGGTGGGGGGGCGGGGTTGGAGAACTTCTGCTCCTCCAGCTCCACAGGAAAGATTTTTATTCAGTGAATTTTTTTCCCCCAACCTACCGGGGCTGCTGAAGATTCCTGAGGGGGTGGGGGGAACAGGCCCGATGTTTGCCCCGCCCATCGGAGGCAAACTTCTAATGGGAGCCATCAACAGGTGTTTGGTCCCTCATTTGCATATTCCTAATACCTATTTTAGGTGTATGCCCAGGACCTACGAGTTTAGCAGTGGGACCAGTGCCTGTGCAGATTGGATGCAGGCTGTTCCACTGATAAATTGGTGTGCTTTGCCCCCGGACTACGGCCGAAAAATGAGCGCAACACATGCCAATTTCTACCCCTTCTCTGAGAAAGCAGTATACAAGATGAATTTATAGGAACAGGGAAAGACCATTTAGCCCAACAAGCCTGCCCCTTTTCCATATGAGTACAGCCTACTGTTTTTTTCACCATGTTACTCAACCCCTTCTCTCCAGAAACAAATCGACGTCTCTTGACCCCTCAGTGTCCTTCTATGGTAACTTACTGCAGCACAATTTCATTACCCTCTGGGTAATACATTCCACCTGACTTCCCTTTATACACCTAACTTTAGCACTTTTCATTTCTGCTCCTGGTGCTTAAGCTGTTTGCTGTAGTACGGCTGGAGAAAGCATGTAACCGGTGAAGAGGTTGTTTCATGGGAGCTGCTTTCTTTCGATGAAAAGTTAAACATAACAACACTAACTGGGCCCTCTTTGATTCGTCCCTCCAACAGGACAGCCCGTTGCCATGGAATCATCGCGTGAGCTTTGCCAGGGACATTGCTGAGGGGATGGTAAGCTTCTGGGTCTTGTTGTGGAGGATTGAACAGAACTGCATACAGAACACTGACCTCGGTGGTCTGAATTCAGACCAATAGCAGAAAAAGGGGATTGTTAGTGTCTTTTTCAAGGGGGTGGGGCAACTCGTGGATGTTAAAACTGTCATTGACTCATAGCCCCCTGGGCTCAGATTCATCACAGGATAGTGTAATGAAGTTGGGCTTTGTGTCTGTGTGAAGTCTAGTTCCATCATCTCTCTCAAACTCTGCTGGGGACAGAACAGAGGTGTGAACTGCTGCTGTTGCGATCTTGCTGCTAGATTCAGTCTTTAGTTGTATTTATGCTCATGAGAGGACCCACTTCAAACCGTACCAGCCTGATTTAGTGCACTTGAGTTTCTTGTCTTTTTTTTGTTCCTTTTTAAAATTCCACTGAAAGACCAGTGCCGGTGAACTGTGATCCAAAAGCAAAGTGTGATGTGGTGACTGCAGCTTTGTGGAAGGCTTTGCCACTGCAGTCTGTTCACCAGAGGGCTGGGGCACTGCAGTCGGTTCACCAGAGGGCTGGGACACTGCAGTCGGTTCGCCAGAGGGCTAGGACACTGCAGTCGGTTCGCCAGAGGGCTAGGACACTGCAGTCGGTTCACCAGAGGGCTGGGGCACTGCAGTCAGTTCGCCAGAGGGCTGGGGCACTGCAGTCGGTTCACCAGAGGGCTGGGACACTGCAGTCGGTTCACCAGAGGGCTGGGACACTGCAGTCGGTTCACCAGAGGGCTGGGACACTGCAGTCGGTTCACCAGAGGGCTGGGACACTGCAGTCGGTTCACCAGTGTAAGTGGTTTTTGACCCTAGCCCAATTGCTAGACGGACGGTTCGAATCGCCCCCGCCTTATGAAAATTCTATACCCGGGAATTATTATTCAGAGTGTAAATTAAATAAGTCACGGACAGGAATGCTTCGGTGAAAAATCAAACTTATATTTATTTGGTCTAACATACACTGGCTAAAACATGCACTACTAAACAAAATCACTGTCTCTGTGGAGAATAAAATCCAGGTTACAAACAACATACATACAGTACACAACTGGGGACTATAACGAGCAGTAATTCCCTTGTTGCTATGGTGGACTCTAATTCCACCCCTACCAACGAATTACCCAGTCGCATAAACCCCTTTGCCTGGCTGAACCAAACGAAGCTCCCCCCCTCGGAATAGCCCAAAAGCTTCACTTCTGAGAAAACTCTGAACCCTTACAACTCACGGGTTACCAGCTTGGGACACTCGAGACTATGCTTACCCCCACACGCGGTCGGTTTCGATCGCTCCGCTCAGTCGCTTCTCTGGTACTTCTTGTTAGGTTGATCTTGGTGGAGCGAGAGAGAGAGAATGGTGGAAAATAATTTATCTTTATAGGAGTCTGGCTACCCCTATCTTTCCTGCCAACCTTTAAAATCCTTTTGTTTCCAAGCACTCCAGTGCTTAATCAGTGATGGGCCATCCTCAGACCCATGAGTATTCTGTGATTGGACTCTAATGGCCCTAAGTCTGGGACACATCTCAGTCTTTGTGTTGGGAAAAACTGGCTCCTCTCCAGCTGGCGAGGCCAGTGGGTTCATTGTTCTGCTTCTCTTCTGAGATGGAGGTGAGAAGTGCTTTTGCATATTCGAGTGGCTTTCTAACAAGTTCAAGTTCAATGGCCCCCTTCCTTTTTCCAGGACTGTCAGGCGAACCCATACATTCTGGGTGACTGACAGTCCTTTTGTCACAGCCAACTGCCATGCGTTCTCTGGAGTTTTAACAAACCAGTTTTTTCACGAATCTGCACAGGGTGATCCCACCACAGGGAAAATGCCCTCAGAAAATCCCATAAAGCCCACAAAAAAATATTCTCGACTGAGTCCATTCTTTAAAGAGAGACTTTGCAATCTCTTCAGTCCCCCGTTTGATGCTTTTCTTTCCACAAAGGATCACTCGACGAGAGAGCAAAGGTCAAAGTCTCCCACAAGTGAAGCTGTTTCCCTGATTATACATTTTAAAACCCCAGAACTGTACCTCTTACTGCGTGTCATAGTTCCCTTTTACCGAGTCAAAACATCAGCGAAACGGCTTCTTAACACATTCAAACGGCTGGGTTCCAATTCCCACTGACAAACTTCAAGTCAAAATACAGAACATTAATAAGATCCACAGGATGTTACCAAAAGGTCACCGCGCACATCACACAGTACAGCATTGACAGGTGGTAACACATTAAAAAATGCAACAGCGCACATTGCGCAATACAGAGAGCAAAACTATTACCAGAATACAATACACTTGCTTACAGAACTTTGGTACATTACAAGTTTTTGGCAGGGACAAAACCCATCATCAACATAAATCAATTACACCTTTCCGGATCGATCTAACACCCCTTGCCACCGCGCTTGGAGTATCTGGCTCCGTCGCCTGCAGCTGGTGTAAAACAAGTAGCTTACAAGCAACAATTGTATGATAACTAATGCATGGGAACAGATGCGGATCCAGGGAGGAATCTCTATACTCAGACCGATGTCCCACCATGGTGGCGAGACAATCCCCTTGATCTCCTCCCCCACTTCTACTGTCTTTTGCTCTAAAGTGTAAAAATGTTTCTGGGAGAGCACAACGGTTTTTATTAACTCAGTGAGGTGTTCCGGCAGAAAAGGAATCGGGTACCCGAAATGCTCCACATAGTCCTGGAGACACGTGAAGGTGTTGTTCACAGTGAGGTGAATGGTCGAGGGTTCAGGGATGGGAGTAATTCGCTCTTGTGCCACTTGAACCTCGGCCTTGGGTTTGAAGCAGAAACTGCTGTCGCTCACCGGACACCACATGTCCTGGCTGTACCGGTAGTGGAGCGCCCTTGTGGTCACACAGTATGTCCCACTCCCTACGTCTGCTACCTGTGGAGGTACGTGATCTGGTGCCATCACTTCCATGGTGCAATTGATAGGTTCCGCACCTGCAGAAGCAAACCCACATTCTGGTCGCGCAAAAACATTCAAGTGCTGGGGACACAGTATTACGTGTGTACCCCGGCTCTGGCATCCGGAGAGGTCAGTGCCTGTCATAGCATGCTCCCACTTTATGACATACGGCGGGACCGCTTTAAAACGAACATGCACTCCTCCACGAATGACCCCGATTTTCTCAACCCTGTATACCAGTGCTGGCTGGGATGACCCGTCCATTACAAGCATCCTCACTACAATTCCCATCACTGTATGGTTGGACCACCCGCAATCTACAGGGACAGGGTAGGCTTCAGATGCTAAACGAAGCTGGCACGGGCTCAACGAATTGCTATACGGGTGCAGCACGGCGAGATGCTTATTGCTTAACCATGAAGGGACGCGACCATGCCTCAGGTCCTCCAGGTTACTGCGGCTCTCGCCCAGCAACCATGCTCCATACAACACACACACCTCATTCCGTGCAGCCTGCTCCGAGGCGTTCCTGTCCTCCCGTATCAAATCATTAACAGTTTTTGCGTGCCTCTCCAGCTCCGCAATGACCTCCTTTAAATGAACGGTCATTGCCTGGTCCTCATGAAGCTGTGAACGCACCACTGTATTCTCTTCCCCGAGAATCTTACGTAGTTGGTTCTTTAACCCAATGATCTGCATCTGGAGTTGTGCATCATCCATACTATTAACAATACATGTTCCTGTACTGAACGCTGTGGCTACATCGTTCCAGGTCCCTCTTCTCTGCCTCCCGGACCCCACACTATCCCCAACATTCAGATTATAAAGCTGTTCTTTCTCTACATTTCCATAGTCCAGTTCATAAAATTCCTGAAACATCGCTTTTAACAGAGCTTCATAAAGCTTCTCTGTCTTCCTTGGACACCACACAGGCAGATGGACTTCAGTCAGGTTCAGGATCACGGATGCCACGACATAGTGCACATTCTGAAACAACACTTTGTCAGTAGGGATTAACACCAACCCATTCCCTGGACCCCTGGTGGTGGTGGGACACCCATTACAGTTGTCTGTACCATCAGGGGTCTGGGCGGGGGCTTCCTGGCGTATGAGATGAGCTCTGTGGCATTGATGGGGTTCGGGGGTTTTGGGATCACACAGGAGTCCACACTCCGATCCCACCCCCGGGGTCCTGCCATCGCCTGCTAAACGCGATCGACACACCCGCTGGGCAGATCTTTTCCGACCCCCACATACACACATAAATCCCTTCCTTGGATTCCCACCACTTATCCCAACACACATTCACTCCTCCCTGAGAACCTGTGATCATCCGGTACGTGTCATTACTTAGTCTTTCCCAGTCAGCAGTCTGGTCCCCTGTATCCGCGCTCAGTTTCCTGAGCCACCACCACCTTCCCAGTGGAATGTGTCCCCTACAACTAAGGCACACCCGTTTACCCTCTGTTACCCTAACCCGGGAGGTGGTAACCCCTATTCTCGGGCATGAGCTGGACGCTTCACCATAGGTGAACTCGTCATGGCTGGAATACCGGGTGGAATTCGACCCCAGCTATCCAGGCCATCTTCCCTCGTGGAGATAGATGCTCGCCCCATCCTTCGAGCCACTTCCTGTGGTCCCGGTCGGTCCTTCTCCGCCGGTGCAGCCGAGGATAACCAATTCCTCAGTGTCGCCCCTGTGACTCGTGCTGGCTTCAATCATGATGATCAGGACTACCATAGCTGACTTCATCTTGTTCTTGGGCGTTCCCTGAAAACACACAGAATGCAACGTTGTCCTTGGGTGATGCCTCACCTTTCCAGACGCAGCTACACACGATTAAAATCCAATCTATACAGACAAGCTAAGGCAACAGACAGGAGAGAAAGAAGTTATGTACAGCACCACCCGTCTCCGGGTGGCCACACTAGGTCTCCTCGGCCCTGGGCCTCTTACGACTCCGGCTTCCTTCGTTCACTGGTGTTTAAGGAGGCATCCACGGCACCCTCGGCCATGGGATCCTGGCACTCCTTCTCACTCCTGCCCCCACCGGCGGAACGACTGGTCCCTCTGTGGGCTCCTCACAGTCCCAGATTAGGGGCTGGAGACCCACACCTGTAGCGCAGCTCACCACTCCCTGCTGTTTCCTCTTATCAGCTCTTTCCCCGGGGTTGAAAAGATTGCACTGATTGATATGGAAACACTTAGTGCGTCGGGGCATTTTGACCACATATACCATCGGACTCGCCCTATCCACGATACTGTACGGTCCCATGTTTAGCGGTTCAAAAGTCCATATCCTGGCAAAGTTTCTAACCATTACTTGATCCCCGACCTTCCACTCGTGGTGTCTCTGAGGCTCAAGCAATAAACGATTTCTACGATGTTGCTTCCCCATGTTACTGGCAGCCTGCCAATGGATCTGTCAGATGCTCAAGCAAATTCTTAACAAACCTGTCCCGGTTCACCTCTCATCTGACCTTCCGTGAGAACCGGGGCCAGTACATGGCTGGGCGTTCTCATGACCCTGCCAGTCACTAGCTCATGCAGGGAATACCCTGTGCTTCTAGACGGGCTGGCTCGGACCCCCAGCAGAACAAACGGCAAGACCTCCGCCCATTTTCTGGGCGAGTCTCCCGTCTCCTTCCGTAACCTTTCCTTGATGGTCCTATTCATCCGCTCCACAATCCCCGATGACTGCGGGTTGTGTGCGACGTGCCATTTACCCTCTACACCTAGCATCTTCAGAGTCGCCTGCGTGACTGCCCCTGTGAAGTGACTCCCCTGATCGGACTCCAAATACTGTGGTAGCCCCCACCTAGAGAACACTTCTCACACTAGAATCATTGCGGTCCCCAAAGCTGTGGCTGTTTGGCATGGGAAGGCTTCTTCCTTTACCGTAATACCTGCCACTCCGTATGGACCCTTTACCTTATCTCCCTTAGCTAGCGTCTCCAGAACAGTCTTTAGGGCGGGATCTCGTGCCTGGACCATCTTTAGGTCCGGGGCCAATGCTACCCCTGCACTTCCTTGGGTCCCACCTCTGTCTCTGATCGCTGCTACCAGACTTGACCCATATGGATCCCAAAATGTGCCCGTTCGAGCATCCTCTTTGGCCAGCACATCGGCCTGCTGATTGCCCTCCGCACGGGGTTCAGTCTTAGAATGGGCCTTGACTTTGTGGATATAGAAATCCCCCTGGGTTCCTATCGATGTTAAGATCTGTCGCAACAATGGCTTGGTTGCTAGGGGTTTCCCGTCTGCAGATGTGAACCCGCGACGAGACCAAATGGCTAAATATTCTGTACACGAATTGCAAGTGAACATGCTGTCCGAGCAAATCGTGTAGGGTGTAGGGAACTCTTCGGGGTGGGTAACCACATACACCACCGCCGACAGTTCGGCGTGCTGGGCGCTCATGGTGCGCGGGAGTTTAATGGCCTTGGCAATGCCTGCCTTTGGGTCAAAAATCCCGCATCCAGTGAGTCGCTCCCCGGCCACCACTGTACTGGACCCGTCTACATAGATCTCACGGCCCGTGGGATGGATCCCAGCCCGAAACCCTATGTCTACGTCCCATATCCCTTCAACAGAACTTTTGTGGGCCACCCCTGGGTAGATCAAATTTGCGGCGAGCTTGGGCTCACGGAGGCCTTTCACACTCAAATTCATCTGAGAGAGCAATAAAGTCCAGCGAGCAATGCGTGCACTGCTCACCATGCCGTCCTTTATCCTCCCATCCAGAAGCATCTGAGTGGGCGTATGATGGGTTAAGAGAGTTATCGACCGGGGAAGCCCACATGAAGATTTGTGATCTCCTCACGGCCCAATGTGTGGCAAGCAGGTGCCTCTCACAATTAGAGTACCCCCCTCTCTACATCTGTGAGGATTCTTGATGAGTATACCACAGGCCTCAGCTTGCCATGCCGCTCCTGGAGCAGCACTGCGCTCAGACTGTCCCCTGTGGCAGCTACCTCCAGAAAGAACTCTTTTCCCCCATCAATCGCTCCTAAAGCCGGTGCGGTCTGCAGATCTCTCTTCAGACGACTAAAAGCTGCCATGCAGTCCTCCTCCCACTCCCAGCCCACTCCCTTGTGGAGGAGCCGGAGTAGAGGAGCTGCCGTAGCAGCATAGTCCTCTATGAAATCCCTACAGTATCCTGTGAGTCCCAGGAAGGATCTTACCTCCGTTACTGTGGTTGGGGCAGGTCCTGTACCGCCTTCCTCATCGATGGCCCTCTCCCCAGCACGCACGGTCAGCCCGAGGAATTTTACTTCCTGCTGGCCGATCTGTGCTTTCTTGGGATTAACCTTGAACCCAGCTTCCTTTCACAGACTCAGCAGCTCAGCCAGCTGGGGGCCATGCTCCTCCCCCTCGTTGGAGAACAAAAGCAGGTCATCCACGTACTGCACAAGCTGCTGTGGTCTGCTGAACCCTTTTAAACAGTTGGCCATACGTTGGTGGAAAATAGAAGGACTGTTGTGAAACCCTTGGGGCAGGCAGGTCCATGTGTACTGCTGACCCTGGAAAGTGAATGCGAACTTATACTGGTCCTCCCTTCTGAGAGGGATAGAGCAGAATCCGTTCGAAATGTCCAGCGCCGTGAATGTTTTCGCGGATGCTGGGATACTCCTGATCAGGTCAGCTACGGCTGCGACGGTGGGGGCACAGGCTGGGATGTTCTTGTTAAGAACCCAATAGTCCACAGTGGCTCTCCTTGAATTGTACAGTTTCCTAACCGGCCAAATCGGAGAGTTCACATGGGTCGTTATGGGTCTCAACACACCTGCTCAACCAGTGATCCCAATGCCGTCTCTAAATCCGCCACTGCCTCTCTGGGGAAGTTGTACTGTTTCTGTGGTCGGGCCATGGGGTCTCCTTCTACTCTGACCTCCACCCCTATTACCCTCCCACAGGCGTGCTTGTGTGTAGCGAATGCCGCGAGGTTGGCTTGCACATCCGCTATGTACTCCGCCGGGGTAGAAGTGACCAAAAGTTCAAGGTCATAACTACCCTTGGGCTTCATCATGCACACGGTTCCCTTGCTTTGCTTCCCTGGTATAACTACCACCTTGTTCTCCTTTCCTGTGCATGCTGCCCCCCAAAGACAGTGATTCTGGAAATCCACCAATATCTTGTGGGCCAGTATGAAGTCTGCCCCCAAAATGCCTATTCCCTCCCGCTCCCAGCGCATCAGGACACACTTCCACTCCATATGGAGTGTACCCAGATCGATGGCCAGCGGGATGGAGAAAGACCCAGCCTGCTCGTTCCCGGTGAACCCTACTAAGTTATCTGGGACCCCGCTCGATAGAGGTGATGTGGTTGGGTTATCCGCATAGACAATGGTGCTTGAAGCTCCAGTGTCCAGCAGATAAGTCCCTTGCACCTTCTCCACCCCCATCTTCACGCACGGTCTCTTCCAAGCATCATAACTTAGTGGGCACAGGTAAACGGGCTGAGAAGCCCCTAGTCATGGGTCGGGATTGTTCGGGGCGGATGGGAGTCCACTGCCACGTCAACCCTACCCTGCCCTGCCGGAAAGACTGCGCGGAGAGCAGCCACTAATGCCGCGAACGGATCAGTGCTGCTTCCTGCCACAGCTGCGGCTTTCTGCACTGGCGCTGGAGGATCCCCTTTCCCGCTCCTTTTGTCAGAGACTGGGCAATCTCTCCTCCAGTGCCCTTTACTCCCACACCCATAACAGCCCTGCTTCTTCTCTGAGCAACCCCCTTCCTGGCCCCACTCTCTTCTAACGTTGCCTCCACTAGGCTTTAACTCGTGTACTCTGCCCTTTGGTTTCTCATCCTCACCCCTACCATTCTTAAAGAGAGAGTTAACTGACGGATCACACACTCTTCTGTGGTCTGGGGATCCCTGGAATTGAACCACCCCTCTGCTTTGGCCTTGATCCTGGGCAGGCTGTTTGCCACCAGGGTCCTCAGCCAATGAGCCCTAGGCTCCCACTGCAGCTGCGCCCGGTCGGGCACCCCTGCACAGGCACTCCGGTAGACGGGCCAAAGCCTGTCTGCGAAAGCCTGCGGTGCCTCCCCAGCTGACTGCAGTGTCCTTTCCACTCGGGAGAAGGGACTTCCATCATTGAGGCCCATAGCCTCTAGGATGTCATCCTTTATCCTCTCTAACGTACCCTGCCCCCTCTTGCTACCCGCTGAGAGTGACTGGTACAACCTCCTATCCAAGGAAAATAAAAGTAATTTGGCTGTCTCAGCTTCGTTACAATTATTGATCCCCCCCCACCTGCTCCACATCTGTAAAATGGACAGATGGGTCCCCTGTGCTGGTCAGTTTGGTCAGGTTAGAGACCATTGCCTGCAGCTGGGTGGTCGTATATGGGACCACGAAGTCACTCTGCAGTGCTCCTTGCTCTTGACCGGCTACGGGCGCACCGTATTTCCACTGCTGGACAGGGCACATGGGTCCTGGTCCCGGCACTTCGGGCAGTGGTCAAGCATCCTCCTCTGCCTCACAGTCCTCCTTATCTCCCTCCTGCTCTTCCTCATCTACCCGGGCCATTCCCGGAGCTACCAAGCAGACCATCCCTTTGGCCTTAGATAGAGCATCGGTCAAATTCCGGATCTGCTCCTGGCAAGGACCCTTATCAAACCCTCCAGTGCTGGCGACTCTGTATGCCACCTAAATATCCTTCAACTGCTCTCCCAGCACGTTTACCTCACTCGACAAGCGAGCATTCTCCTCCCTAACCACCCTCTCGTTCCCCTTTGCCTCAGTTACCTGGCATTGCAGGAACTCCTTATGGTTACGGAAGGTTTCCTCCTGGCTTATTCTTCCCTGCTTCTCATCCCTTAGCTCCGTGCATAACCTGCTCCCTACTACAGCCCTTGCGTCTGACTGTGCCTTGGACTCCCTGAGCTCTGCCTCTAACTTATCCACCTGCTTATCTAGCAGTTGGACTTTTCTTTGTAGACAGACGAGCCATATCGCCTTTTCAATGCTGCGCCTATGCTACTTGCCCTCCGTCCATTCTGCTGCTGCGTCCACCGGATGCTCAGCACACAACAAACGTAGCACCCACTTCTTAGTGACGTTAACCTTCTTAAACACATATGAAGAAATCCTTTCCTCCATTTGGGATCTTTCGCCAGAAGCTCTGTCCATGACTGATTTACACTCCTGTAACTCAGGTCCTGCCGCGGTCGCCAAGAGTGGAAGCGGTTTTTGATCCTAGCCCAATTGCTAGACGAATTGCCCCCGCCTACGAAAGTTCTATACCCGGGAATTATTATTCAGAGTGTAAACGAAATAAGTCATGGACAGGAATGCTTCAATGAAAAATCAAACTTATATTTATTTGGTCTAACATACACTGGCTAAAACATGCACTACTAAACGAAATCACTGTCTCTGTGGAGAATAAAATCCAGGTTACAAACAACATACATACAGTACAAAACTGGGGACTATAACGAGCAGTAATTCCCTTGTTGCTATGGTGGACTCTAATTCCACCCCTACCAACGAATTACCCAGTCGCATAAACCCCTTCGCCTGGCTGAACCAGACGAAGCTCCCCCCCCTCGGAATAGCCCAAAAGCTTCACTTCTGAGAAAACTCTGAACCCTTACAACTCACGGGTTACCAGCTTGGGACACTCGAGACTATGCTTACCCCCACACGCGGTCGGTTTTGATCACTCCGCTCGGTGGCTTCTCTGGTACTTCTTGTTAGGTCGATCTTGTTGGAGCGAGAGAGAGAGAATGGTGGGAAAGGGTCTATCTTTATAGGAGTCTGGCTACCCCTATCTTTCCCGGCAATCTTTAAAATCCTTTTGTTTCTAAGCACTCCAGTGCTTAATCAGTGATGGGCCATCCTCAGACCCATGAGTATTCCGTGATTGGACTAATGGCCCTAAGTCTGGGACATCTCTCGGTCTTTGTGTTGGAAAAAATTGGCTCCTCTCTGGCTGGCGAGGCCAGTGGGTTCATTGTTCTGCTTCTCTTCTGAGATGGAGGTGAGAAGTGCTTTTGCATATTCGAGTGGCTTTCTAATAAGTTCAAGTTCAATGGCCCCCTTCCTTTTTCCAGGACAGTCGGGCGAACCCATACATTCTGGATGACTGTAGCACTTTCTCTTACTACTGGTCGGACCTCGAGAATTACGAATTCGCTTAACAATGACAGACAAGGATGTGAGCAATAAAATTGGTCTTTTAATCAGACTATAGTTCAAAATTCAAGTGTACATAGAAGCACCTTTGGCAATAAATTCAAAGAACTCCCGGCAATAAATATGCCTGCAACTTATCAATTCAAAGTATATAAAGATGCCCCTTTAATGATTCAAATGTACATAAAAGTACCCTCTTTAACTTTATCTAAGCCCATGTCCAATTCTCATACATACTCCTTCATTCTGGGTGATCGGTCAAAGGAAACTGTGAGTCGAAACATGAACTGGCCAGCTTTCTCACTTCAATCTACCTCCTGCACTGTCGTCTCTGTTCTCCTTCGTATCTCTGAAAACTCCCACCACTGGGTTATAAGGCCTCGTTGATCGTAAATTACTCTCTGCCTCCCTTGGATAGGTCTGCCCACTCCAAACCTTCCCTAATTGGAGTTCCATCCGCATGACACATTCCTCGTTCCTGTGAGATGTATGTTCTCCCCTTCTTGTCCAGGTGACCTCTCAACCAAAGAAGACACACTGACCACCATTTTGTGTCTTCACAAACAAAGAACACATGCTGATTTCTTACATTTTAAATCCATCCGTTATCATCTTGCAATTCGTTCGCAATTTCGATCTCCACACGGTAGCAGCGGTTTTATTACACTTTTCAGAATCTTTACAGTCCTCCCTCAAATGTCTCTCATGTTTATTCATGTGCAGACATTACACCAGAGTTGGAGCAGTATGTATTCCAATCGGACATAGTCCCCTTCTTATCCCCTATAATACGATATCTATACCCCATTTCACATTATTAAAGCTAATTCGGGAACAGTCCCCTCATATGCCCCAATTGTCTTCCCTTGTTCTTTCTTTGGTTACGTCTTGTCCGCATTCCCCACTCCCACATAAGCACGATTACACACACTAGCTGTAACCAAAGCAGTACTTGTGAGCACAGTCTTACCCATGGAGCTAAGTCTATACGATTAAATCCCAAATCCCACCAAGAAGTCGCCTTGTTCATTAACGAGGTTATTATTCTGGCATTAGCGTCATTCCGCCCTTTCAATACTGAGAATGTCTTTCCCACTTCTCCAATCCGTTTCACAAACTCAGTGAGATTTTCATTCATCCAAGGTAACCCATATCCAAAAATGGACACGTATTTCCCCAAATCCTCTATCTCGGTTAATGCCTTAACATGCATTGGATTCTGATCTATTAAAGGCAGAATAGTCCTGTTCCCGATTTTTACCATCCTTTTAGGTTTAATATATATAGTACTGTTAGATACCAGACATATTGACAATAACCTCCCTTGCATCTAATACAACATCATGTAACATTGACAACTCACTGGGAACCAACACCAATCCGTTAATCGGAGCAGGGAATGGGGTGGGGCACTCTTCACTCCCTTCATCGGGTGGAACAGGTTTCTCTCTCACCTTTAATTGAATGGCTTCTTGGGACTGATCAGGACATTGAATATTATCATAATGATTTTTAATTTGAGCATTTTAAACAAATCCTTTGCTGCTCATGCACCCTCTGCTCCGTTACCCTCACTGTCCAATTATAATATGTTATAGTTTGATTTTTAATTGCTACATTCATCTAATTTACAACAGAAAACCCTCTATCCAGTGAGGTTATGGTTTCATTGGTGCTGCTTCCGAGCTGCTGTGATTCCTGATATAGATCAATCCCATCCGCTACGAGCATCAAAGTGCTCAATGCGGACAGGAGTTTCCCCATCCTGGAGCTGGTAATCTTGCACCATCAACACTCATGCTTAAAAGAAAAAAAACAGACAATCCATTGCAGCTTTCCTAAGAGCCAAATGGGTTAATTCATCAATCCACTCAAATTTAAAACTTAAAAATTTAACAATGCCCAAAATGTTTACAAAACCCACATCTGCTTGTGGGGTTAAAAACAGAGTTCACAGCTGCTGTGAAAAGAGTTAACTTACATAAAGACATAGAAGATAGGAGCAGGAGAAGGCCATTCGGCCCCTCGAGCCTGCTCCGCCATTCAATGCGATCATGGCTGATCGTCCAAATTCAGTACCCGGTCCCTGCTTTCTCCCCATATCCCTTGATCCCTTTAGCCTTAAGAAATATATCCAACTCCTTCTTGAATATATTTAATGAATCGGCCTCTACTGCCTTCTGTGGTAGAGAATTCCACAGGTTCACCACTCTCTGGGTGAAGAAATTCCTCCTCATTTCTGTCCTAAATGGCCTACCCCTTATCCTTAGACTATGACCCCTGGTTCTGGACTCCCCTGCCATCGGGAACATCCCTCCTGCATCTAGTCTGTCCAGTCCTGTCAGAACTTTATAAGTTTCAATGAGATCCCCTCTCATTCTTCTAAACTCCAGCGAGTACAAGCCCAATCGACCCAATCTCTCCTCATACGTCATTCCTGCCATCCCAGGTATCAGTCTGGTGAATCTTCACTGAACTCCTTCCATGGCAAGAACATCCTTCCTCAGGTAAGGTGACCAAAACTGCACACAATACTCAAGGTGTGGTCTCACCAAGGCCCTGTACAACTGCAGCAAGACATCCTTGTTCCTGTACTCAAACCCTCTCGCTATGAAGGCCAACATACCATTTGCCTTCTTAACCGCCTGCTGCACCTGCATGCTTACCTTCATCGACTGGTGCACAAGGACACCCAGATCTCGTTGCACTTCCCCTTCTCCCAATCTATTGCCATTCAGATAATAATCTGCCTTCCTGTTTTTGCCACCAAAGTGGATAACCTCACATTTATCCATGTTATACTGCATCTGCCATGCTTCTGCCCAATCACCCAACCTGTCCAAATCATCCTGGAGTTTCTCGGCATCCTCCTCACAGCACACACGCCCACCCAGCTTTGTGTCGTCTGCAAATTTGGAGATATTACATCTAGTTCCCTTGTCTAGATCATTAATATATATTGTGAATAGCTGGGGTCCAAGGACTGATCCCTGTGGTACCCCACTAGTCACTGCCTGCCACTTGGAAAAAGACCCGTTTATTCCAACTCTTTGCTTTCTGTCTGCCAACCAGTTTTCTATCCCAAGATAGTACCTTACCCCCAATTCCATGTGCTTTAACTTTACACGCTAATCTCTTATGCATCTCTTTTGCATTTCAAAAGAAGACAAACACAGACATCACTCACTGTCGGGTTTGGTCACACAACCTCACAGCTTGCAAAGTCTTGTCGCTTTAAAATGAGATATCCTAAACATTCTGTGAAGCAACTCCACACAATAGCATTTCCTCTTTTTTTCCCCTGGTCAACCATACTTGCAATTAGTCAAAAATTTACAAAAATTGTTGATGTGTTTTTGCCACTTATCCGGAACTAGTAGCTTCCACACAAATTTACAGCAGCCAGAATTTCACCGTGGCCACAATAAAAGTCTGGTTTTAATGGGTTAATTAACCTCAATAACTCCAATTCAATTCAAACCAATATTTTAAAACTAAGCAGTATCACTTGAAAAACAAAGGAAGAAGCCACACTAACAAAGAAACATTCACACATGCTTTGTAAACGTTCTATTCATTTTATTCCAGGCACATTAACTTCAAGGATGAAGCTTATCTTTTGTAAAACAATGAACAAACTTAAAACAGCCACTTGTCCATCATTCAAGACAAGACAAGCTCTCAGTACAGAAAAGTAGGTGGGGCTGAAACAAACACACCAGACACTTTCTTTCAAAGACAGAAAACTACCACACTTTTAACACACACTTTCACACAAACTGAGATTTCAGCATTCCTTTCTGATCCTTTCACTCAGCAAACCTTGTGTTTTACTTGTTTTGGACAGAAACTAATAGCTTTGTGTCGGTAAAACTTTAATTTTTCCCTTTTTCCTTTTCTTAAATTGCCTTCACAACCTATTCTCCCAGTCTTACCTCACTTGCGGTTGCATCATGCAGCTCCAACCATCCCCTTTATTTCCCTTTGGGATTACCCGCACCTCTCCTGATTTATCCTCTTCTGCTGCGCCCCACAAACAATCATTATGACGGTCCACTATCACATTGTGGGCCAGCCTCCAATCAGAGCCTAGCACTCCATGCCCTTCCTTCTCCCAATTCATAAGAACACATTCCCACTTCGATTCTAGTCCCCCTACCTTAACTTTTAAAGGTCTTGATACCGCCCCTGCCTTTTGGTTGCCCGTGAAACCGGCTAACACATATGGTGTTCCTGACGACCATGGGGAACTATCAGGACATTCCGAGTGAATCACGCTGCTTGAGGCTCCGGGATCCACTAGACACGTCCTGTTTGTATGTTCTACTTCTACTTTCACATATGGTTGTCCCCAATTGTCGCACCTGAGGGGACACAGGTACTCGGGCTGGGCGCGGCCCCTTCACCTGAGGGGACACAGGTACTCGGACTGGGCGCGGCCCCTTCACCTGAGGGGACACAGGTACTCGGGCTGGGCGCGGCCCCTTCACCTGAGGGGACACAGGTACTCGGACTGGGCGCGGCCCCTTCACCTGAGGGGTCACAGGTACTCGGCTGGGCGCGGTCCCTTCACCTGAGGGGACACAGGTACTCGGGCTGGGCGCGGCCCCTTCACCTGAGGGGACACAGGTACTCGGGCTGTGCGCGGCCCCTTCACCTGAGGGGACACAGGTACTCGGGCTGGGCGCGGCCCCTTCATTGTGATCTTAGTGATGTTTCACTTCCTTTTGCAGCATCCACCTTCCCCATGACCCCTAGTTGTTTCAGGGCTCCCACTAAGGCCAGCCCCGCCTGATCGGTTACTGTTGCCTTTGTCTGCTCTGTAGGCACAGTGGGCCTTGTAATCGGTTCTTCATTTCTATCTTTCCTCGGTCTTCTGCAGTCTCTAATAAAATGTCCCTTTCCTCCACAATTAAAGCATTGCTTATCCTCCATAGGGGGGTAATCTCCTTCCTGTTTCCATCCCCTTGTTTCACATACCTTATCATGTTGTCTCGACTTAATTAGGCCCCTCCCCTACTTCTTCCTGTCTTTCTCTTTCAAAAGCTAGGGTCATTTTCCGCAAGGTCTGTACCTCTGTCTGGTTGCCTTGTGGGTCATACCATGCTTCTGTCACTGCTCTAATATGTGGCAGGCTATTGGCTATTAATGCTCGCAGCCAATGATTCAGGGGCCCTGCTGCAAGGTTAGCTCTAACAAGTATCCCTCCACAGGCCATGTTATATACCGGCCACAATCTTTCTGCATAACTTTCAGGACTCTCCCCGCGTCTTTGCTTAGTTTTGCCCACCTGTTCGAATGGATTACCTGACCCATACCCTAGTGCTATCGGGATTTGGTCTTTAACTTCCTGCAATGTTCCTGTACCCCTTTTTGTGGCGGCTGGTAAGCCACTTAAGACCGATATTGACAGCGTAAATAGTAACATCCTAATGTGTTCTGGTTCATCCCACTCATTTATCGCGGCCGCAGCTGCTACTTCCTGAAACATAATTGTAGGGTCATCGCCCATTTTTAGTTTCCCTAAATCACCCACCATTTCTTTCCATTGCGTGGTGTTATACGGTATGGTATAATCACTCTGAAACGCCCCTCTATTCCCTACTCCTGCAGGGGGACCAAATTTCTGCTGCCTCATAGGATTCATTGGCGGTGGGACCGGAGGTTCCGCTACTTCTGGCGGGAGTCTCACTTCCCCGTATTGTGGCCCATCATCAGACCACTTTCCTTCCCCCTCGATATCCCTTTCCTTTTGGGTCATTAAGCATATTATCCCCTTCTCTACCGATAGACGAGCTTTCAATCGATCAATCTCCTTTCGGCATTTAGTGGGATCAGCTTCTCCTGCTTTCTGTTGCTGCAACACCTTAAATGCTGTTTTTACATTGCTTAACTCTTCCTCAGCCGAGGCTGCCGGCCCATGTTGCTCATGGTTTTCTTTCTCCCATCTATCAGCTCTTCGCCAATACTCCGTCACCTGACACTGCACGTATTCTATGTTACTTTCCCCTTTCACTTTCTCAGCTTGTCTCTGTTCTTTTAATTCCTCTAAATCTTTTAACAAACGGTTCACCACCGCTTCCCTGTCGCTCGCCTTTTGTTTCAGTTGCTCAATCTCTTTCTTATTTTGAACTAATTGTCTGTGATAGACTAACAACCATACCGCTTTATACTATGGCACCTTTCCGAACGGACCTTCCGTCCATTCCTTTGCTTTTTGTACAGGGTCATCGTTCTGCACAATATCTCTAACCCATGGTTTATCTGTATCAAATTTTGAACTAATATATTTTGCTACCAAATCCTCCATACTTCTCACTTTCTTGTCCGGCATTGTTATAAAAATGCTTTTTCCCCTCGAGGTCCCTTCGTGGTCGCCAATTTATGCAGCACTTTCTCTTACTACTGGTCGGACCTCGAGAATTACGAATTAGCTTAACAATGACAGACAAGGATGTGAGCAATAAAATTGGTCTTTTAATCAGACTATAGTTCAAAATTCAAGTGTACATAGAAGCACCTTTGGCAATAAATTCAAAGAACTCCCGGCAATAAATATGCCTGCAACTTATCAATTCAAAGTATATAAAGATGCCCCTTTAATGATTCAAATGTACATAAAAGTACCCTCTTTAACTTTATCTAAGCCCATGTCCAATTCTCATACATACTCCTTCATTCTGGGTGATCGGTCAAAGGAAACTGTGAGTCGAAACATGAACTGGCCAGCGTCCTCACTTCAATCTTCCTCCTGCTCTGTCGTCTCTGTTCTCCTCCTTATCTTTGAAAACTCCCGCCACTGAGTTATAAGGCCTCGTTGATTGTAAATTACTCTCTGCCGCCCTTGGATAGGTCTGCCCACTCCAAACCTTCCCTAATTGGAGTTCCATCCGCATGACACATTCCTCGTTCCTGTGAGATGTATGTTCTCCCCTTCTTGTCCAGGTGGCCTCTCAACTAAAGAAGACACACTGACCACCATTTTGTGTCTTCACAAACAAAGAACACATGCTGATTTCTTACATTTTAAATCCGTCCGTTATCATCTTACAATTCGTTCGCAATTTCGATCTCCACACGGCAGCAGCGGTTTTATTACACTTTTCAGAATCTTACATGACTGACTGTTCTTTTGTCACAGCCAGCTGCCATGCGTTCTCTGGAGTTTTAACAAACCAGTTTTTTCACGTATCTGCACAGGACGATCCCATAACAGGGAAAATACCCTCAGAAAATCCCATAAAGCCCACAAAAAAATATTCTCGACTGAGTCCATTCTTCAAACAGAGACTTTGCGATCTCTTCCCCAGAGGGCTGGGGCACTGCAGTCGGTTCCCCAGAGGGCTGGGGCACTGCAGTCGGTTCCCCAGAGGGCTGGGGTGCTGCAGTCGGTTCGCCAGAGGGCTGGGGCACTGCAGTCGGTTCCCCAGAGGGCTGGGGCACTGCAGTCTGTTCACCAGAGGGCTGGGGCACTGCAGTCTGTTCACCAGAGGGCTGGGGCACTGCAGTCGGTTCCCCAGAGGGCTGGGGCACTGCAGTCGGTTCCCCAGAGGGCTGAGGCACTGCAGTCGGTTCACCAGAGGGCTGAGGCACTGCAGTCGGTTCACCAGAGGGCTGAGGCACTGCAGTCGGTTCACCAGAGGGCTGAGGCACTGCAGTCAGTTCGTCAGAGGGCTGGGACATTGCAGCCGGTTCGTCAGAGGGCTGAGGCACTGCAATCGGTTCGTCAGAGGGCTGGGGCACTGCAGTCAGTTCCCCAGAGGGCTGGGGCACTGCAGTCGGTTCGCCAGAGGACTGGGGCACTGCAGTCTGTTCACCAGAGGGCTGGGGCACTGCAGTTAGGTTGGCCCCCACCCCGATCCTCTCAGCAGGTCTGTCCGCCTTTCCTCTAGGGTGTACAGAAGTGGAGTGTCTCATTGAATAAACTAAAGGAGAAATGGTAATTATTTCAAAACTCTTCACTTTGCTCCCTGAATCTTTCTGATTTCAGTGCTACCTGCATTCCATGAATATTATCCATCGAGATTTGAACTCTCATAACTGCCTAGTGCGTGAGGTAAGCGCCAGCGTAACGTGGGCAAAGGGGTGAGACAGATTTCTGTTGACCGTTTGGGATACACGTGGCGCAGCTTTTCCCACAGAATTATCCTGAATTGTCTTTTGTGCCAGTGCAGCCTGCTGCACAACTGGAAGCGCACAGAATGAATGCACCTTCCCCACAGCCAATCACTGTGTTCCTGGCCAGTGATTAGGGGCCATTGGAGATCCCCGCGCGATGGTGGTCTCCATCAGAGGAGCGGGGGGGGGGAATCCCCGGGTGATGGTGGTCTCCATCAGAGGGGGGGGGGGGAGATCCCCGGGCGATGGTGGTCTCCATCAGAGGGGGCGGGGGGGGGAATCCCCGGGTGATGGTGGTCTCCATCAGAGGGGGGGGGGAGATCCCCGGGCGATGGTGGTCTCCATCAGAGGGGGGGGGGGGGGGGAACCCCCGCGCGATGGTGGTCTCCATCAGAGGAGCGGGGGGGGAATCCCTGGGCGATGGTGGTCTCCATCAGAGGGGGGGGGGAATCCCCGGGTGATGGTGGTCTCCATCAGAGGGGGAGGGGGGAATCCCCGGGTGATGGTGGTCTCCATCAGAGGAGCGGGGGGGGAATCCCCGGGTGATGGTGGTCTCTATCAGAGGAGCGGGGAGGGAATCCCCGGGCGATGGTGGTCTCCATCAGAGGAGCGGGGGGGGAATCCCCGGGTGATGGTGGTCTCTATCAGAGGAGCGGGGAGGGAATCCCCGGGCGATGGTGGTCTCCATCAGAGGGGGAGGGGGGATCCCCGGGCGATGATGGTCTCCATCAGAGGGGGAGGGGGGGAATCCCCGCGCGATGATGGTCTCCATCAGAGGAGCGGGGGGGGAATCCCTGGGCGATGGTGGTCTCCATCAGAGGGGGTGGGGGGGGAATCCCCGGGTGATGGTGGTCTCCATCAGAGGGGGAGGGGGGATCCCCGGGTGATGGTGGTCTCCATCAGAGGAGCGGGGGGGGAATCCCCGGGTGATGGTGGTCTCCATCAGAGGAGCGGGGGGGGAATCCCCGGGCGATGGTGGTCTCCATCAGAGGGGGAGGGGGGATCCCCGGGCGATGATGGTCTCCATCAGAGGGGGAGGGGGGGAATCCCCGCGCGATGATGGTCTCCATCAGAGGGGGAGGGGGAGATCCCCGGGCGATGGTGGTCTCCATCAGAGGGGGAGGGGGGATCCCTGGGCGATGGTGGTCTCCATCAGAGGGGGAGGGGGGATCCCCGGGCGATGGTGGTCTCCATCAGAGGGGGAGTGGGGATCCCCGGGTGATGGTGGTCGCCATCAGAGGGGGAGGGGGAATCTCCGGGCGATGGTGGTCTCCATCAGAGGCGGGGGGGGATCCCCGGTCGATGGTGGTCTCCATCAGAGGAGCGGGGGGGGGAATCCCCGGGCGATGGTGGTCTCCATCAGAGGGGGAGGGGGGATCCCCGGGCGATGGTGGTCTCCATCAGAGGGGGAGGGGGGATCCCCGGGCGATGGTGGTCTCCATCAGAGGGGGAGGGGGGAATCCCCGGGCGATGGTGGTCGCCATCAGAGGGGGAGGGGGAATCTCCGGGCGATGGTGGTCGCCATCAGAGGGGGAGGGGGAATCCCCGGGCGATGATGGTCTCCATCAGAGGGGGGAGGGGAGATCCCTGGGCGATGGTGGTCTCCATCAGAGGGGGAGGGGGGATCCGCGGGCGATGGTGGTCTCCATCAGAGGAGCGGGGGGGGGAATCCCCGGGCGATGGTGGTCTCCATCAGAGGGGGAGGGGGGATCCCCGGGCGATGGTGGTCTCCATCAGAGGGGGAGGGGGGATCCCCGGGCGATGGTGGTCTCCATCAGAGGGGGAGGGGGGATCCCTGGGCGATGATGGTCTCCATCAGAGGGGGAGGGGGGATCCCCGGGCGATGGTGGTCTCCATCAGAAGGGGGAGGGGAGATCCCCGGGCGATGGTGGTCTCCATCAGAGGGGGAGGGGGGATCCCCGGGCGATGATGGTCTCCATCAGAAGGGGGAGGGGAGATCCCCGGGCGATGGCGGTTTCAGTCAGCGGGTGGGGGTCCTGAGAGATTGAGGTTGCGGGGGGGCCCCGTGCGATGGCAGACCCTGTCGTTTGGGGGGAGGGGGTGTCCTGGGCGATGGCAGCTCCTGTTTAAGGGGGGGTGGGGTTGTCCTGGGCAATGGCCGTTTCTGTTGGGGGTACCGGTCTCTCTGAGGGGGGGCGCCGGGTGTCCTGGCCAACGGTCTCTGTTGGGAGTAGCGGGGTGGGCGGATGAGGGGTCCTGGGTGACAGAGCTGTTGGGAGTAGCGGGGTGGGGGGAGGGGTCCTGGGCGACGGAGCTGTTGGGAGTAGTGGGGTGGTGGGGGAGGGGTCCTGGGCGACGGAGCTGTTGGGAGTAGCGGGGTTGGGGGGGGGGGGAAGGGGTCCTGGGCGACACAGCTGTTGGGAGTAGTGGGGTGGGGGGGGGGGGGAGGGGTCCTGGGCGATGGAGCTGTTGGGAGTAGCGGGGTGGGGGGGAGGTGTCCTGGGTGACAGAGCTGTTGTGGGGGGTTGTCCTGACGATGGCGGTCCCTGTCAGATTGTGCACGTGGGCTTTCCCCTCAATTTCTGTCTTGTATTTCAGAATAAAACTGTCGTGGTGGCAGACTTTGGATTGTCTCGACTAATGGTTGATGATGTAAAGCAGACAGACAATCAGTCACCAGGAAACCTGGCCACCATGAGGAAGCCAGACAGGAAGAAGCGCTACACTGTGGTGGGAAATCCTTACTGGATGGCTCCGGAAATGATTAACGGTGAGCATGTAACGGGGGAAATATCTTTTCCCCAATTATTCATTCATCTCTCCTCAGGGTGCTCAGTGTTGCTGAGATTACACCATGGAAACCGCATTTTCCTGTCCACGGATCCATTCTTCATATGTGAGCATGGAAGTGAACATCAGCAAGCCATTCAGCAGCACAGGACATGATCCTTTCCTCGTGTAACCTCCACAAGTGAGCGCCTTCCAGCAGGAGCTCAGTGGATCGTGCTCGGGAATGAGCATCTCCCAGCCGATTTATTTTTTCTTTTCCACTTCCGTGCATCGGGGTGCTGCTGCCATTCAGCACAGACGGGATCAAACCTGGAGCTTTCTAGTCCGGTGGCTCAGTACTACATCTGACCGTAGCTTTACCCAGTGGGCCTCGGAGCAACTGGGTGGAACCTTTTCACACAGCACAATGACCTGGGTTTTAAAATGATCGTCTAGTATTGGCCAGGAGCAGGTGTCGACACTGCATCTTGAACAAGGATGGCTCAATTTAATTTGATCAAATCACCGTTCTGGAGAAGAGACTCATCCCTACTGTCTGGCCAAGGTTACAGACCACAAATTTGGTGTCCCGTGTGGTGACCCATGGTGGAAAGTTGCTCCTGGTTTTGGGTCACCCATGTGTAAAGTTAAATATGTGCTATCCAGGTGCCCTGAGAGTCTCTAACACCAGCATCTCTGAACCAATTGCAGACAGTTCAACCTTGCACTAATGATTTTTGACTACAGGCAGAGCATGGGAAGAGCACCAGTCTGTGTGTATATGAGTCAGACAGAAGGTGATGCTCAATTAGTTCTATTCAATATAGCATATTAGTGCTTCCATGTACTTGCTTTTGCTAGTGAAAGCTGTCCAGCATTCAGCACTGCTCTCTCGTGCTCGCTGGTCCTCCATGTTACTTTCTGATATTTGCAGTACTGTTTGACGCTCAGCGGTACTCTCTGGTCCTCAGTGATAGAACATAAGAACATAGAAATAGGAGCAGGAGTAGGCCATACGGCCCCTCGAGCCTGCTCCGCCATTCAATAAGATCATGGCTGATCTTCGACCTCAACTCCACTTTCCTGCCGGATCCCCATGTCCCTTAATCCCCCTAGAGTCCAAAAGTGTATCTATCTCAGCCTTGAATATACTCAGTGACTGAGCATTAACAGCCCTTTGGGGTAAAGAATTCCAAAGATTCACAACTCTGAGTGAAGTGATTCCTCCTCATCTCAGTCTTAAATGGCCTACCCCTTATCCTGAGACTATGCCCACTAGTTCTAGACACTCCAGCCAGGGGAAACATCCTCTCAGCATCTACCCTGTCAATCCCCCTCAGAATCTTGTATGTTTCAATGAGATCACCTCTCATTCTTCTAAACTCCAGAGAGTATAGGCCCAATCTATTCAATCTCTCCTCATAGGACAGCCCTCTCATCCCAGGGATCAATCTAGTAAACCTTCATTGCACTGTCTCTAAGGCAAGCATATCCTTCCTCAGATAAGGAGACCAAAACTGTGCACAGTACTCCAGGTGTGGTCTCACCAAAGCCCTGTATAATTGTAGTAAGACTTCCTTACCCTTAGGGCTGGATTTTCCCGAAGCTGTTGGGAAGGAGGCGGGACTTCAATTTTGGGGTTTTTGACCCTCCCACATCGACGTCTGGCCAATCTGCTCGATTTTCCCTTGATTGACCGTGTTGAGCCCGCCCAGCGGGCTCAGCAAGCCAATTAAGGGCCACCCGGCAACAGGTGACGTCACAGACTGCAATTTCATCTGTCAAGATTCCTTGACAGCACGGTGGCATAGTGGTTAGCACTGTTGCCTCACAGCGCCAGGGACCCGGGTTCGAATCCGGCCTCGGGTGACTGTCTGTGTGGAGTTTGCACATTCTCCCTGTGTTTGTGTGGGTTTCCTTCGGGTGCCCCGGTTTCCTCCCACAGTCCAAAGATGTGCGAGTTAGGTTGATTGGCTATGATAAATTGACCCTTAGTGTTAGGGGGATTAAATACGTGGGGTTACAGGGATAGGGTGGGATATGTGTTGGTGCAGGGGTTACGGGGATTGGGTGGGATATGTGTCGGTGCAGGCTCGATGGGCCGAAATGGCCTCTATCTGCACTGTGGGATTTCTGTGATTCTGTGACCGATGAAATATCAGTGTTTCAGAGCTGTTTGAAGCTGTGAAACACTGACAGTCTGAGTTCTAAGATGAGTTCTTCGCAGACTCATTTAGAAATCTCAGCAGCACTCAAAGCTGCAGGCTGTCACTTTTCACAGATCGCAGCCGCTCAGCTTTGAGTTCCGGCTGAGTGATGGGCTCCCGACGGCTACAGGAAGAAAGGCTGTTAAGATAAGTACAGGTAATTTAAACTTCTTTACACACTTACCTTTGCACTCATGCACCCATCACTCACCTGAGCCCCGACATCGCGACCCCTCCAACTCCTTCAACCCGAGAGCCTGCCTGCTCTACCTGGCGTGGTTTGGAGCCATCGGGAAACCTAGTCGAAACCCCTGAAAATAGGGATTAGGCTAAAAACTGCCTGTTAACTACCTGTTAACAGGCAGTTAATTGGCACTAATCCCTTCCCGCCTGGTTTCGGCGGGTCCCAGTGCGGAGCGGCTACCCGCCGCCCCTGAAACTTGCGTGGGGCGGGGTTTTGGGCGGGATGGTGTCGGGACCCCCAAATTCGGGATTTCCCCCCGCCCCCCCCCCCCCCTCCACACCTGAAAACCCGCCCGACGGCTGGGAGAAAATCGGGGCCTTATACTCCAACCCCCTTGCAATAAAGGCCATCATGCCATTTGCCTTCCTAATGGACACCTACATTTCTGTGAACACCAATATTTAATCGTTTCTCACCATTTGAAAAATATTCTGTTTTCTATTCTTCCTACCAAAGTGAATAACCTCATATTTCCCTACATGATACATCTGCCACTCACTTAACCTGTCTATATCCCTTTGCAGGCTCTTTGTGTCCTCCTCACAGCTTGCTTTCCCACCTAACTTTTTGTATTGTCAGCAAACTTGGATACATTACACTCGGTCCCTTCATCTAGGTTATTAATATAAATTGTAAATAGCTGAGGCCCCAACACTGACCCTACTAGTTACAGCCTGCCAACCGGAAAATGACCTGTTTATCCTTAATCTCTGTTTTCTGTCTGTTAACCAATCCTCTATCCACGCTAATATATTACCCCCAACCCCATGAGCCCTTATCTTGCATAACAACCTTTTATGTGACACCTTATCGAATGCCTTTTGGAAATCCAAATATACTACATCCAATGGTTCCCCTTTATCTACCCTGCTAGTTATATCCTCAAAAAACTCTAATACATTTGTTAAACACGATTTCCTTTTCATAAAACCATGTTGACTCTGCCTAATCATGTTATGATTTTCTAAATGCCCTGTTGCCACTTCCTTAATACAGGAAACTTTGTGCTATCTGGCACCGACGGGACCGAGCTGTTGCTGTTCCATCAAAACTGCCGGACAAACCAGCGCTAGTGTTGAAGCATACGGAGCTTTTCAGTTCCGTATCTGGCAACAAACACTGTTGCTTAGCAACAGTTTCTAAACAGTCGGCCGTACCTTGGAAGCGTCTCTGTAGCTTAGCAACAGCTTCAGAGAGACTTTGCAGAGCCTGACTGTTGAAAAAAAAGCCACGAGAAGAAAAAAAACCTAACAAAACGGCTCCTGATTTTTGCCGGTGGATCGAGCATTCCGGACAATTAACCTCCGGATAAACCAAAGTTTCCTGTAATAGATTCCAGCATTTTCCCGGCAGCTGATGTTAGGCTAACTGACCTGTAGTTCCGTTTTCTCTCTCCCCTCCTTTCTTGAATAATGGGGTTACATTTGTGATCTTCCAATCCGCTGGGACCGTTCTACAACATAGGGAATTTTGGAAGATCACAACCAATGCATCCAAAATCTCTGCAGCCACCTCTTTTAGAACCCTAGGATGTAGGCCATCAGGTCCAGGGGATTTGTGTTATTTTAATCCCATTAGTTTCTCAAGTACTTTTTCTCTACTGATCTTGATTACTTTTAGTTCCTCACTCTCAGTAGCCCCTTGATTTCTCACTATTTTTGGTGTGCATTTTGTGTCTTCTACTGTGAAGACAGACACAAAATATTTGTTTAAAGTCTCTGCCAACCCTTATTCCCCATTTATAATTTCACCTGTCTCGGCCTCTAAGGGACCAACGCTTACTTTTGGTACTTTCTTCCTTTTTACATACTTGTAGAAGCTCTTACAATCTGTGTTTATATTTCTTGATAGTACTCTCTGGTACTTGGTGGTACTCTCTGTTCACTGGCATTCTCTGGTAGTGATCTTCACTGATCTATTTTTATTTTCTCAGGAAAAAGATATGACGAGAAAGTTGACATCTTTTCATTTGGGATTATGCTGTGTGAGGTAAGACATTAAACTGAGTAGCTCTTGATTGCTTGTAAAGAGATTAAAGACAAGGAACCCACCTTCATGGTAGTTTTCCAATCCATCGGCTCTGTAAATTCAGTCATGCGGTGGAGAATTCCTACCAGATTGTGGCATTGTTTCACAGTATTTCACCTCCATTTTGATTGTAGCTCACTCCATTGTCTGTGTTGTCACTAAGATTATGTTGTGTATTGGTACTGTAGCAGGGTAATTTGAGGCACAGGCTGATGAGGGCCCTGATCCCAGAGAACCTCCCCTTTAAAAGATAATTGCACTTGGAGTGGGAGGTGACTTTCCCCAGGCAGCGAGGTTCAAGGGAGTAAAAAGCGCTGAAAGACTTGCTGTGTGGTCTTGCTTTGCGTTATGTGCATTAGAAAAAGATGTTTGGAACTTGGATTTTTCAACAGCTTCTGTTTGTAGGGAAAAGGAGGCTCCAAGATGATAGGACCTTGTAATGTACCAATATATTTTGAGAAAAGTTTCCTTCTGCCAGTTGTGTGCTGCTTTGTAATGCTTTAACTAACCTTAATCCAGAGACAGACCTGTACCCACCACTACTTCACACTGGCATGGATAGAGGATTGGCTCTCTAACAGAAGGCAGAGAGTTGGGATAAATGGTTCATTCTCAGACTGGCAATCAGTAACTAGTGGTGTTCCGCAGGGGTCAGTGCTGGGTCCCCAACTCTTTACAATCTATATTAACGATTTGGAGGAGGGGACCGAGTGTAACATATCAAAGTTTGCAGATGATACTAAGATGGGGGGGAAAGTAGTGAGTGAGGAGGACATAAAAAACCTTCAAGGGGACATAGACAGGCTAAGTAAGTGGGCAGAGATTTGGCAGATGGAATACAATACTGGAAAGTGTGAGGTTATGCACTTTGGCAGGAAAAATCATAGAGCAAGTTATTATCTTAATGGCAAGAAACTGGAAAATACTGAAGTACAAAGGGATCTGGGGGTCCTGGTGCACGAAACTCAAAAGGTTAGTATGCAGGTGCAGCAAGTGATTAAGAAGGCCAATGGAATGTTGGCTTTCATTGCTAGGGGGATAGAATATAAAAATAGGGAGGTATTGCTTCAGTTGTACAAGGTATTGTTGAGACCGCACCTGGAATACTGCGTACAGTTTTGGTGTCCATACTTAAGAAAGGACATACTTGCTCTCGAGTCAGTACAAAGAAGGTTCACTCGGTTAATCCTGGGGATGAGGGGATGGACATATGAGGAGAGGTTGAGTAGATTGGGACTCTACTCATTGGAGTTCAGAAGAATGAGAGGCGATCTTATTGAAACATATAAGATTGTGAAGGGGTTGGATCGGGTGGATGCAGGGAAGATGTTCCCGATGATGGGTGAAACTAGAACTAGGGGGCATAGTCTTAGAATAAGGGGCTGCTCTTTCAAAACTGAGATGAGGAGGAACTACTTCACTCAGAGGGTGGTAGGTCCATGGAATGTGCTGCCCCAAAAAACTGTAGAAGCTACATCATTACATAAATTTAAAACAGAAATAGACAGTTTCCTAGAAGTAAAGGGAATTAAGGGTTACGGGGAGCGGGCAGGAATTTGGACATGAGTCTAGGTTCGGATCGGTCATGGCCCTGTGGGTAGCGGAGCGGGCCCAGGGGCCGCGTAGCCTGATCCTGCTCCTATTTCATGTGTCTAATTCTGTTAGATTCAGGAGATGATTCTGTGATAGTAGATTGGCGGTTAGGATCAGATCAGCCATGATCTTATTGAATGGCGGAGCAGGCTCGAGGGGCCGATCGGCCTACTCCTGCTCCTATTTCTTATGTTCTTATGTTCTTAGTGTGATACAGCTCAAAATGGTCTCACAAACCAAATTTGAAAGGGTTTCATCTAAACTAGCCAGGGGTTTCCTACAGTTCAAATGAACGCAACGCAGATGAGATCAGCTCCACCCACTATTGCACGAGAGCGAAATCCTTGACCGCGTTGGTTATGAAGAGGTAAATTGTTCCTGAAACTTATGCACCACATATCCTGTCTTTAGTTATTACACACTATAAGGCTCACAAGGACAGCTGTACAAGGAGCTCTGTTTTAGAGGTCAAGGGGTCGATTTTCCTGGAGCCTTCAGGCAGGGTTTCAGGCGTGTGGGGGGGGGTGGGGAAATCCCGAATTCGGGGGTCCCGACACCATCCCGCCCTAAACCCCCCTCCACGCAAGTTTCAGAGGAAGCGGGTACCCGCCCCGCGCTGGGACCCGCCGACCCGAGGCGGGAAGGGATTAGTGCCAATTAACTGCCTGTTAACAGGCAGTTTTTAGCCTAATCCCTATTTTGAGGGGTGTCGTGTGGGATTCCTGACGGCTCCAAACCACGCCAGGTTAGAGCAGGCGGGCCGTCGGGTTGAAGGACTTGGAGGGGTTGTGATGTCGGTGTTCAGGTGAGTGATGGGTGCATGAGTGCAAAGGTAAGTGTGTTTGGTGTGTCTGAAGAACTTTTACTTACCTGTACTTACCTTAACAGCCTTTCTTCCTCTAGGCGTCGGGAGCCCATCATTCAGCCGGCAGTGAAAGCTGAATGATTGCAATCTGTCAAAAGTGACAGCCTTCAGCTTTGAGTGCTGCTGAGAGTTCTAACTGAGTCTGTGTAGAAGGACTCAGGTTAGAACTCAGACTGTCAGTGTTTGACAGCTTCAAATAGCTGTGAAACACTGAGATTTCATCTGTCGGGACGCCCTGACAGATGAAATTTCAGTCTGTGACGTCACCTGTTGCCGGGTGGCCCTTAATTGGCCTGCTGAGCCCGCTGGGCGGGCTCAACAAGGTCAATCAAGGGAAAGTCGCGTGGATTGGCCAAACATCGATGTAGGCGGGACTAAAACCCGAAAGTTGTAGTCCCGTCTCCTTCCCGACAGCTGGAGGAAAATCGACCCCCAAGTCTCTGTACAGTGTGTTCCACTGTACTGATGGACGAGTCTGTGATGAAGCCAGTGTGCTGAAGGCATAATGTACCCAGAATTATGAACTGATTCTCTCCTGTATGACAAGGGCATGGGCTCACTGAGGGCATCAGCTTCCTTTCTAATTTGTTGATGCTTTTACTTTCAGCTGATTGGTAGAGTAAATGCAGACCCAGATTACCTGCCCAGAACAACAGATTTTGGTCTGAATGTCCCGGTTTTCTTGGATCGATACTGTCCCGAAGAATGTCCAGCTGCCTTCTTTCCCATTGCAGTCATGTGCTGCGACCTGGATCCTGAAAAGAGGTGAGTCTGTCACAGAATAATTTGAGAGTAAGGGTTTGGGCGGAGCTGAGGGTTGAGGTGTAAGGGTTTGGGCGGAGCTGAGGGTTGAGGTGTAAGGGTTTGGGTGGAGCTGAGGGTTGAGGTGTAAGGGTTTGGGTGGAGCTGAGGGTTGAGGTGTAAGGGTTTGGGTGGAGCTGAGGGTTGAGGTGTAAGGGTTTGGGTGGAGCTGAGGGTTGAGGTGTAAGGGTTTGGGTGGAGCTGAGGGTTGAGGTGTAAGGGTTTGGGTGGAGCTGAGGGTTGAGGTGTAAGGGTTTGGGTGGAGCTGAGGGTTGAGGTGTAAGGGTTTGGGTGGAGCTGAGGGTTGAGGTGTAAGGGTTTGGGTGGAGCTGAGGGTTGAGGTGTAAGGGTTTGAGTGGAGCTGAGGGTTGAGGTGTAAGGGTTTGGGTGGAGCTGAGGGTTGAGGTGTAAGGGTTTGGGTGGAGCTGAGGGTTGAGGTGTAAGGGTTTGGGTGGAGCTGAGGGTTGAGGTGTAAGGGTTTGGGTGGAGTTGAGGGTTGAGGTCTAAAGGTTTGGGTGGAGCTGAGGGTTGAGGTGTAAGGGTTTGGGTGGAGCTGAGGGTTGAGGTGTAAGGGTTTGGGTGGAGCTGAGGGTTGAGGTGTAAGGGTTTGGGTGGAGCTGAGGGTTGAGGTGTAAGGGTTTGGGTGGAGCTGAGGGTTGAGGTGTAAGGGTTTGGGTGGAGCTGAGGGTTGAGGTGTAAGGGTTTGGGTGGAGTTGAGGGTTGAGGTCTAAAGGTTTGGGTGGAGCTGAGGGTTGAGGTGTAAGGGTTTGGGTGGAGCTGAGGGTTGAGGTGTAAGGGTTTGGGTGGAGCTGAGGGTTGAGGTGTAAGGGTTTGGGTGGAGTTGAGGGTTGAGGTGTAAGGGTTTGGGTAGAGTTGAGGGTTGAGGCGTAAGGGTTTGGGTGGAGTTGAGGGTTGAGGTGTAAGGGCTTTTTTTGGTGATGTTGAGGTTTGAAGTATGAGGTGGAAGGTTTTGGGATGGATAGATTTGGGCTGAGGTTGGAGATGGAAAGATTTGAATGGGTTGAAGTTGGGATGGAAGGGTTTGAATAGGTAAAGTTGGGGGTGGAAAAGATTGAATGGTGCTGCAGTTAGCTGGAAGGTGCTAAGGATTAAGGTGCAAGGGTTTGAATAGAGCCCAACCTGGGAAGATTTTGGATGACACCATGCTTTGGTGCATATGAATGTGAATGACACTGCAATTGGGGTGCCTGGGTTTGGATGACACTGCTGTTGGAGTGCCTGGGTTTGGTTGACACTGCTGTTGGACTGCCTGGGTTTGGTTTGGCACTGACGTTGGCTGGAAGGGCATGAGTGGTGCTTGGGGTGAAAGGGCTTGTATGCAGCACCAAAGTTTAATATGGAACAGTTTGGCTGGCACTGCAGTTAGGAACATAGGAATTGCTAGACAAAAGAGACCAAGGTCTATCTAGTTTGCTTTCTGCCATCCTGGTAGTTGCATGATACAACACTTATGGAGTTATTGACTAATCATAGCAATTAGTCTACAACAGACCCAGAATTGACAGCTGGGGTAGAAGGAATTGAGTGGAACTGTTTGGGTGGTGCTGAGGTGTGGCTTTCTCGGGTGCTGGGTGTTGTAGGGACTATGGTTAGTTTTGTTGGTATTTCTGGTTGCTTGCCCATCTCAGTGCCTCTGACCATTTAAAATTAACATCATTTTTAGCTCATTTTCTTTAATTTAATCCCCAACTTGGACCTGTTGGGCTAAATGGCATATTTCTGTGCTGTAAATACTTCGTAATACTAACTTGCACAATAGTGTACATGGAGAAGTTTTTACAATGAATATGTTTGGCTAATTTTTGCATTCATGAGCACAACCTTGTGTCGAACTCTTGGAATTAAGCGCAGTGAGTTTTGGGGGGAAAATGTAGTTTAATTTCCCCCTTCTACTTCCTCTCATTGGTTCATCTCTTCCCTCAATCTGTCAGGGAATGGTTTGAACCTCAATATTCCAGTGACCACTTCCATATTATAGGGCACACAGATTAGCAACTCCCAGGACTTGCTTAATGAGGACAGGCAGGTTTGAAAGTTTTGCTAACAAATGCAAATAAGGGGGGAGGAGTTTGACAGGCACCCAAGGCTGGGGTCCCCTCCTTCCGTGAGTCAGAAGGTTTGAGTGTTGGTGAATTAATTTCAAACCATATATTTGTTGAACTGTAGCATTTGAACTGCATTTTCACGACGTCTTCCAGAGCCCACTGCGTTGCCACGGTAACTGGCCCATCACACTGGTGCTGATGCTCTTGTTTCTTTTCCGCAGGCCATCCTTTATGAAGCTGGAGCAGTGGCTGTTAGCCCTGAAACTGCACCTGGAGATGCACCTCACTCTCACCTCTGACCTGGAACAGATCAATCATTCCTTCTTCCAGAATCATTCAAGAAGCAAAGAGACACTTCTGGAAACCATGTGAGCTGGCCCTACTGAGCAGGAGGCTGAACCATTACAGTGTAACCTACAAGCATGCTGATGTTCAGCTGGCCACCTTCACGTAACCACACATTTCACCTGCATACTGGGCACAATCAGACCTGCAAGTACACAACTGTGCTGTTTATAACCCTGCAGGATGACCCTTCAGCTTTAACATTTCACCGAACAGCAAGACTCAACTAATGTAAATAACTGGCCACATCCAGTTGGACACAGAAACGACATATATACAGTATATAGGATATTGGTATAAGTGGCTATTTCCACAGGGGTGTTCTTGGAACCTCAGTGCCCAGGGCACCTGACACGAGATTTGTAGATAAGTGAATCCTGCATTTACTGTCAGGACAGAGTTGCTGCTCAAACTCTGGAGACAGGAAAAACCTGCTTTGGGGTACTGTGTGAAAGACATTTGGGCAGTGCCACCCAGCTCCTAGTAGGCATGGACCCACAGTAGAAAAATGCCTCTAACTTGGCAATTTCACTAATAGAGCGGCCACAGGATGGCTGGTATGAGAATTGGAAAGTTGCCACGCTGTGCGATAGGAGGTGCTGTTTAGGTTGGGGCAGAGTAGAGGGGAGTTTTACCCTGCATCTAATGAGTGCTGTGCTTGAGCTGGGTATGCACGATACTGACAGCGTGTACCTGAAATGAAAGCATTCCATTCCAGGCACTAACATCCCTTGTCTCGATGAGGACAAAATTAGAAACTGGCATTAAGCATCCCGCAGGGAGACAAACTGCTTGTAGTTCATCCCAATTTGGAAACATTGACGATTGAGGGACAACAACCACAGCTGAAGTTTTAAACAGCAATTACGTCCCATGACTTAGATAAGTTGTTTAATCTGAGGAGAGGAGCATATAGTGATAACTTGTTACTTTATCAGGGTCTGTAGCTGTGCAACATGTAGTAAGGAGCTGCTTAATTAAGGTTAAGACTCTTTAATGGAATGAAAAATCTATTATCTGCTTAAAGTAGGTATCTGTTGAATGAAGGATTTTCAAAATGGTGACTCCAGTATCGAGTTAGGAGCTCCGAGTTTGGATTATTGTACCTCAGTGAGTCACTCTATCGGACCTCTTCACTTGGAGTGTTCACTCAGATTGAGCCCCTCCTGACCTGACCCACTCATAGCCTCTTCAACCTCCCTAGCTTCACCCAGTCTCCCCATTTACACACTGTCTGTTCAACCTCTCCGGCCTTGGCTCACCATCCCCATTGACAGTAACCCACCATTTTTGAACAGAAGTGCAAAGCACCTCATCATCTGACAGTCCAGCTTATACATTACCACCGTATTTGAACCACAGATTTACTTGACTTCTTTCCTATTACTTGTTTTCAGGAGAGCTCCATGCTAGTCTCTCTTCCCTTTTCTTCAGTCTCTATCACACACATTTGGCCATTTTTTAGTGTTACGTATTAATCTTGTTCTATGCATGATACTTTCTGCTCCAAGAATCTCAGTTCCTGACCCTCTTCTACCCTTAGCGTCTCAACCATTTTTATTAGCCTGGAACCTTCTTTGCAATCTTAACCATAGGTTGTAGGATTTCCGAGATGTAGGCTTTGAGTTGGTGGCTAGTTAATATAGTACCAGTTGCACTTAATTTCTAGCACTCGATATTCCTCCCCTTTCTCTCTCTTCCTCCCCCCCCCCCCCAATAAGATGACCCACGTCACCCCACTTCTCCCATTCTCTAAAACATCTCATGACACCTCATGGCATGGCACCCCTTGGAGAGTTTGAAATTAAGTTGGTCTCTGATCTAAGTATTGTGTATCCACCTAAATCAGTGTCATTTTAATCATTGTTGCACCATCCAACATGCAGCTACTGCTTTTCCTTAAGCCTTAGGTTTGGGTTGTGGCCCTCCAGGAGCCGGGATGCACAAACTCCTGGGAAAGGTTCATCTGCTTCTCGCTGGCTGTTCTACTCTGTGAACTCTAATTAGATTCGGCCCTGAATTTCTGCAGGACCAGCAGCACACTATGTCAGCCGGGACTGCAGTGTGACCATTGGGAAATGGGTTGAGCAACCGGCTCCCAGCCCAGGCCTGAATACACCGGCTCCCAGCCCAGGCCTGAATACACCGGCTCCCAGCCCAGGCCTGAATACACCGACTCCCAGCCCAGGCCTGAATACACCGACTCCCAGCCCAGGCCTGATTACACCGGCTCCCAGCCCAGGCCTGATTACACCGGCTCCCAGCCCAGGCCTGAATACACCGGCTCCCAGCCCAGGCCTGAATACACCGGCTCCCAGCCCAGGCCTGAATACACCGGCTCCCAGCCCAGGCCTGAATACACCGACTCCCAGCCCAGGCCTGAATACACCGACTCCCAGCCCAGGCCTGAATACACCGACTCCCAGCCCAGGCCTGAATACACTGGCTCCCAGCCCAGGCCTGATTACACCGGCTCCCAGCCCAGGCCTGAATACACCGGCTCCCAGCCCAGGCCTGAATACACCGGCTCCCAGCCCAGGCCATGCGTTTCCATCAGAACCTGGTTGGGACAGAACCTCCACCTGCCCCAAACATGGCTCATGATGTCAGTGGGATTGGGATGAGGGAATTCCCAAGTCAGGCATTTCATTGGCTGCAGGCTAATAGCCAAGTAACCTGGACACCGGGATGAACTCTGCGATCAGGTCTGTTCAGTGGCACAAGTGGTGCCTACCTAGGGTTCGAGCCTGGGTTCCGGCATAAAGCCCCAGCAGAACAATGCCGGGCAGTCTTCAAATATTTTTACGGACGATGGCCATGCCTGCAGCACGAATGGCTGCCTATCATCACTTCTCACACACACTCGCACACCATTTCCAACGACTAGAATTCACTTTTGTTTTCTGTTCTTCATTCCCTGTGATTGATAGTTCTGGTCTGTAATTTGCATAATTCCTGCTTTTCATAGACTATTTGGGATTGTATGTTCACTTCTCTTTCTCTACATCAGATTTACATCTACATTATTGTAGATTGTCTGCTATTTTTGAGCTTCCAGGCTAACTGTTTTCTGCCCTCTCCCTGTGTTCTATCTATCCTGTTCACATCACAAAGGAGAGTCACTATTACTGGGTACCAGGCACTTTCACCAGTCATAGTTGGCACAAGACTGGAAGTTACATTTCAAGAACTGGGTGATGTAATGTCTGAAATGCTCTTTCACCTCTGGAACCTGGGTTCTAACCCACCCCAGACTGAGGAGTTGAAAATCTCATCTCTGCCCAAATACATCCTTTTTGCCAACACAATCTCAATCCTACAGCACAAAACTGCCCCGAATGATAATCTCACCCTCGAATGGCCAGTGCATGAATTGGAAAAATGACACAGTAGTGCATTTGGGTGAGGCGTTCTCGGCTGAGGCACACGGTGGGAAAAGTGCAGAGGGAGCTTTACTCTTCATCTAACCCACGTTGTACCTGACCTGTGAGCGCTTGATGCTGACACTTGTTAGCCAAAATGGAAAGTGTTCCATTCCCAGCACTAACATCCCCTTATCATTCCGAGATGCAATTCCACTCAAGCTTCCTGTCTCTCTTTGATTCTTCAGATGATGAAATGGTTACAGCATCATATTCTCCTTAGAACTTGCTTACATTAGTCAATCCTGGGCCACCCATCCGCAGAGAAATTCCAGACCATGCACTTTGTATCAGACCTGCTGAATATTAGACTTCTTAATATGAAGATTAATGTGAGCATTTTAATCATAGTTCTTTCAGCTCCCTCCTGTTCACAACCCAACAGAGCAGTGGACTTGAATATGACCGATCCAATCAAATCACATATAGGGATGCTTACTAAACCTAAGGCAGACTTCCAGACGCCCATGGGCTTAGTGCCAGTATACTGTGATTTGAACTATCGGAAGCTCTGTTGACTTTAGAAGGATTTACAGCTTATGTAAATTAAAAAGGCTGTTCAGAGAGTGACTTTTCATCCTGAGTTAGTAAAATAAAGTTGTGGCTTGAGTCCTATGTAGAGCTTACCTGCGAGGTGGAGAGTCACCACTCTACTTTTACAAAGACAAGGAAAGAAAAGATTGACATCTCCACTTGCCCCCCTCCTCCCTGACATGCTGGCCTGACCAAACAGTTTACATTGTGGTCTGTCAACTGATACTTGGAAAATTCAAATCCGGTATTCCAAGCACTGCTGTCTTATTCAAGAAATTAAAAGTTGTGCATCGACCATGAGTAAGGGGTTTGAGTTAAATATCTACAGGAAACTTTGATATCCGGCACCGACGGGACCGAGCTGTTGCCGTCCCATCAAAACTGCCGGACAAACCAGCGCTAATGTTGAAACATACGGAGCTTCTGGCAACAAACCCTGTTGCTTAGCAACAACTTCTAAACAGTCGGCCGTACCTTGCAAGCGTCTCTGTAGCTTAGCAACAGCTTCAGCGAGACCTTGCAGAGCCTGACTGGTGAAAAAAAAGCAACGAAAAGAAAAAAAAAACTAACGAAACTGCTCCTGATTTTTGCCGGTGGATCGAGCATTCCGGACAGTTAACCTCCGGATAAACCAAAGTTTCCTGTAAGTATCTTTGTTCAATAGCAACCCCATGTTAGTCCTGCAGGAACATCATTAAAATCACACAGCTCAGTGCTACCTTGTCTATACTAACATGAGTGTACTGTGTCAAAACTCTGGAGACTTTCAGCATCAACTGCCTGACAGCAGATGTGGGGCTCCCGTGAGGTTAGCATTTGTAACTGTGGTAGGCTCCTCTGATGCTTGGCCTTAACCACTTTGCTGCACTTAGTGTCAGCCGCCTGATAATGACACATAGCAACAGCCACTTGTAATTATATCCATGCAACTGTCTTCAGTAAGTTTGAAGGCTAACGTTGCAATGCATGCTGTGTAGTATCCAAATCATCTCGCTCTAAAATATTCACCAGTTCACAAACGGCAAGAGGAAAGGAATAAGCTGAAGTAGTTGTCTTTACAGATTACTAGCAGTAAGGTGCATTGGATTCTTGCTTTGGCATTCTGGTTTAAATGTGTTTTAGATGTTAGTTTTTGATGGAGACAGAGTTGCAATTACTCAGTGAGTTAAATGCAGCTTGTGTTGTGATAATGAGCCGATTGGACCAGTTTCATTCCCTAGGTGTGTGCCTCGTTAGCTGAGATCCACTGGGTAGGGTGGGGGGGATAAATCAGCTTAGGATCTTACTTCTGAACACCATCCACTGACTGATGCTGGCAAATTCACCTGTGTGGCCATCAAGTGAAGACCGGATCAAGCTGGTCACTTAAATGAATTAAAGGAGGTTTGCCTGCACCTGAGGATCGATGGTCCAGAATGTCAATGTTTTCATGAGACGAGGAAATTGGGGGGGGGGGAGTTGACGAGTTGCCATGGCACAGTACTCTGTGATGGTTTCAGTACCCACCACATTACACACTGAGGGAGCTAGGCACTAAACTGCAGTTTGGTAGAGCCTACTTGTTGCCGTTTTATGCAGTTGCAGACTATAAAACTCCCTAAAGCAAGCTTGGAGCCTCCCAGAGTTTTACAAACAGCTCTCACGGTTCGAATATAGTTTTATGTTTTTGAATGCAAACTTCCAGCCTTAAGTTTTATGGATTTGGCTATAGTGAAAAGAAAGATGACACTGAGAGAACAAGGGCCTCATTCTTATGAAGTGTGTGTCTCAACCATCAATTACTTCAGAAACTCTTAACACATTTGAATATTGTACACATTCAAATTACTTAACAATACATATAACTCTATAAAATGGCTGAGTCGGTAAATGCATTGGTATGGTACTGAGCCATACAGACGAGGAAGATCCCAGATTCGATCCATGATCTGTGCTGCATTAGAGGCAAGACATTACAATTGGCCTCAGTGCTCCTGGTTTAGGAACGGTGAACAAATGGAGCAAGGTTCCTGCCCCTGATTTCCATCCAGTAGCCCCGACTGAAAAGTGCACATATGTGGACTGTAGTTGGCACAGGATTGAGCTCGGTTGCAGTGTCAGCGATGGTTAAATAGCCTGGTGACATTCATTGCCAGGATTCAACCGTGAAGATTGGCAGCTTGGGCTGCTGGTGGATGTAGAAGCGTTCCTCAGCAACACTCGGCACCTTCAGTCGTCAAGAGAGAAACTTCAGTAAAAATGGAGGAATGTTACCTGCCATATGATAATGGTATCAATTTTGTACTTAAACTTTACACAATTGTATTGTACAGTGCCATGCCCAAACAAAAGGCACGAGTTGTTATTAATAGGATAATTATGTGCAAATTATATTCATTGTAAGCATGTAGGTCTAAACCAAGTGACACCAAAACCTCTGCCGTCACAAGAGTGTTCGGGACCATGTGTTGTCACTGAAAAAACCTGCAATGCAAACCTGTGAGACTCATCACACTAAGTTAACCTGTGCCTTGTTTAGTCAAAGCTGCCAAGGACCACTGGTTGGCTTGTGTTGTTTGTGAACTCAAAACATGCATTTTCTAACATTGTTAATTTATTGTTCCTGTGGATTCAGTCACATCATTCCAGTGTTTAATTCTTCATGTTTATATTTTGAAACTCAAGCTGTGAACATAGTGCACTTTACACACAGGAGGGTGGCTATGACAGCAAGTCTGTAAAGTATTGTAACGGGGAAATGGAATAAAACCAGCTTCATCTCAGCCAGAAACTCTGTCGCCTTCTTGTACATTCTGTAAAAATACAGAGAATCTCCAATAAAGGCTGAGGGGTACTAACCAGGCAGAGTTCCTGCTCCTGATCACTGTGCAATGACTCCTGCTGGAAATCAAGTGTGTGAACATGGGTGAGGGTGTGATATGCCCAAGGTTAAATATGCTGCCAACAATCATTGATTAGATTGTACATGAGGATTTTGCTGAGGTAATCTTCAATTGATCAGCAAGCATGGAACTGTAGCCCATGAAGGAGAACATCAACAGGAAAGGAATGAGAAAGGGCTTATTCTCTATTAGAAATTTTGGTAGACATTCTCCGATGATAATTGGGGACTGGTGGTGCATGCAGTTAGACTGACCTTTCTGCTCTTTCCTCTGCGACCTTGGTCAAAATTGAGCCCGGACCAATGGGATAAAAGTCTCCTCTGTCTTCTGAATGAAGGGTCAAGTGACACATCAAATGAGTGGTGCTGTCTCAATCAAGTACTGGGTCAGCATTGGCCCACAGCACAAACCTGTTCTTAATTGGCAATCTCAGAGACTGCAGGAAAGCTGTCACATTGGACCAGTAGGTAGAGCGTGCTATTTTGAGGTCTGAGCTGAGGGGCAGAGTAGAAGGAGAATTAACCATGCTGTGCTTGAGCTGGATGCTTAACACTGACATGGGGTATCCAAAATGGAAAGTGTTCAATTCCCTGGCTTTACACTACATTTGGCTCTGCTATATGTGACCTGAACACGCATTGAGAGCTTTGCATCGAAGGGGCCAGAACAAAAATGGCCACAGTAATAAACAAACAGTGCAGACACACCAAGATCCTTTATTAAGATTCAACACGTATGATTAAACAGCATCCTCTGCTGGAGAAAAACCAAGGCACCACTGAAACGATGGAGGGGAATTGTATCAAAGTGGTTTCCTCTCCCCCATTGAGCTATTAGAAAAATTCATGAGTTAACATTTATAAAGAAATCAAACCCATAACATTAACAGTGATAAGGAGTTAATGATTTATTTATAACTACTAGATCTCTTACACTAATGGAAAAGTCAGATCTATTGCTGTATAAAGAAGTGGGCATAGTGTGCTTTTGGTGATATAAAAGACTTGCATTTATATCGCGGTTTTCACAACCTCACCAAAGCGCTTTACAGCCAATAAAGTACTTTTAAAATATAGTAACTGTTGTAATGTAGGAAATACGGCAGCCAATTTGTCACATCAAGGTACCACAAGCACAAGGTGATAATGACCAGTTCATCTGTTTTAGTGATGTTAGTTGAGGGTTAAATATTGGCCAGCACACCAGGAAGAACTCCCCATGTCTTCTTTGAAATAGTGCCGCGGGATCTTTTACATCCACCCGAGAGGGCAGACAGAGCCTCAGTTTAACGTCTCATCTGAAACACAGCACCACTGACAGTGCCACACTTTCTCAGCACTGCACTGGAGTGTCCGTCTAGATTTTGTGCTCAAGTTCCTGGAGTGGGACTTGAACCCACGACCTCTGAGCCACAGCTGACACCTAGAGTGAGAGGATACACCATTGTGACAATTTGGGAGATGGTGTGGGATTGTTTACTGAACTGGGGTAGTGAAGTGATATGATGTGCTGTGGGGTACTGAGTAGTTTGATGGAAGTAGTGAGTATTTAAATGAGGAAAGTATTGAGGATTGGGGGGAGGGTAGTTGAGGCAGAGTGCTAAGTAGTGAAGTAATAGGGAGGGGTACAGAGTACATGAGGGATGGGGGTAGTAGGCAATCAAGATGAGTGACATGGGGAAGTTGAATTTGTTTAGGGAAAATTCATAATTGTGGAGGTAGAAGTTAGTATTTGGAGGAAGGGTAGTGGATATGTGTGGAATGATATGGTGAGAGGGTGCGTAATGAGTACTGGAGAGGTAATACGTGTGGATGGTGTCTAATGAGCCTGGGGGTAATGGATGTTATGGGGCTGGTGGGTATTTGGTTGGTGGAAGCAGATTGCAGACTGGGAAACAGGTAAGGGTAGCAGTTTGAAATAGATGCAGATGGAGAACAGTAGAGTTGGAGGGAGGAATGGCTATGGAGGATGAGAGAGTGAGACGCACCTAACTGAAGTGTAGAGAGTGAAGAACCAAAGTGAACACAGGCAGCCATGAAGAAACGGAGAGCGGACAGGGCTAAAATGGGAGGTAATAAATCCATAAATGGAAGCGATGGAATAAATGAGGGAAAAAAGGAGGAAGGGAACTGGATGGAAATGAGGAATGGATGAGGAGCAGAGACATAGTGAGGCTGAAGACGTTTGAGAGAATAAGCTTTCCTGGAAAGAAAATAAAACAAGCCTTTGGAAGGAGCACACCCAGGCTTTGCAAGAAGTAATTAATTAAATAAATCAGGGTTAAAAAAGAAACAAAGCAAAAAAAAGAAATTCAAAATTATATCAACTTTAAAAAGATGAAACTTGAATTATATGGATTCTTGCTGTGAATTAATTAAATGAAAGCAGCTTCAGTGAGAAATTTGTGGGCTTACCACAAGAATTAAATAAATGGAGGCTCAAAAAGAAGGAATTCAAAGTTAGACATTTAAAAAGATATTTAAAGGATTACAAAACATCTTACAGTTAGTGACAGGTCAGCCAACCGTGGATGGAGTTAGGAGATGGATTTTGCAATGCAGCAGCTCCACTGAGCGTTGGGAGGCCCGCTGCTTTGTAATGGTAAGTACGGAAAGCAAGTCGCAGTTCAAAAAAAACTTAGGCCTTGGAAAAAGTACTTCTAGATTTTACCCCAGCCGTCACAAAACCATGACACAGGAAATGAGTGCGCCAAACAGGACGTGCATGCTAGGGACAATACCACATTCAATAATGAAATAAAAATGATTGTCATTAGGTTTGAACCTTGCATAAAAGTTCATAAAAAATGAGTAGAAATATATTTGGAGATTTTTAAGAGAAAATTTGTAGAGCCTCAATAAAGATCATTTAATGGAGACTCATGTGACTGATCCAGCTAGAGATTGGTGAGACACAGGAAATTATGAGCTGTCGAGGATTTAGAATGGCAAACAGATGAAAACAAAGTGCCAGTAATGAGGGAAATTAGCTAATAACATATACCGAAAAACAGTCATTAATCAGGAGGCAGCATCCTCCAGCATTCAATTAATGCAACGCTGTTTATCTGCAGCCCGCCACTCGATACAATCGCATCCCTGGCAATGAAGCTGACAATCACCATCAGCGTTTCATTGTAAAAGAAAGGTTTCTTAACGAGACAGCTCTCCGTACAGTTTCAGTCACAGCAGAATGCTGTGCTGTAGGCCCAAGCCCTGGTTCACTGCAACAGGAGGCTGCATGATATTCAGGACTTTATTCTGCGTAGTCCAGGGCAATACTGGCTGGGCCTCAGGAACAACTAGGCCTCTTCCAAACAAACAGAGGGGATCATATTAAAAGAAGCTGGAATCTTTTTCCATTTAGTAACAACTGCCAGTCTAAAATAAATAATGATCATCACCATGTCAGTAACAAAAATAAGCTAGGTACAAAGTGCAGTCCCAGCACCCTTTTACTGATAAAATCTCCCACCACCAGTTTTAGTCTCTGGCCTATGCTAAGCTAGCTGATCTCAGCCAGGATGGCAGTAGGAATGGGATCATTGGCCCCGGGGCCAAGTAGGGGAAAATGGGCCAGGATCTCGCTACTTTAAATGAGTAACAATATGATTGGTGCATGTAGCATAATAACTCAGCAAAGAATTGCAGTGCTCCAAAAAGAAAATACTGCAGATGCTGGAAATCTGAAATAAAAACAAAATGCTGGAGAAACTCAGCAGGTCAGGCAGCATCTGTGAAGAGAGAAACAGAGTTAACTGGAGTTCTGACAAAAGGTCATCGACCTGAAACATTAACTCTGTTTCTCTCTTCACAGATGCTGCCTGACCTGCTGAGTTTCTCCAGCATTTTCTGTTTTTATTAAAGAATTGCAGTGCCTGGGTTTAATTTAAACTACGTAACTTATTGTTTGAAATCACAATGTTTTAGTTCCTATAGCAATGTAACAGATACAATCAGACCCTTCCTCTTTCAGTTTGGAAGTTAATAAAGCACACACAGTCTCTTCAGACCGCTATATTAAAACAGTTCAGTCTTCCTCTGACGGGAGCTGGCTCCATCTCTGTGGCACATCTTCAGAAGGCAGTTGTAATCTTCCTATTTGATTTGTGAGCTGTTGTCTTTTGTTCCTTTTAGTTAACATCATGCATCCATTAGAAGTGTTGCAATATATTTCTTCTACTCCTGTGGACAGTTTAACGATTGATTCATACTTTACTGTGTGCACTTTTCCTTCTGTCTTCGCTCCTTCTCAGTCTTCTACGTCTGTCCAGAACTCTTTCTGATATGATCTGAAATTTTGTTTTCAAGTTATTTCTGCTGCAAAAATTTCCCCTTTAAATAAATCAAGATCGAAGAATACTTCCAGCAGTCTGACTCATCGATCATCCCATATCACTGTTTCAGATCAAGACTCCGGAACTTCATTAAGAGTACCAGCTATTTGAGAAACATAGAAAAATAGGAGCAGGAGTAGGCCATTCGGCCTTTCTAGCCTGCTCCGCCATTCAATATGATCATGGCTGATCCTCTATCTCAATACCATATTCCCGCTCTCTCCCCATACCTCTTAACACCTTTTGCGTCTAGAAATCTATCTATCTCCTTCTTAAATATATTCAGTGACTTGGCCTCCACAGCCTTCTGTGGTAGTGAATTCCACAGGTTCACCACCCTCTGAGTGAAAACATTTCTCCTCATCTCAGCCCTAAATGTTCTACCCCGTATCCTGAGATTGTGACCCCTCGTTCTAGACCTCCCAGCCAGGGGAAACATCCTCCCTGCATCCAGTCTGTCTAGCCCTGTCAGAATTTTATACATTTCAATGCGATCCCCTCTCATTCTTCTAAACTCTAGTGAATACAGGCCTAGTCGACCCAATCTCTCCTCATATGAAAGTCCTGCCATCCCAGGAATCAGTCTGGTGAACCTTCGCTGCACTCCCTCTATGGCAAGTTAAAAAAACCTGATTACTTATTGCCTCAGGATAAACAGAAAAGGTACTTTAAACTGCGTAACAGGCACCGTTTACTTTAACACCATTCCCTCTTCAAATCACCTTTTTCTAAGAAAAACTCTTAATCAAATTGGTGAGATATATGTTTTAAGTAAATACTCAACAAAAACTTGGCTGTTCTGTGTTACATCAATGTCCATTTGAGCACAGGTAAGAAAGTCCCTCTGTCTCTAGGGAATTTGCACCCCAAAGGCTCCATAGCAGCAGAGGGAACATTCATGAGAAATGTTCATACTTTGCTCATGATCGGCATAAACGAGGCTTCCACAGGAGATACCACTGATGTCACCATGTGCTCGATTGCACACTACGATGGTGCTCCATGACATCACTCGTGGAGATGCTATCAGATATCTTGAGTATTAGATTCCTTAGCACCACTCTGGTCACCTTCTGATGTAAACCAGTAAATCCAAGAAGACATGTTGCTGCTGTACTAAGTCTCCATTTCAATGTAGGGCTACTAAGGCCTGTACTCCCATTCACCACAACAGAGGCATTTAGCATGCTGGGCCTCTGCCCTGTACCAGCTGGCCCCTCATCAACATTTGCAGGCCCTTCCTCATCAGTGCTTAGTGCTGCACCCTCTGCCTTCTGAAGAACATCACTCGTTCTCCTGCACTGTGTACATCTATGACTGTGCCTTCTACAAGGGAGGTGGTGACAAAAACGACTCCCTCCCCACACACCCAGAAACTTGGTCGAGCATTGTCCCATGAAGACAATGCCTCTTTAAATGTGACATAAGCTACTATTGGTTGTCCTACAAATTTTAGGGAAGACCACGATCCCATTCAAGTATCAGAAGTACACCAGCTGTAAGTGTTAAACCTATGGTACTGGTATAAATTTTTAGCTCCGGTTCTAGTTGATCATCACTGGTAATGTCAGAGCTCTCCTGACCTTCCAGTGGGGTATCCCCAGACACCCAGGGTGAGTCCTGCCCCCCACTGGTGTACCTGTTGGACTGTCACACGGCCAGGTGTCCCTGGTCCACATTGTGGCGTGTGCGGGAGGTGCCCGCGTCCTTTGTGTTGGGGGCCGGGTGTTGGTGAGAAAGGGTCAAGGCAGCAGACAGGCGCTCGGAGCTGAGACAGAGAGAGAGAGAGAGAGAGGGGAGGCAACCCGAGCCACCAGTGACCACGGCCACCGCCAATCCAGCAGTGAGGAGCCGAGCCCCGGGTGAAGATGACTGATGAGCTGCTGCAGAAGGCGCTGCTGAGTATGGGTAAGTCCCTGGACACTTTCACACTCAGTGATTTCCAGCCCCCAGCCGCTATTTACAGCTCTCCCCCTTCTCTCCCTCTTTCTCTTTGCCGGCTTCCCGCTCCGGTTCCACCTCCGATCTCCATGACTTTGGGAACCACCACCACCTGATCGCGGTGCTTGGATGGCCCAGACCGGGAGGTAAGCGCTCAAAGCTCCCTAACTATTCATCTTTCTCCTGAGGCTAACGCTGTGCCCTGGCAGCATTAGCAGCTGCCACCATGGAAACCATTTAGAAATCCAAAGCTTGAATATTTTTTATATACAGTTGTTTACCTTTAGCATATCAAAGAAAGATGGGCCGAATGGCTTCCTTCTGCGCTATAAGATTCAGGGGGGAATTTCAACCGAATCGGTCCATCAGGAAACTCGCTGGTTTTCACCCCGCCCGATTTTACAGGTCGGGCGTAAAACCCGGCGAGTTAGCTTAAAATTCCTCCCAACGATTCTATGAACTTGCATTTCGACAGCACCATGCGGGACATCCCAAAGCACTTCACAGCCAATGACATCGTTTTGAAGTGTAGTCACTGCTGTTTTTGGAGGCAGATGTGATTGTTAAATTGTACACAGCAAGGTCCCACAAACAGCAATGAGATCACTGACCAGTGAATCTGTTTTTGGTGGTGTAGATTAAGGCATAAACGTTTCCCGGGACACCTGGAGACCTTCCTGCTCTTCTTTGAATAGTGCCGTGGGATCTTTTACATCCACTTGAAAAGACAGATGAGGCCTGGGTTTAAGGTCTCATCCAAAAGATAGCGGGGGTGATTTTCGGCAATACTTTAGGCGCTAAAAAGCCTCCGAAGTGGCCAAGCTGGGGTCATAGAGTCATAGAGTAATACAGCACGGATAGAGGCCTTTCGGCCCATCGTGTCCATGCCGGCCATCAAGCCCTGTCTAATCTAATCCCATATTCCAGCATTTGGCCCGTAGCCTTGTATGCTATGGCATTTCAAATGCTCATCCAAATGCTTCTTAAATGTTGTGAGGGTTTCTGCCTCCACAACCCTTTCAGGCAGTGAGTTCCAGACTCCAACCACCCTCTGGGTGAAAAAGTTCTTTCTCAAATCCCCTCTAAACCTCCCGCCCTTTACCTTGAATCTATGCCCCCTAGTTATTGACCCCTCTACTAAGGGGAAAAGCTCCTCAGCATCCATCCTATCTATGCCCCTCACAATTTTGTACACCTCAATCATGTCCCCCCTCAGCCTCCTCTGCTCCAAGGAAAACAAACCCAATCTGCCCAGTCTCTCTTCATAGCTGAAGCGCTCCAGCCCTGGTAACATCCTGGTGAACCTCCTCTGCACCCTCTCTAACGCGATCACATCTTTCCTGTAGTGTGGCGACCAGAACTGCACACAGTATTCCAGCTGTGGCCTAACCAGTGTTTTATACAGCTCCATCATAACCTCCTTGCTCTTATATTCTATGCCTCGGCTAATGAAGGCAAGTATCCCATATGCCTTTTTTACCACCTTATCCACCTGTTCCGCCGCCTTCAGGGATCTGTGTACCTGCACACCCAGATCCCTCTGACCCTCCGTCTTGCCTAGGGTCTTTCCCTTCATTGTGTATTCCCTTGCCTTGTTAGACCCCCCAAAGTGCATCACCTCGCACTTTTCCGGGTTAAATTCCATTTGCCACTGTTCCGCCCATCTGACCAACCCATCTATATCGTTCTGCAGACTGAGGCTACCCTCCTCGCTATTTACCACCCTACCAATTTTAGTATCATCCGCGAATTTACTGATCATACCCTTTACATTCATATCCAAGTCATTAATGTAGACCACAAACAGCAAGGGACCCAGCACCGATCCCTGTGGTACCCCACTGGCCACAGGTTTCCAGTCACAAAAACAACCTTCGACCATCACCCTCTGCCTTCTGCCACTAAGCCAGTTTTGTATCCAATGTGCCAAGGCACCCTGGATTCCATGGGCTCTTACCTTCTTGACCAGTCTCCTGTGCGGGACTTTATCGAAGGCCTTACTGAAATCCATGTATACCACATCCACTGCGTTACCCTCATCCACACACCTAGTCACCCCCTCAAAAAATTCAATCAAATTAGTCAGACATGATCTTCCCTTGACAAAGCCATGTTGACTATCCCTGATTAATCCTTGCCTCTCCAAGTGGAGACAAATTTTGTCCCTCAGGATTTTTTCCAGTAATTTTCCTACCACTGATGTTAGGCTCACTGGCCTGTAGTTCCCCGGTTTTTCCCTACTACCCTTCTTGAATAATGGTACTACATTAGCGGTTCTCCAGTCCTCTGGCACATCCCCTGTGGCCAGAGAGGTCCTGAATATATGTGTTAGAGCCCCCGCAATCTCCTCCTTTGCCTCACACAGCAGCCTGGGGTACATTTCATCCGGGCCTGGGGATTTATCCATTTTTAGGCCAGCTAAAACCGCCAATACCTCCTCCCTCTCGATGTTAATATGTTCGAGCATATCACAGTCCCCCCGCCCTATTTCTATGTCTACATCGTCCTTCTCCATAGTGAAAACAGATGCAAAAAATTCATTTAGAACCCCTCCTACATCTTCCGGCTCCACACACAGATTGCCACTTTTGTCCCTAATGGGCCCTATTTTTTCCCTAGTTATCCTTTTACCCTTAATATACTTATAAAACATCTTCGGATTTTCCTTTATTTTGCTCGCCAGTGTTATTTCATGGCCCCTCCTTGATCTCCTAATTTCTTTTTTAAGTATCCCCCTGCACTTTTTGTACTCCTCTAGGGCTTCCTCCGTCTTTAGCCTTTTGTATCTACCAAAAGCCCTCCTTTTTTTCCTAATCCATTCCCGTATATCCCCTGACATCCACGGTTCCCTGTGGTTTTTGGAACCACTCTTGACATTTATGGGAACATGTTGCCCTTGTATGATCTCAATCTCCCTTCTGAAAGCCTCCCATTGCTCCGATGCGGATTTTCCTACAAGTAGCTGATCCCAGTCCATTTTGGCCAGATCCTGCCTTATCCTATTAAAATCGGCCTTCCCCCAATTTAGAACCTTTATTTCCGGCCCATCCCTGTCCTTTTCCATGACCACCTTAAATCTTACCATATTATGGTCACTATCACCAAAGTGCTCACCTACTAGCACTTTTTCCACTTGGCCGGCCACATTCCCTAGAATTAGGTCCAGTACCGCCCCCTCTCTTGTAGGACTTTCTACATGCTGGCTCAAAAAGCTCTCCTGGATGCACTTTAAGAATCCTACACCCTCTGAGCCTTTCACACTTTGACTATCCCAGTTAATATTGGGGAAGTTGAAATCCCCCATTATTATTACCCTATTATTTGCACATTTCTCTGAGATTTGCCTACATATCTGTTCCTCTATTTCCCCCTGACTGTTTGGAGGCCTATAGTACACTCCCAGCAAAGTGCTTGCCCCCTTTTTGTTTTTAAGCTCCACCCATATGGCCTCATTAGAGGACCCTGCTAATATATCATCCCTCCTTACTGCAGTAATTGACTCCTTAATTAATATTGCGACACCCCCTCCTCTTATACCTCCCCCTCTGTCTCGCCTGAAGATTCTGTACCCCGGAATATTGAGCTGCCAGCCTTGCCCCTCCCTCAACCATGTCTCCGTGATAGCAACAATATCATACTCCCATGTGTTTATCAACACCTTCAGTTCATCCACCTTATTTGCAAGACTCCTTGCATTAAAATAGATGCCATCCAGCCTTGCCCTTATATATTTGCCCTGTCTACCAAGCTGACTTGTTTTTTCCTCCATAATTGGCAGCACATCCCCCCCTATTTCAGCTTCCCTCTGTATCCCATCCCCCTGCCAAGTTAGTTTAAACCCCCCCCGACAGTGCTAGCAAACCTCCCCGCAAGGATATTTGTCCCGCTCTGGTTCAGGTGCAACCCGTCCGACTTGTACAAGTCCCACCTTTCCCAGAAGCAGGCCCAGTGATCCAGGAAAGTAAAACCCTCCCCCCTACACCAACTCTTTAGCCACGCATTCATCTGCTCTATCCTCCCATTCCTATACTTACTAGCACGTGGCACTGGGAGTAATCCAGAGATTACACCCTTTGAGGTCCTGCCCTTTAATCTGTTACCTAGCTCCCTAAATTCTTGATGCAGGACCTCATCCCTCTTTTTACCTATGTCGTTGGTACCAATGTGGACCACGACCACTGGCTGTTCACCCTCCCCCTCCAGAATGCCCTGCAGCCGCTCAGTGACATCCTTGACCCTGGCACCAGGGAGGCAACAAACCATCCTGGAGTCACGTTTGCGGCCACAGAAACGCCTATCTGTTCCCCTTACTATAGAATCCCCTACCACTATTGCTCTCCCACTCTTTTTCCCCCCCTCCTGGGCAGCAGGAGCACCCCCAGTGCCAGGAAGTTGGCTGCTGCTGCCTTCCCCTGGTGAGTCATCCCCCTCAACAGTATCCAAAGCGGTATACCTGTTTGAAAGGGGGATGTCCGCAGGGGTTCCCTGCACTACCTGCCTGCCTTTGTTGCTCCGCCTGATGGTCACTCCCTGTGCTGCCCTACCCTGAGGCGTCATAAGCTGCAATGCTGGTTTAGTCCACGTTTAGCCCAAGACGTCATCTTGGTAAAGGAATTGAAGGCAACGCTAGAAAAGACCACCCGGAGGCTCGTTAAATGCCTGCTATCGCTCATTAAAGAGGCTGCATGGCATGTTGGTGGCTAACGCTTCAGCTAAGAGTGAGTGCTGTGCTACTCCACCTCATTGGGCACCTTATAGGAGTCACCGGGAGAAAGGGAGTGCTTGGTCATTGGCATCTTGCTAGGGGTCCCCCTTGGCCTGGACGAGTAATGGGAGGGAGGACATGAGGCAGAGCAGCACCAGTTGCTGCAGGAGAGAGGGAGAGGAGGTACAGGAGGGCGAGGTGGCGCATTTCCCCCCTGTGGGTACAGGACACCCCTCCTCCTCTGGACCTCCTCCACCAGGACCTCTAGTGCCACGTCCGAGAACCTGTGCGCCCTCTCACTCGGTCCCTGAGCCACCCTGAAACCTGCCGCTGTGTGTCAGCCAGCACAATCCGCACCTTCAGTGGAAGTGAGTGCGAGGAACCCACATATACTGCTCCATGAAAATTGTGTCTAATCAGCCTGCAGGTTCCTGGTTTAGCTCCTCCGGGCAAGTTCAAATCATGGTAATCAGCAATTAGAACCAAAATTGTGTGCTAAATCCGGACTATCAAACAAGCCAGTCTTATTTGCACTGCACCTATTTAGCGCCTGTTTTCACCCTTTCTAATAATATAATACTCCCTCAGTCTCAGTACTAGATTATGTGCTAAAGTTCCTGGACTGGACTTGAACTCAGGATTCTCTAACTCAGAGGCAAGAGTGCTATTACCACTGAGCCAAGCTGACCCTTGAAAAATAAAATGGTTTGGTATCAAAGCAGCAATTTCCTAAAATGGTTTGATCAGATTGTCTGTACTTCTATATCCACTGTGGTAGGGAGTTGGTCTGGCTCATGGCACGCAATTGGCTGACCCACCTCTTGTACATTATACAATATAAAATGTTCCTCCTCTTTCTGCCAATTTTCTCCCTTCTCGAAGGTGCTGACTCCTGCTAGGATACAGTTCAGCTACCTCACTCCTGGCCATTCTTCACCTGTCGCCCTAGATAGAGGGTTCAATTGTACAAATTGTAGCCTCTACTGCCACCCCAGCTAAGATCAGTTCACTCAGCAGAGACCAGCGATCAAACCTGGGACCTCTCTGGTCTATATGGCTCAGCTACTCACTGCCTTAACTCACCAAGGCATTGAGTGAACTTGGTTGTGGGCCTAATGATGGAATCTGTTCCCTTTAACCCTCTGTACAAATGCCTTGTACAAATTTACCGTTACCTTTTTAACCTAGTACTCTCAGCCCCTGCTCATAAAACACAAAGGCCTAAAAAATGGATACGGTCTGAAAATGGGTGCGGGCAGCGCAAAGCACGAAGTGCCCACGCCCGTTCAAAGTGGTGCAAAATTCATGCTGCCTGCTCATTATAATGATTGTAGTGCTGATCTTAGTGCTAAACGGGCTGCTGATTGGCTTAGCGCTCAACAGGGGGGCCAATATCGGGTGCAGCCTACTGGCCAATAAGGTTCTCTGCACTACTTAAAGGGGAGGTGCTTTGTTGCAGAAGCGCCTCATTATCATTTTGGAGAAAGCCATGGCCCAACAGCCAAGAGAAGGGTCGAGAAGATTTTCTGATGCGGCACTGGAGGCCTTGGTCATTGGGGTTCAAAGACGCCGTCAGGTCCTCTACCCACAGGAGGCAGAACAACAGAAGGCTATGGGAGGAGATCGCTGAAGCCGTCAGTGCGACGAGTGTTGTCCCCAGAACCTGGATCTAGCACCGCAAAAAGTTTAATGACCGCACACTAGTGCTCAAGGTCAGTGAATTCATCTTCAAATGTCTTATACCCCCATCTGCACCACTGGCCTCACACACTGCTCAATGCACCATACCCCCATTACTCACCTACCAACAACCTCTAACAATCACCACTCATACCTCACAATCATAGCTTCACCTCACCCTCACACATTTACCACTGCTGCAAGCCTCACACCCACATCTCACAGCTTGCACACACTGCCAGCTATTCAACCATGGCAGGCACATCATCCAAACACATTGCACCACACTCACTAACACACTTCCCTTTCTCTTACAGGCAAAACTCGCTCATAACCGTCGGGAGCAGCAGCAGACGGGTGGCAGGGAAGCCCACCTACAGAACTTGACTGCACTGGAGGAAGCAGTGCTGGAAATTATTGGAGAGACCCTCAGAGTCTGTGGTGAGCAGGGAAGTTGAAAGCATTGCTGATGATGACTGTGTGCTCATACCTAATCCTTCTTCTCACATCCCACTTCCCCTCATCCCACAATCTCTTCTCACTTACAAGCTGCTGATGGTGTATGCATATATATCTTGCTTTTCCCCCCCTCCTCTCACTACAAACCGACCCTTGTGCCTTTCTCCTTTCAGATACCCAAGAAGTCCCACCAGCACAGTCAGTTCCCGAAGTGATGGAAGAGGTGAAGGAGAAGAAGACGCACCATCACTGCATCTGACACTCGCAGGCACCAGCTCAGAAAATAGCACTGCGCAGACTTTAGAGGTGGGATCTGCACGTGGTGAGTCACTGGGCACAAGTGGGCTGCAGCCAAGCCAGGGGGAAAGGGTAGCTCGGGTTCCAGCTCCCCAGAAGGTGAGTTCACACATGAGTTCTGCTCCACAGGACTCAGATGATGACCTCGCTGCAGTGACCTTCAAAAGAAGGGTAATGGGCATGCACACAGAAATGCTTGGTGCAATGGCAAGCCTGCCAGAGAACCTCTTGTCAGTGTCAAGGAGCATGGAGGAGTCTGGCTCCAACATTGCACAGGGCTTTCCGCAGTCCGTGATTTTCAGGATGGAAATGATGGACAACTCCATGAGAGACCTTGTGGACCCAACCATGATGCTGCATGTGATGGGCGATGTCACAGCTTCCATTGTAGCACAGGCGGAAGTGACCCAACGTCTCAGTGCTGCAGCGGAAGCTCAGACTGCTGCCACCGTGGCTGGGTTTACGAGTGTGGAAAGGGGCTTGCAGGGTCTCCCAGCACTCCATCAATCTGTCCCCCAACAGATGGCTAGGAATGCTGAGGCACCACCTCCGTGGAGTGACAGTGGCTCCGTGGAGCAAGAACTTGCTGTCCTCTCTCAGGATGACAACATTCGTACTCCCACCACTGCCACTTTGCCAGTGCCCTTGCTGCTGCCTGTTGTAAGACGTGTGGAAATCGCCCATCGCCCCATTCAACAGTTCCAAAGTTCAGACCCATCGAACAGACAACACAAAACCCAATGAATCTGTGAAACTTCTTTTACTTAAAAATCAGCAAGAGATTACAAGTAAGCATCCAACAGTTATGTAGCGTATAATAATTCCCAATTATATCTCAGCGTACACATAGCTATCTTTTTACTTTAAGCTCAAGGAAAACACCACATACGTACTAACACCAGTGATTGGTCAATCCAGCAGTGACTAGACATATGATTTCTGGCAACTGACCAGGTCGTCCGGCTGCAGCCCCGAGTGTTTTGAAACAGCACCTCTTATACCCCAAAATTTAGCAACCCTCCCACTGCATATGTGTCCCAAATTATGTTAGTAATGGTCAGCAGTTGTTTCTCAGACCCCCTTATCACTAGTCCGTTAAGCATCTGTGGGCCTTCATGGCTGGTTATATTCCAAAGTCTGAAGATGTTTCCACAGTTCAATAGTCTGTTCCCACAAAACTCTCAAAGCCATCCCTGATGATGGTGTGGAGATGCCGGTGTTGGACTGGGGTGGACAAATGTATAAGTCACACAACACCAGGTTACAGTCCAACAGTTTTATTTGAAATCACAAGCTTTCAGAGCGCTGCTCCTTCGTCAGGTGAGGTGGAGAGATGCCTATAGACACAGATTATATAGTCAGAGAATAATGCCAGATGATTACAGGTAATCTTTCTAACTGCCATTTATCACACCTCGGCAGAGAGATAATCACAGCAATCAAAGGTTTGCTTGCTGTGATTATCTCTCTGCCGAGGTGTGATAAATGGCAGTTAGAAAGATTACCTGTAATCATCTGGCATTATTCTCTGACTATATAATCTGTGTCTATAGGCATCTCTCCACCTCACCTGATGAAGGAGCAGCGCTCTGAAAGCTTGTGATTTCAAATAAAACTGTTGGACTATAACCTGGTGTTGTGTAACTTCTTATATTTATCCCTGATGATGCCATTGAAATATGACTCGATTCCAAACTAGAATTCTGACAAGCAGGGAGTTAGTTCAGTGAAATAGCACAGAGCTGGATTTCATTACTGCCAAGAAGATTGAAAAATAGGTTTTACAGTGTCTTTGTTTTCCAGTGTTTTTCTTCTGTTACTCTGTGGAAATAAACCTTTGACAGATGGTCCATAATTGATACTGGCAAAATAAGCACTGAGTCACAAACCATCAGGATCAATGTAAATTCACAGGGGGAGAAATTTGGCATGTTAGCACCTCCCGTTAGCGCCGGGGGGGGTGCAAATGGGGCGGTAATGGGTTTGCGGCGGGGTGCGGCGAATCCAACGCCGCACGCCACATTCACCCGGGATTTAGCGCTGGCGCTAACAGTTATCGCCTAGGCTTTTAGCGGCTGCCAGATCGTGACGTCATTGCCTTTGGAGTGGCCCGTTAACGGCCCAGATGCAAAATTGACTGTTGCCTCCTGCCTTAGCGCCGGGCGTGAACAGTGGCAGGAAGAGGAGGCGTGATGCAGTCGGATGGCCGCTGTAGGAGCGGTATTTAAAGGGATCAACATATGGTTTATTTTTAGGGGCCAATCAATGCTGCCTTGTCAGGTTCACATTGCGAAACAGCTGTTTTCTACATTTATTACTTTCAGGTGTGTTCTGCCTGCTAAATATTTGTCAGTTGCAATCTGCTAAGATTTCCAAGTCCTATTCTTGGTTACATTAATGGGGGCTGTACTGCAACCTCCCCTTTAAGAGCTGGAAGGAGCCAGTGAGAATGATGAGTCCCGATTGCAGTGCACTTGAAATTGGTTATCGCTCTGTGGGTAGTGCCCCGCTCTCTGTGGGTAGTGCCCCGCTCTCTGTGGGTAGCGCCCCGCTCTCTGTGGGTAGTGCCCCACTCTCTGTGGGTAGTGCCCCGCTCTCTGTGGGTAGCGCCCCGCTCTCTGTGGGTAGCGCCCCGCTCTCTGTGGGTAGTGCCCCACTCTCTGTGGGTAGTGCCCCGCTCTCTGTGGGTAGTGCCCCGCTCTCTGTGGGTAGCGCCCCGCTCTCTGTGGGTAGTGCCCCGCTCTCTGTGGGTAGCGCCCCGCTCTCTGTGGGTAGTGCCCCGCTCTCTGTGGGTAGTGCCCCGCTCTCTGTGGGTAGTGCCCCGCTCTCTGTGGGTAGTGCCCCGCTCTCTGTGGGTAGTGCCCCGCTCTCTGTGGGTAGTGCCCCGCTCTCTGTGGGTAGTGCCCCGCTCTCTGTGGGCAGTGCCCCGCTCTCTGTGGGTAGTGCCCCGCTCTCTGTGGGTAGTGCCCCACTCTCTGTGGGTAGTGCCCCGCTCTCTGTGGGTAGCGCCCCGCTCTCTGTGGGTAGTGCCCCGCTCCCTGTGGGTAGTGCCCCGCTCTCTGTGGGTAGTGCCCCGCTCTCTGTGGGTAGTGCCCCTCTCTCTGTGGGTAGCGCCCCGCTCTCTGTGGGCAGTGCCCCGCTCTCTGTGGGTAGCGCCCCGCTCTCTGTGGGTAGCGCCCCGCTCTCTGTGGGTAGCGCCCCGCTCTCTGTGGGTAGTGCCCCGCTCTCTGTGGGTAGTGCCCCGCTCTCTGTGAGTAGTGCCCCGCTCTCTTTGGGTAGTGCCCTAAGTTAGGTGTTTAGCGCTTGATTTAGCGCTCCAGTTATTTCTTGGAGCGCTAACAATTTAGCGGGAGGTCAGAAGGATTAGCGCCTGGCGCTAATTCTACAACTTTTGAAAATTTAGCGCCCCAACTGGGGCGATACTGAATTTCTAGCTTGATTCTGTATTTCTGTATCTATGACTCGTTTCTTCCTCTTTCTGTTTCTGTAAGCCTTCCCTTTGCCTCTGCTCTTCTGAATAACTCCTGCTTTCCTTTTGCCTTTCTCTCTCTGTATGTAGCTCCCACTCTGAAGGCCTTTCACACACCTTCTTTCCCTTTTTCTGTTTATATCACCCTCAGAGGAAAGGGTGCAATGGGATGACATGATGGCACAAATAATATCATAGTTATTTAGATTAGGTCATGGCGTGGCTCTGTTTGCACACCATCAGGATAAGATTAAAAGGGCTAGAAATTCATTATAGTCCAGGAATGGACGATATCATTAGAAAACTTGGAGAATTAGCGCCAGGTGCTAATGCTTTAGGCTGCATGCAAAATTCGAGCTCACTGCTCAAAGAAATGATTGGAACGCTAATTCAAGTCTTTAAGCCCAAGCTCATTGGCATTACACTCAAAGGGTGGACCAATATCAGGTGCAGTCTAATTGCAAGTCATGATTGCCACAAGCTTTTTCCAGTTCTTAAAAGGGAGGTTCATTGATGCTGCAGAACCTTATTCTCAGCATTGCTGTGGCTGTGCAGATGCCTCAGCAAGGAGAAGGAGCCGGAGGACTGAAGCAGCTGTACTCATGGTAGATCCACGCCCCAGGGAGGGAGCCCGCAGATTCTGCGATCAAGCATTGGAGGCCTTGGTGTTCGCTGTGGAGAGACGGAAGGCAGTGCTCTACCCTGCAAGTGGCAGGAGGCCCTCGCTGCAAATCCTCTGCACCATGTGGGGGGAGGTAGTGCAACACGTCTTGGGCAGTACTGTTGTCCCCAGGACCCACACACAATGCAGGAAGAAATTTAACAACCTCACTCGGGTGGTCAGGATGAGTGAATGCTTCTACAAATGCTGCGCACCACCATCTGAACCACAGTCTTCACACACTGCCCAAACACCACACCCCCAGCACTCACCCACCAACAATCTGTACCTACCAACACTAACACCCACATCGCACACCTTACACACAATGATAGCTATTCAACTATGGCAGGCACATCACCCAAACACATTGTTCCACACTCACTCACACACTTTCTTTTCTCTTGCAGGCCAAGGTGGCTCACAACAGGAGAGAGCAGGAGCGCACAGGCGGGGGACAAGCCAACACCCAACCACTGTCTGAGCTGGAAAATAGAGAGCTGCAGATTAATGGACGCTAAGTGGTGGATGCCATGGCCGCCGGCAATGTTGACCCCCTTGGGGACAACAACATTGTTCATCCCTACTACTTCTTCTCACATCCCACTTCCCCCTCACCCCACAAGAGTTTTGCACTTTCCAGCTAATCATGCTGTATGCATGCATTTCTCCCTTCCTGCCCCCCTCCCCTCACCTTAACCCGACTCTTGTGACTTTATGCTTTCAGATAATCAGAAAGCATCTGAGCAGCCTGTCCCTGAGGGCACCATAGAGAGTGAGGTGGGAGAAGAGGAGGAGGAAGAACACACCACGTCACTGCATGTCTCACCCGCAGACACCAGCTCAGATACTGGCACTATGTGTTCTTTAGAGGCTAGCATAGTAGCGGGAACTGCACAGGGTGAGGCACCGGGGACGAGTGGGCTGCAGCAAGGCCAGGGGGAAGGGTAGCTCGGGAGCCAGCTCCCCGGAGGCTGAGTCCGGCGCGAGTTCTGCTGCACAGGACTCAAATGAGGACCTCAATGGGGAGGCCTTTAGAAGAAGGGTGATGGGCATGCACACGGAGATGATAGGTGCAATGGCAAGGGTGCCCGAGAGACTCTCAGCAATGGTAAGCAGCGTGGAGGAATCCGCCTCCAACATTGCACAAGCTTCTGTGCACATCATGGAGCCCAACATTTGCAGTCTGCAAAGGATGGTTGACTCCCAGAGAGACCGTGGCGACCCAGACATGATGCCATGCATAATGGGCGTTCAGGCAGCTTCCATTGCAGCACAGGTGGGAGCATACACCACGTCTTAATGCTGTAATGCAGTCTGTGCTTGGTGGCATCGATTCTCAGACTGCTCTCATGCAGTCTCAACTTGATGCCACACAAACTCTGACTGCTGCCATCGTGGCTGGGTCTACTACCATCGACCGGGGCTTTCACGGTGTCACAGCAGGCCAGCAGACTGTGCTCCAACAGATTGCTAGGGATGCTGAGGTCCTGCCCCGGGGGTGTGGCAGTGGGTCAGTGGAGCAGGAACCTGCTGTCCTCTCTCAGGATGACAGCATTCCTGCTCCCACCACTGCCACTCCGCCATTGCCCTTGTTGCTGCCTGTCATCCAGCCAGCTCAGACTGCTGCCGCCCATGCTGAGGTGGTGCAGTCTACAGCCAGGCTTTCCAGCCCCACAGCTGGTCGAGTTTTCCTGCAAGGCCATCTGAAGTTTCCCGCACGGACACTCAGCAGCCTTCCACCAGCCCTGCTGCATCCACTGGGCCAACACTTCGTAGGAATACTAGAATAGGCAAAGGCACAGTAACGAGAGGCACGAAGGGATTGCACAAGGGTGAATCGTTAATATTTTTGTTGTAAATATGTGTTCACTGATTGTTGATAAATTTATTAATTCAGTTTGGATTATTTTGTGGTGCGTCTCATTTCAGCTTTGTGCTGTGATACGGCCTGCGACAGGGATGGAATGATGGGGATTTGGTGAGCAACGGGGATCTGGGGTTTGATTCTTTCGAACCGCAGTCTGATGAGGCGGTCACAGACTGCCCTTCCAGAAGGCCGATTGAGTGGCTGCCTCCTCCCTCCTGTTCCTCCTCCTCCTTGTCTACCTCGTCGTCGTCTTCCTCTTCCTCCTCGTCATACTCCTCCTCTCCCTCTTCCTCCTCCTGAGGTGGTCCCACAATCCCTGGTGGCAAGGGCTGGGCCCTCATGATGGCTAAGTTGTGGAGCATGCAGCAGACCACCACGAAATGGGACACCCGCTCAGCCGAGTACTGGAGGGCTCCACCCGAGCGGTCAAGGCTGCGGAACCGTTGCTTCAGCAGGCCGATGGTCTGCTCGATGATGTTCCTGGTGGCAGCCTGACTCTCATTATATGAGTGCTGGGCAGGAGTGTTGGGGTTGCGGAGGGGAGTCAGGAGCTAGGTGGAGAGCGGATAGCCCTGATAGCCAGCTGTGAGCTTGATGTGGTGGCTGGAAGAGTGCTGGCACACTGGCACAGGATGAAGGCATCGTGACTGCTGCCAGGTTCGCTGTCTGTGGTTGCACACCAACTGCACAATAAGTAAGTGATAGCATTTGCAGTTATGGTCAGGCTTGTTATGAAGTGCCCGCAAAGCCACATGGGTGCAGTCAGTAGCACCCTGCACCATGTGGAGTCCCGCTATCTTGGCAAAGCCACATGCACGCTCGTCCTGCTTCTCTTTGGTGCTGGGGAAGGAAATCACAGAAATCACAGAAACCCCACAGTGCAGATAGAGGCCATTTCAGCCCATCGAGCCTGCACCGACACATATCCCACCCGATCCCTGTAACCCCTACACCAACACATATCCCACCCTATCCCCGTAACCCCACGTATTTAATCCCCCTAACACTAAGGGTCAATTTATCATAGCCAATCAACCTAACCCGCACATCTTTTGGAAATGTAGTCTCTTCTACTGTAGAGAGCCTCTATGACCTCCCAGATGCAGTGATGGACGACGAACTGTGAGATGTTAGCTATGTCTCCTGGAAGGAACCGCTGGCGAAGAAATTGAGGGTGACGGTGACCTTGACTGCTACTGTGAGAGACATGGTCGCCCTGATCTGAGGCTGGAGGTCTGGTTGCAGGAGGTGGCAGAGTTCTGTGACCACCTCCTTTGTGAAGCAGAGCCTTCTAATACACTGCTCCTCGCTTAATTGGAGGTAGGAGAAGTGCTCTCGGAATACCCCCAGAGGATAAGGCCTCCTGCTGAGAGCCCTGATGGCCCTCCTCCTCCCTCTGGCCACATGTTCCAGTCTTTTTCACTGCCTCCGCTCCATCCGCTGTAGATCCTGGAGGGCGAGGTTGACTGTCAGTACAGCCCCCATTAATGTAACCAAGTGTGGTAGTTTGAATTTTTAAAGAATAAATGTAACTACTTTTTAGTTGCCACAACACTCCTCATACAAAATAACCTTGAAATTACTGAATTAAACTGTTGCACTATGTGAAACTGACAAGAAACCACTGAAACTCCACTAGCCTGACAGCTGCGAGTCATTACTGTTGATCCCTTTAAATAACGTCCCTGGAGCCGCCTTCCTGCTGCTTCACGCCAGCTCGCCCTGTCACTGTTTACTCCAGGCGCGAAGGTAGGTGGCAACAATGAATTTCACAGATCGGGCATTCAGTGAGCATTGCACACTCACTGACGTCACGATCCACCTGGCATTGAGGCCCCTGGCGATAACTGTTGGCAGCACTGTGGGGGGGGGGTGGATTTGGCGTGCGGCTTCGGATTCGCTGCGCCCCAGCGATAATACTCTAGCGCCCCATTAGCGCTATCTGCTGGCGCTAACGGGAGGCGCTAAGGTACCGAAATTTTCCCCCAAAGACTTTTCCCTATCGATAACATCTCTTTCATAGAGCCTCACTTCAGTCCCTGTCGCTTTATCTGTTCATAAAACACTTGAAAATGTGCATTGTGGAGTTTGTTGAGATCCAAATTCACTGGATAGAGAGAGGACACCTAAATGTGATACCTGAATGCAGATAGGTGAAGTAGGTCCAAAACTAGACTGGGATTGAGTGTAAATGTTATGAATTTGTGCTCTCAATGTGGAGCTTCATCCATCAGGCGGTGATTGTGGGGATTCGAGCATGATGCCAACAGGATTTTCAAGGTGCCCTCCTGATGGGAGGGTGAGGGATGAGACTTCACAGTGGGAGTGCAAATTTTTAAAATTACCCCTTGGATGATTGGTTCACTCATGATTAAAATTCATCAGAACCTTAATAGTTGACACTTCCACATGGTGAGGTACAAAAGTAATGGAGAAAACCTGACGCCTATTTTTAACAACAACTATTTGTTTTCTATCTCAGTTTTTCAGGTGACAGTCCTAACTTGAAGGTTTTGGCCCCCATTCATACAAACTTTTCTGTGTAAAATCTTCAGCTCCTCAAACACTTTGCTGCCTGTTTTGCTCATTTTAAAGAGTGTGACGTTTCTGCTTGCTCATCCACTGTTGTTCATTCTTTGAGGTGCAGTCAGTGATTAGTTCCGCTGTCTATATTACGCTGACTGTAATCCCTGCCTGCAGAGTTCCAATCTGTTAATGAGGGTCTAGAATGCTGGCAATAAGGAGCAAAGGTTTACTGAGATCCGGCACTGCATTTAACCCAATGAGATTACTGTGCTCAGAATGATACGCTGTGATGTGGTGCTAGATAGATGTCTCTTTAGTTTTTATTGGCTGGCACTGGAGATGTCACTTCCTGGTTTGTGTGGCGTGGGTTCAGCCTAGTAGCAAAGGTGTTCCAGCAGAGGGAGGCCTGTTAGCTGCTTTCGTCCACCATCTGTTGATGCCTTTGTGCAGATTTAATTCGATGAATTAATTGATAAGTGCCTCAAGGTCATCTGACCATCCTGGATGTGGATTGTGCGTTCTGGGTTAGAGGGCAGCTGTTGAAGTGACAGATGGTGCTTGCTCCGTTTGGCTTTTATATCTCATGTAAAGTAAATGTGAAATTCTAGCAGCACCATATGACATTCAGATTTGCAAAAGACACCCAGTAAGTTGAACTTCTTGTGCCTACCTAGGATTGAACCTTGCGTTATGTAAACGTATGTTGGATTTGAGCTGTTGTTTCTTCTGATAGATTTCCTGTAATTCTGCTTGCTCTTACTTCGCTCTCTGTGTTAATAAGTGTGATGTTCTCAGGGTTAATGAGCTTCATGTTTTGGAGCTAGACCTAGTTTATTCTGGTGTTCAGATAGCGCAGTCAGAATATCACAACCATTCTATCTGTCCAAATTGAGGTGTATGTTCCATTTGTCACAGGAAATTACTGAGATGATCTTCTGGACTAGTTTCGATCGCCTAAAGGGGTTGGAGAAGAATTTCCAGGATATTTTTTCCCCAAATTGGCCTGGGTTTTTATCTATTTTTTCACCTCTCCCAGGAGATCACATGGTTTTTGGGTTGGGTAGGGAGTGTATATAATGGCCCAGAAATTCGGGTCGGGGCTTCCCGCTGGTGCAAGCCTCCGACCTGCACTTACCTAGCGCGCCGGCCGTTGAGCTGTGGGCCCGCGTGGGATTCCGATCCTGGGCCTCCTCCAACTGCCGGCATGCAGTGCTTGTGTATCCCAGGGGCGCAGTTAGTTCGAAGCGTCCCCTGAGATCACGTGGGCCATGGAGAGCCAATGGTAGCAGGGAATGCTTCATTCATTAGTTTGACAGGAAGAGCTGTCAAACCTATAAATACTACAGGAAACTTTCGATTTACCAGCACCTAAATAACCGGAAATCTCGGTTAACCGGCAAAATTCAGGAGTAGGTTCAGGTAAGTTTTACGTCATATTGTACTTGCCTTCCTCTGATCTGTTGCTGCGCAAGGGTGTGGCTGCAGCTGTTGCTAACCTACAGAGACGCTTGGAACTTGTGGCCATTGTTCTGCACTTGTTGCTAAGCAACAGGGTTTGTTGCTTTATACGGAGCTGTCAGCTCTCCGTATCTTTTACTATAGCTTTCGGTTATCTGGAATTTTTGATGAACCGGCACCGCGTCGGTCCCGTCGGTGCCGGATAAAAAAAAGTTTCCTGTATAAGCCCCAAAACATCACTAAAACTTCAAATACATTTTTTTAAATCACATTTTTAAATAAACTATAAATTACATGAAATAACTATTTTAAACAATAATTTAAATTTTTGAAAAAATTAATTATATTTTCTAACGGGGCTAAAAATAAACTTACCTTTCTTTAAAGTATTTAAAAATAATAAACCTGTGGAAAAAATGTTTTAATTTTAATTAATTCACCACTTACCTTGTTAAAAGCAGGCCTTGCGCCTGCTTTTTATAAGTGTAACTGCTGGAGACTTACCCTCCCGGGAAAACCTGCAAAAAGAACGTAAGTTCAATGCACACACGCTGCCTCTCCGGCGCATGCGTTCCACCTGTCAACTCCTTTCAGGGGAACGGAAGTGCCGGTTTCCCGTGCATGCGCAGTGCATGCACGAAACCGGCACTTTCGTTGGGCCTACGCGTGAGTACCCCGTGCGTACTCACACGTTGGGACCCAAATTTCTGGGCCATTGTGATACCTATGTGGGACAGGCTGAATGGACCAGAGGGTCTTTTCCTGTCCATCATTATTCGTATGTTTTACGAGCTCCTGTGTGCCTCTTCTATTGGAAAGAAGGACTATTTTATTGGTATGTTTGGAGCTAGCACATGCCATACATAGCAAACAAAACTTTAGATAAACTCATCACTAAACAGAGACCAGTTACTTGATTGTCAAATTTATTTTATGTTATTTCTTGGTTGGCCAAGAACCACATTTGTAGGCATTTCTACATAATCTGTGACCATAACTTAGCCCAATATATGTCCAGTTTCTTTTGATGCTATCTGTAAGCCAATTCCATGTAACTTAAGCTGGCAACCACTTTGGTTGCCCAAGATGGCCTTAATATATGGTCAAAGGTTTTGATCTCCTATTTTTTGTGCTACTGTCTAATTTATTTGTGCATGGAAGTTGAACAAATGGACAATTTTACATTGCCTATTGCAGGAATAGTCTTCCTTGTTCTTGAATGCATTTTAGTTCCCATAATTAGAAGAAGGAAGGGCCAGTTCGAAGAATTGTTTTTTTCACACAGAGGGTTATTACAATGTGGAATGCTTTATGATAAGCGGCTGTTGAGGCAAAGTCTATAACTTAATTTAAAAGGGAATTGGATAAGTATTTGAAAAAGAGAGGGTGTATAAATGAGAGACTAAATGTGATCCTAATAGGGTGAAAAGAAACAGCAACAGAGTGAGGGAAAGATAAAATGTGAGAGTATAAGACAGATTGTAAATAAGAGGGAAGTATGAGTGTTGACTGTTCATATTATGTGTCCTTTTTTGAGGTTAAAATTCATGCAGAGTTTATGTCAAAACTACAGACAATATCATCATGATTTTCTCTTTCTTCTCGTCCTATTAAGATCACATTTAATCTCTCACTTATACTCCCTCTCTTCCGCTCTTTCCAGTTTCTCTCACACGTCTAGTGAAAAGAGATCTAGTAGAATGAAATGTAAACGACCTTGCTAGCGGAAGTTGGGACACTACAGTGAGTCCTTTTGTGTAATCAGTTCTATTTGTGAATCAAGAGAGTTGGTGAATAATCTTTCCCAGTTGCTCGAAGCAGATGTCATTTGTAGCCTGTTGTAATAGTTCAGAAATATCTCATTACTTTTGTTTCATACCCTATAGCAAATTTTGGTTTAACCATATTCTGCTGTGAAATTATTCGGGCTCTCCCCTGCAATCTCATTGGATAGGCATGTATACGGATGTAAAATAATTGGCACTTGAACCAATATTTGGCAGTGTAGTGAACAGACATCACCTCTATATAGCAACTACAACAACAACTTGGCGCCTTTGTGACACAGTTGACAATAATGCTCATTATTTACCACGGCACTTTTCTTCAAATTGAACACCTTTTGCTGAACATCCTTCCAAGGAGGGCTGCTTATTGACATCAGTTAACCTTCCAAGCAATTGCCTTTCCTGTCCGCTGCTGTGTTGTCATGGGTCTGAGCATAAAGGGAATTTCTCCATTTCCTCCCACCATCCACAATGATTTGCCACACCTCATTGGGGAAGTAGATATTTCGACTGCCCAGCTCCTGCCATCAGTGCTCCAATTTGTGAACAACACAGCTGGATTAATTGCCCTGAGTATTGTTTATGTTGTTTACGTAACTATTAAAAGGGTTTACTGGTGATTCCGCACAATGAGTGCAGATTTTTCTCTGTATTGTGTAATGTATCTAAGTCCCAAGAATAAGCTGTGCGCATTCTATTAGGAGAAAAGTAAGTGAACCATCACTGCACAAATAGAAACTTCATCCGCACTGAGTGAGGCTCACTCTAAAAAAGTGAGGTTCTTGCCTCCCCAGTATAGTGAGGTATGGTGCTGTCCTTTGACTTCAGTGAATGATATAGGCCCCTTGTTTTTGACTTGTGCCAGACAGTACAGAACCCCCTGCCTGGCCAGTGTGAGTCAGTACAGAGCCCCCTGCCTGGCCAGTGTGAGACAGTACAGAGCTCCCTGCCCGGCCAGTGTGAGACAGTACAGAGCCCCCTGCCCGGCAAGTGTGAGACAGTACAGAGCCCCCTGCCTGGCCAGTGTGAGACAGTACAGAGCCCCTTGCCTGGCCAGTGTGAGACAGTACAGAGCCCCTTGCCTGGCCAGTGTGAGACAGTACAGAGCCCCCTGCCCGGCCAGTGTGAGACAGTACAGAGCCCCCTGCCCGGCCAGTGTGAGACAGTACAGAGCCCCCTGCCCGGCCAGTGTGAGACAGTACAGAGCCCCCTGCCCGGCCAGTGTGAGACAGTACAGAGCCCTCTGCCGGCCAGTGTGAGACAGTACAGAGCCCCTGCCTGGTCAGTGTGATACAGTACAGAGCCCCCTGCCTGGCCAGTACAGAGCCCCCTGCCTGAACTCTGAGACAGTACAGAAGCTTGTACTGGTTCACAGAGAATGTACACTAGAGCCTGGCCTTTTTGACGCAGAACAGGAACCTCCCGCCTGGCCTGTGCGATGTAGTACAGAGCTTCCTGCTGGTTCAGGGCAAACATGTGCCAGGAGCTCCTGCCTGGCCTGTGTAATTAGAAAAGAGGGGCGCCTCCCCAGTGCAATGCATCTGCCATTTCAAATCTTACTTCAGTAATATTTTCAGCAGGTGAGGTGTGAGCAGCTCAGAGTGCTTGCATTTCTTAACAATCCCTCCACATATTACCGACTATTTATATCGCTCCCCTCTGGCAAGCAAGGGCACTGTCACATGATCCCAGGGTTCTCCAATCGGAGCCGTGTCAGCTGGCTTTATGGTCTATTTCCTGTGTGCGTGTGTGCTGTGTGTGTGTAGAGAGGGTTCGGACTGCAGTTTGTGTTCAGCACCTCAGCAAAGGAGAGTTCCCACTTACCGCCAGCATCATCATCATACAAGGCAATACACAGCAGTGCCAGCTCAGGAGAATCCAGACATGGTAAGCCAGGCCTTTCATATTATGCAGGAGAGGGCTGATTGATCAGCAGCTGTACTTCGTCCAACTTTCATGGGATTCAGCCAACTTCACGTGGCTACTGAAACCCTATTAAATGCGGCATGTTTCAGGAAGGTACCCAGCAGTCTCCTCTACTTCACTAATCAATGAGTACATGGGAGAGTGATGGAGTGATGGGTGCAGGTGAGGATCTGTCCATCTCTCTCTAATGTGCTTGCTGTCTGTGAAAACTCTCTCTTGCAAGAAAGCATTGATTGTGCTGATTCAGTGTCTCCGGGACTGCTGCTGTCGGGCAGGCTGTAGGTGCAGAGAGCGAGCAGGACAACAGCCACAGACACAGGCAGATGCTGAAGACAAGGGCTCCGGTTTGTCCTCACACAGCATCAAAGTGTCACTTATTCTGTTCGCCATATCTTCCTTGCTCGTGGCCTTGCTGCAGTGTGGCTGTAATAACCTTCTTAAACCACAGTGAATCATTAAAATCCTGAGCTCCTAAAATATTGGGTAGAATTTGAGAGATTTGGGAGAGAATATTTCAGTGTCCACTTACTGTAAAGGGGGCTTTAAATGGTGCGGCTACTTTTGAATGTGTTGCTGGCAGGCTGGTTTTTCGCCTGAGGAGCTAACATTGCAGTAGAGGATTACAATAGCTTAAAAACCCCAATCCACCCCATTTAGATCGGAGCCTGGGACTGGAGCACTTTCAGTATCAAGTGTTATTCAGGTTAGGTATAACAGCATTCGTTACTCAACAACGTGGCTCAAACCAAAGCTCAGAAGGTCAAGTCCTACTATGTATCAGTATGACATTCTTCCATTTCCCATGCTAGGCAACCTGTAGGCTTTCTGAAATTGCCAATGTAGTGCCAAATGAGGGGTGATTTTGTGCTGTGGATCCATACCCACTGGGATCTCAGTTGAGGCTACTCAAAATTATTTCAGTTAGGACTCTTAACAGCCAACAAGCAGGAGAGACTTAGGGGGAAAAATTCAGTATCGCCCCATTTGGGGCGCCATTATTGGCCATGCGCAAAGTTTAGCGCCTGGCGCTAATTATCTCCTCCGACGGGAAACTTGGCTTTTATCGCCTCTGGATGTGATTGGAGCGCTAAATCAGGCACTTCACACCTCTCTTAAGGTGCAAAGGCCGAGCAGCGAGGCGCTACCTCAGAGTGCTGGTGAAGCAAGGAAGGGCAAATCAAAATGAACCTGCAAAGTGCTGCTCAGTACCCAAAACCCCTTCACACAGCGTTGAATCTCTCCAGAAGTCTCTCTCTCTCTCTCTCAGAATCCGTGGTGCAAAAATGTCACCAACAAAAAAAGGCAGGAAGCGGTCACCTTTAAATAGCGCTCCCCCAGTCCCTTTCTGACTGCAAAACGTTCCCCTCAACCTGTCGTTGCTAGTGGCAAGCGGTAAGGCAGGGGGCGCCACTCAATATCCAGTCCCGGGCACTACCGGGGCGTTGCGCACTCGACTGGCGTCATGATCTGCCGGCGCAGGAGATCGTGGCGGTAATGTTTAGCGCCGCCGCAAAATGTCTAGTTAATTTTGCAAGCGCCGCAAATATCGCCATGCCCGGGCGCTAGTTGCTTTGTGCCCCATTAGCACCCTCTTAAGGCGCTAATGGGAGGCACAAACAACTGAATTTTTCCCCCTTACTTTCTTGCCCTTCTCCTCCTCGCCCGTGTAGATGACTTTGACCTTTACTGGGGTCAGTTCTTGTATCCCCCATTACATCAACTAAGTGGTGGTTCTTCATGTGTGAATGGTAACTGTTCTACTGTGAAGGCATCACAGCAAAACTCCCAAGCTTAGAATTAACAAAAAACCACGACAGCATGTTGAATATAAGATGGTTGTTTATAAATTTTGTAGATTGCAGAGTGATTAATGATGATCCAATACAAATGCTGTATTCAAATGTGTCACTCAACTGCTGAATGATATTGGCCCAGAAATACGGCTCGGGCAGAGGCGCAAGACGGTCAGTATCGGATCGGCCACCTGTTATACGCAGGCGCTGCGCATAATGGCCGTTATGTGCCATGGCCCGAGACGAATTTCTAGGCCATTATATTGTTCTGAAGAGACATTGCTCATGGGTAGTCAGGAACATGGGTTACAATTCCTAAGGTTTCCTGTAGACCTGCTGCGGCCTAAACCTAACACTAGCTCGCACAGCGCTGTAATACAGCAACATTTACTGAAGGAAATCACATGACCGATTCCTCCTGACAGAGCGTCAGCCACCAGTAGTACTTCTCGGATAATCACGGACACACACATGGCCCACACTTTTCCATCCATTCATTTTAATCAACAGGGAAGCATGTCATCGATTTCCCAATATTCACTTCCAGTGGGTGATACTGCCTGACAAAAGCAGCATTCGGAAGATTGGCCTACAAGTGTCTGGTACAAGATCAAAGTATGATGCACCTTACTGATACTAAAAGATAAAGGCCTCACCTATATTATAGTTTGAGACCTGTATCTTTCAGTAAGAAAGTTACTAAAGTGGAAGGTAAATAGTATTACAAATATTTTTATATATTATATATTATATATGTGTGTATATATTTGTGAATGTTATGGGGAAAAAATTTGTCCCCTTAGTGCTGCCCATTAGCACCAGTAGATGGCGCTAATGTGGCGTTGAGACCAGTACCGACAGGACAAAGTGAATCCAGCACCGCACGCCAAATCGGGACCCCCCATAGCGCTGCCGGTAACAGCTATCGCAGGGGACCTCAACACCAGGGTGATCGTGACATCAGTGAGTGTGCAACACTCACTGAACGTCCAATTTCCCAAATTGCTTTTAGCCAATTACCTCACCACCTGGAGTAAACACTGACAGGGAGAGCTGGCATCCAGCACCAGGAAGCCGGCTGCAGGGTCATGATTTAAAGGGATCATCAGTAATCACTCGCACCTGTCTGGTTTGTGCAGTTTCAGTGGCTTTTGTTAGTTTCAGCTACTGCAACAGTTTCATTGAGTAATTTCAAGGTTCTTTTGTATCAGGAGTCTTGTGGCAAGTACAAAGTAGCTACATTTATTCTTCAAAGATTCAAACTGCAACACTTGGTAGATTAATGGGGGCTGTACTGGCATGCCACCTCGCCCTCCAGGATCTATGGTGGAGGGAGCGTAGGCAGCAAGAAAGACAGGAACATGTGCACAGAGGGAGGAGGAAGAGGACGAAGAGGAAGAAGATGAGGGACAGGAGGGAGGGAGGAGGCAGCCAGACAATTGGGCTTCCGGACAGGCGGTCCATGATGTGGTGTGCCACCTCCCTCCACATAGTGCGATAGACTTGTGGCGAGGGCCTCCTGCCAGTTGGTGGGTACAGGACTGCCCGCCTTCTCTCCAGCGCTAAAACCAATGCCTCCAAAACTTCATGGGAAAATCTGCGGGCTCTCTCCCTGGGGTGGCGATCTGCTATGAGGATTTGTAAATAAGTGCTCCTTGTCCTTGTCCTTCTTCTTATGGTTGTTGAGGCAGCTGCACAGCCAACAATGCTGAGAATGAGGTGCTGCAGCATCAATGAACCTCCCCTTTTAGTGAAAAAAGCCTGTGGTTGTGATTAGACTGCACCTGATATTGGTCCAGCCTTTAAGTGTAACGCCAATGAGCTTGGGTTTTTAGACTTGATTTAAGACTCCAATCATTTTATTGAGCAGTGAGGACGAATTTTGCGTGCAGTCTAGAACATTTTCGCTTGGCGCTAATTCACCATATAACACCATGAATTTCTAGTCCTATATATATCTACTAGCTGGGGGGGCCCGGCATTGCCAAGGCTTTTTTGTAAAACAGCAGTTTACAAGGCCGCGTGGTTTACGGCCGGCCGCTGCCGCTCCCCCACTCTGTGTCTCGGGCCGAGCGGTTGTGAGGCCCGGCCCGAGTGACCCCAACGCTGAGGGGGAGAGAGAGAGACTGGGGGGGAGAGAGAGAGAGAGAGACGGGGGAGAGAGAGTAGAGAGACTGGGGGGAGAGAGAGGAGAGAGACTGGGGAGAGAGAGAGAGAGAGAGAATGGGGAGATAGAGAGAGAGAGAGAGAGACTGAGGGGGAGAGAGAGAGAGACTGGGGGAGAGAGACGGGGAGAGAGAGAGAGAGACTGGGGGAGAGAGAGAGAGAGAGAGACGGGGAAGGGAGAGAGACTGGGGAGAGAGAGACTGGGGAGATAGAGAGAGAGAGAGAGAGAGCGCGAGAGAGAGATTGGGGGGAGAGAGAGAGACTGGAGGAGGGAGAGACTGGAGGAGAGAGAGATGGAGAGAGAGAGAGACTGTGAGAGAGAGACTGGAGGAGGGAGAATCTGGAGGAGAGAGAGAGACTGGGAGACTGGGGGAGAGAGAGAGACTGGGAGAGAGAGAGAGAGCATGAGACTGAGGGGCGAGAGAGAGAGAGACGGGGAGAGAGAGAGAGAGAGACTGGGGGAAGAGATAGAGAGACTGGGAGACAGAGAGAGAGAGACTGGGAGACAGAGAGAGAGATAAAGAGACGGGGAGAGAGAGAGATTGGGGGGAGAGAGAGGGAGAGGGCTAGAAATTCGGTATCACCCCATTTGGAGAGGGAAGGAGAGAGAGACAGAGAGAGAGAGGGAAGGAGAGAGACAGAGAGAGAGAGAGGGAAGGAGAGAGACAGAGAGAGAGAGGGAAGGAGAGAGAGAGAGAGGGAAGGAGCGAGAGACAGAGAGGGAAGGAGAGAGAGACAGAGAGAGGGAAGGAGAGAGAGACAGAGAGAGAGGGAAGGAGAGAGAGAGAGAGGGAAGGAGCGAGAGACAGAGAGAGGGAAGGAGAGAGAGACAGAGAGAGAGAGGGAAGGAGAGAGAGACAGAGAGAGAGGGAAGGAGAGAGACAGAGAGGGAAGGAGAGAGAGAGACTGGGAGGGGAGAGAGAGATGGGAGAGAGAGAAAGAGTAGAGAGACTGGGGGGAGAGAGGGAGAGAGAGAGAGACGGGGAGATAGAGAGAGAGAGAGAGACTGGGGAGATAGAGAGAGAGACTGTGGGGGGAAAGAGAGAGCGACTGAGGGGGAGAGAGAGAGACTGGGGTAGAGAGAGACGGGGAGAGAGAGAGAGAGTAGAGAGACTGGGAGGAGAGAGAGGAGAGAGACTGGGGAGAGAGACACTGGGAGAGAGAGAGAGAGACAGACCAGGGGGAGAGAGGGAGAGAGAGAGACTGGGGGAGAGAGAGAGAGAGACGGGGAGAGAGAGAGAGGGAGAGACTGGGGGGGAGAGAGAGAGAGAGAGAGACTGGGGAAGAGAGAGAGACTGGGGAGATAGAGAGAGACTGAGGGGGAGAGAGAGAGCGACTGAGGGGGAGAGAGAGAGACTGGGGGAGAGAGAGAGAGACGGGGAGAGAGAGAGAGAGAGTAGAAAGACTGGGGGAGAGAGAGGAGAGAGACTGGGGAGAGAGAGAATGGGGAGATAGAGAGAGAGAGAGAGAGACTGAGGGGGAGAGAGAGAGCGACTGAGGGGGAGAGAGGGAGACTGGGGGAGAGAGAGAGAGATGGGGGAGAAAGAGAGAGAGTAGAGAGACTGGGGGAGAGAGAGGAGAGAGACTGGGGAAAGAGAGAGAATGGGGAGAGAGAGAGACTGAGGGGGAGAGAGAGAGAGACTGGGGGAGAGAGAGAGAGATGGGCGAAGGGAGAGAGAGACTGGGGAGAGAGAGAGAGACTGGGGAGATAGAGAGAGAGAGCGAGAGAGAGACTGGGGGGGAGAGAGAGAGACCGGGGGGTGGGGGGGAGAGAGAGAGAGACTGAGGGGAGAGAGAGAGAGATGGGGAGAGTGAGAGACTTGGGGGGAGAGGGAGAGAGTGGAGGGAGAGGGAGAGAGTGGGGGAGAGAGAGAGAGACTGGGGGGAGAGGGAGAGAGTTGGGGAGAGAGAGAGAGCGATTGGGGGGAGAGAGAGAGAGAGACTGGAGGAGGGAGAGACTGGAGGAGAGAGAGAGACGGAGAGAGAAGAAATAGAGAAGAGAGGAAGAGGCCCGGCCCGAGTCACCCCAGCTGAGTAGGCTGGGCACAGTGAAAGCATTGATTTCTTTATGACAGCACAAAAACTGCTCTGACATCATAGCAGCTCTTCGACATCATAGTCACTCAATGCTAATGAGCGGATAATGAGCGGAATTTTGAACGTTTTTTTGGATACCGTTGGCACAAATTTTGTCTCACCGAAACGTAAATATGCTTATGACCGCTCCGGAATCGTAAGCTTTCTTTTGATGTAACACACGAACACACGTGTAGGTACACTCTATAACTTTTGCGTGTATAGAGAACGGACAGACAGACAGACAGACAGAAGAGGTCTTTTATATATATAGACTAGCTGGGGTGAGCCCGGCGTTGCCGAGGCTTTTTCGAGGGCATGTTGTTGTTGGAAGAGAGAGAGAGAGTGACTGGGGGGGTGGGGGGGGGGGGGGCGGCAGAGAGAGACTGGGGGGGCGGGAATTATCCACTTCTAACTTTTTTTAAATGTTAAAGAGAACAAAACAAAGATTGCCGCTCTCACAAAAGGCAAACCTGAAATAAAGATGAACAAATTAAAGTTGCTTAAAAATTTTAATTTTTTATGAAAATAGATAAAATGGACACTGCAAAAAATTTAAATTAGTTTTTCAGGGTCATAACCTTTGCTTAGCAGTCAATACGCTGTTTGATTTTTTAGAGATTTCACTGATGCCAGCTCTGTTTGTGGTGGGGGGGGGGGGGAAGGAAGCACAGTGCAGCCGGTGGAGGAGCAGTGAATGACAGATTGCAACATCGGGATTTCCGCAATAGGTTGCACATACGCCAAATCCTGAAATTGCAGTCAGTTTCAAAAGCAAAATGACGGCAAATGCTACCGCAAATTCTGGGCCAAAGTTTGCTCTCCGCTCTC